>NW_027667704.1:0-430000 GCF_963924665.1 Micromys minutus
AGTGAAATTTCTGCAATTTTACCTCAAAATAAGAGAAATTTCTGCCTTTTTGCCCCCAAATAAGGGGAATTTTAGCCTTTTACCTCAAAATAAGAGAAATTTCTGCATTTTTGCCCCAAAATATGGGAAATTTCTGCCTTTTTTCACTGAAATAAGTGAAATTTCTGCAATTTTGCCCCAAAATAAGTGAAATTTCGGAAATTTTGCCCCAAAATAAGGGAAATTTCTGGAATTTTGCCCCAAAATATGTGGAATTTCTGAGTTTTGCCCTAAAATAAGAAGAATTTCTGTTTTTTGCACTAACATATAGGGAATTTCTGCATTTTTGCCCCACAATTAGGGGAATTTCTGCAATTTTACCCCAAAATACGAGGAATTTCTGCTTTTTAGCCTGAAAATAAGGGGAATGTATACCTTTTGCCACAAAAAAGGGAAATTTCTTCATTTTTGCTCCAAAATAAAAGGAATTTCTGCTTTTTTGCCTCTAAAAAAGTGGAATTTCTGTCTTTTTCCCCAAAAACAAAGGGAATTTCTGTCTTTTTGCCCCAAAATAAGGAATATTTCTGACTTATTACCCTGAAACAAGTGAAGTTTTTGCAATTTTGCCCCAAAATGAAGAAATTTCTGCCTTTTTGCTCCAAAATAAGAAAAAATTCTGCAATTTTGTGACAAAATAAAAGAAATTTCTGCCTTTTGGCCCCAAAATAAGAAAATTTCTGCTTTTATATCTGAAATAAGTGAAATTTCTGCAATTTTGCCCCAAAATAAGTTAAATTTCTGAGTTTTTCCCTAAAATAAGGAGAATTTCTGTCTTTTTGCCCCAACATATAGGGAATTTCTGCCTTTTTGCCCCACAATTAGAGGAATTTCTGCAATTTTGCTCCAAAATACGGGGAATTTCTGCATTTTTTGTCCGAAAATAATAAGAATGCATACCTTTTTGCCATAAAAAAGGGAAATTTCTGCTTTTTGCTCCAAAATGAGGGGAATTTCTGCTTTACTGCCTCTAAATAAGTGGAATTTATGTCTTTTTCCCCCAAAACAAAGGGAATTTGATTTTGCCCCAAAATAAGGAAAATTTCTGATTTATTACCCTGAAATAAGTGATATTTCTGCAATTTTGCCCCAAAATAATGGAAATTTCTGCCTTTTTGCTCCCAAATAAGGGGAATTTCAGCCTTTTTACCTCAAAATAAGGAAAATTTCTGCATTTTTGCCACAAAATATTAGGAATTTCTGCCTTTTTGCCCAAAAAAAAGGAAAATTTCTGCCTTATTTTTTTGAAATAAGTGAAATTTCTGCAATTTTGCCCTAAAATAAGTAAAATTTCTGCAATTTTGCCCCAAAATAAGGGAAATCTCTGGAATTTTGCCCCAAAATAAGTGGAATTTCTGAGTTTTGCCCCCAAATAAAGAGAATTTCTGTCTTTTTGCCCTAACATATAGGGAAATTCTGCCTTTTTGCCCCACAATTAGGGGAATTTCTGCAATTTTGCTCCAAAATATGGGGAATTTCTGCCTTTTTGCCCGAAAATAAGAAGAATGCATAACTTTTTGCCATAAAAAAAATTTCTTCATTTTTGCTCCAAAATAATGGGAATTTCTGCTTTTTTGCCTCTAAATAAGTGGAATTTCTGTCTTTTTCCCCCAAAACAAAAATAATTTCTGTCTTTTTTGCCCCAAAATAAGAAAAATTTCTGACTTATTACCCTGAAGTAAGTGAAATTTCTGCAATTTTGCCCCAAAATAAGAGAAATTTCTGCTTTTTTGCCTCTAAATAAGTGGAATTTATGTATTTTTCCCCCAAAACAAAGGGAATTTCTGTTTTTTTTCCCAAAATAAGAAAAATTTCTGCCTTTTTTCACTGAAATAAGTGAAATTTCTGCAATTTTGTCCCAAAATCAGTGAAATTTCTGCAATTTTGCCCCAAAATAAGTGAAATTTCTGCAATTTTGCCCCAAAATAAGGGAAATTTCTGGAATTTTGCCCCAAAATAAGTGGAATTTCTGAGTTTTGCACTAAAATAAGGGGAATTTCTGTTTTTTGCACTAACATATAGGGAATTTCTGCATTTTTGCCCCACAATTAGAGGAATTTCTGCAATTTTGCTCCAAAATACGGGGAATTTCTGCTTTTTAGCCTGAAAATAAAGGGAATGTATACCTTTTGCCACAAAAAAGGGAAATTTCTTCATTTTTGCTCCAAAATAAAAGGAATTTCTGATTTTATCCTCTAAAAAAGTGGAATTTCTGTCTTTTTCCCCAAAACAAAGGAAATTTCTGTTTTTTTGCCCCAAAATAAAAAAATTTCTGACTTATTACCCTGAAATAAGTGAAATTTTTGCAATTTTGCCCAAAAAAACGAAATTTCTGCCTTTTTGCCCCCAATTAAGGTGAATTTCAGCCTTTTTCCTCAAAATGAAAGGAATTTCTGAATTTTTGCCCCAAAATATGGGAAATTTCTGCCTTTTTGCTCCAAAACAAGAAAATTTCTGCTTTTTTTTGAAATAAGTGAAATTTCTGCAATTTTGCCCCAAAATAAGAGAAATTTTGACTTTTTGCCCCCAAATAAGGGGAATTTCAGCCTTTTACCTCAAAATAGGAGAAATTTCTGCATTTTTGCCCCAAAATATGGGAAATTTCTGATTTTCTGCCCCAAAATAAGAAAAAATTCTGCAATTTTGTAACAAAATAAAAGAAATTTCTGCCTTTTGGCCCCAAAATAAGAAAATTTCTGCTTTTATATCTGAAATAAGTGAAATTTCTGCAATTTTGCCCCAAAATAAGTTAAATTTCTGAGTTTTTCCCTAAAATAAGGAGAATTTCTGTCTTTTTGCCCCAACATATAGGGAATTTCTGCCTTTTTGCCCCACAATTAGAGGAATTTCTGCAATTTTGCTCCAAAATACGGGGAATTTCTGCATTTTTTGTCCGAAAATAATAAGAATGCATACCTTTTTGCCATAAAAAAGGGAAATTTCTGCTTTTTGCTCCAAAATGAGGGGAATTTCTGCTTTACTGCCTCTAAATAAGTGGAATTTATGTCTTTTTCCCCCAAAACAAAGGGAATTTGATTTTGCCCCAAAATAAGGAAAATTTCTGATTTATTACCCTGAAATAAGTGATATTTCTGCAATTTTGCCCCAAAATAATGGAAATTTCTGCCTTTTTGCTCCCAAATAAGGGGAATTTCAGCCTTTTTACCTCAAAATAAGGAAAATTTCTGCATTTTTGCCACAAAATATTAGGAATTTCTGCCTTTTTGCCCAAAAAAAAGGAAAATTTCTGCCTTATTTTTTTGAAATAAGTGAAATTTCTGCAATTTTGCCCTAAAATAAGTAAAATTTCTGCAATTTTGCCCCAAAATAAGGGAAATCTCTGGAATTTTGCCCCAAAATAAGTGGAATTTCTGAGTTTTGCCCCCAAATAAAGAGAATTTCTGTCTTTTCGCCCTAACATATAGGGAAATTCTGCCTTTTTGCCCCACAATTAGGGGAATTTCTGCAATTTTGCTCCAAAATATGGGGAATTTCTGCCTTTTTGCCCGAAAATAAGAAGAATGCATAACTTTTTGCCATAAAAAAAAATTTCTTCATTTTTGCTCCAAAATAATGGGAATTTCTGCTTTTTTGCCTCTAAATAAGTGGAATTTCTGTCTTTTTCCCCCAAAACAAAAATAATTTCTGTCTTTTTTGCCCCAAAATAAGAAAAATTTCTGACTTATTACCCTGAAGTAAGTGAAATTTCTGCAATTTTGCCCCAAAATAAGAGAAATTTCTGCTTTTTTGCCTCTAAATAAGTGGAATTTATGTATTTTTCCCCCAAAACAAAGGGAATTTCTGTTTTTTTCCCAAAATAAGAAAAATTTCTGCCTTTTTTCACTGAAATAAGTGAAATTTCTGCAATTTTGTCCCAAAATCAGTGAAATTTCTGCAATTTTGCCCCAAAATAAGGGAAATTTCTGGAATTTTGCCCCAAAATAAGTGGAATTTCTGAGTTTTGCCCCAAAATAAGTAGAATTTCTGTTTTTTGCCCTAACATATAGGGAATTTCTGCCTTTTTGCCCCATAATTAGGGGAATTTCTGCAATTTTGCTCCAAAATACGGGGAATTTCTGCTTTTTAGCCTGAAAATAAGGGGAATGTATCCTTTTTGCCACAAAAAAGAGAAATTTCTTCATTTTTGCTCCAAAATAAAAGGTATTTCTGCTTTTTTGCCTCTAAAAAAGTGGAATTTCTGTCTTTTTCCTCAAAAACAAAGAGAATTTCTGTTTTTTGCCCCAAAATAAGGAAAATTTCTGACTTATTACCCTGAAATAAGTGAAATTTTTGCAATTTTGCCCCAAAATAAGGAAATTTCTGCCTTTCTGCCCCCAATTAAGGGGAATTTCAGTCTTTTTCCTCAAAATAAAGGGAATTTCTGCATTTTTGCCGCAAAATATGAGAAATTTCTGCCTTTTTACACCAAAATAAGAAAATTTCTGCTTTTTTTTGAAATAAGTGAAATTTCTGCAATTTTGCCCCAAAATACTTGTAATTTCTGCAATTTTGCCCCAAAATAAGTGAAATTTCTGGAATTTTGCTCCAAAATAAGTGGAATTTCTGAGTTTTGCCCCAAAATAAGGGGAATTTCTGTCTTTTTGCCCCAACATATAGGGAATTTCTGCCTTTTGCCCCAAAATTTGAGAAATTTCTGCAATTTTGCTCCAAAATATGAGGAATTTCTGCCTTTTTTCCCAAAAATAAGAAGAATGCATACCTTTTTGCCCTTAAAAAGTGAAATTCCTTCATTTTTGCTCCAAAATAAGGGGAATTTCTGCTTTTTTGCCTCTAAAAAAGTGGAATTTCTGTCTTTTTCTCCCAAAACAAAGGGAATTTCTGTTTTTTGGCCCCAAAATAAGGAAAATTTCTGACTTATTACCCAGAAATAAGTGAAATTTCTGCAATTTTACCCCAAAATAAGAGAAATTTCTGCCTTTTTGCCCCCAAATAAGGGGAATTTTAGCCTTTTACCTCAAAATAAGAGAAATTTCTGCATTTTTACCCCAAAATATGGGAAATTTCTGCCTTTTTTCACTGAAATAAGTGAAATTTCTGCAATTTTGCCCCAAAATAAGTGAAATTTCGGAAATTTTGCCCCAAAATAAGGGAAATTTCTGGAATTTTGCCCCAAAATATGTGGAATTTCTGAGTTTTGCCCTAAAATAAGAAGAATTTCTGTTTTTTGCACTAACATATAGGCAATTTCTGCATTTTTGCCCCACAATTAGGGGAATTTCTGCAATTTTGCCCCAAAATACGAGGAATTTCTGCTTTTTAGCCTGAAAATAAGGGGAATGTATACCTTTTGCCACAAAAAAGGGAAATTTCTTCATTTTTGCTCCAAAATAAAAGGAATTTCTGCTTTTTTGCCTCTAAAAAAGTGGAATTTCTGTCTTTTTCCCCAAAAACAAAGGGAATTTCTGTCTTTTTGCCCCAAAATAAGGAATATTTCTGACTTATTACCCTGAAACAAGTGAAGTTTTTGCAATTTTGCCCCAAAATGAAGAAATCTCTGCCTTTTTGCCCCAAAATAAGAAAAAATTCTGCAATTTTGTGACAAAATAAAAGAAATTTCTGCCTTTTGGCCCCAAAATAAGAAAATTTCTGCTTTTATATCTGAAATAAGTGAAATTTCTGCAATTTTGCCCCAAAATAAGTTAAATTTCTGAGTTTTTCCCTAAAATAAGGAGAATTTCTGTCTTTTTGCCCCAACATATAGGGAATTTCTGCCTTTTTGCCCCACAATTAGAGGAATTTCTGCAATTTTGCTCCAAAATACAGGGAATTTCTGCATTTTTTGTCCGAAAATAATAAGAATGCATACCTTTTTGCCATAAAAAAGGGAAATTTCTGCTTTTTGCTCCAAAATGAGGGGAATTTCTGCTTTACTGCCTCTAAATAAGTGGAGTTTATGTCTTTTTCCCCCAAAACAAAGGGAATTTGATTTTGCCCCAAAATAAGGAAAATTTCTGATTTATTACCCTGAAATAAGTGATATTTCTGCAATTTTGCCCCAAAATAATGGAAATTTCTGCCTTTTTGCTCCCAAATAAGGGGAATTTCAGCCTTTTTACCTCAAAATAAGGAAAATTTCTGCATTTTTGCCACAAAATATTAGGAATTTCTGCCTTTTTGCCCAAAAAAAAGAAAAATTTCTGCCTTATTTTTTTGAAATAAGTGAAATTTCTGCAATTTTGCCCTAAAATAAGTAAAATTTCTGCAATTTTGCCCCAAAATAAGGGAAATCTCTGGAATTTTGCCCCAAAATAAGTGGAATTTCTGAGTTTTGCCCCCAAATAAAGAGAATTTCTGTCTTTTCGCCCTAACATATAGGGAAATTCTGCCTTTTTGCCCCACAATTAGGGGAATTTCTGCAATTTTGCTCCAAAATATGGGGAATTTCTGCCTTTTTGCCCGAAAATAAGAAGAATGCATAACTTTTTGCCATAAAAAAATTTCTTCATTTTTGCTCCAAAATAATGGGAATTTCTGCTTTTTTGCCTCTAAATAAGTGGAATTTCTGTCTTTTTCCCCCAAAACAAAAATAATTTCTGTCTTTTTTGCCCCAAAATAAGAAAAATTAATGACTTATTACCCTGAAGTAAGTGAAATTTCTGCAATTTTGCCCCAAAATAAGAGAAATTTCTGCTTTTTTTGCCTCTAAATAAGTGGAATTTATGTATTTTTCCCCCAAAACAAAGGGAATTTCTGTTTTTTTTCCCAAAATAAGAAAAATTTCTGCCTTTTTTCACTGAAATAAGTGAAATTTCTGCAATTTTGTCCCAAAATCAGTGAAATTTCTGCAATTTTGCCCCAAAATAAGGGAAATTTCTGGAATTTTGCCCCAAAATAAGTGGAATTTCTGAGTTTTGCCCCAAAATAAGTAGAATTTCTGTTTTTTGCCCTAACATATAGGGAATTTCTGCCTTTTTGCCCCATAATTAGGGGAATTTCTGCAATTTTGCTCCAAAATACGGGGAATTTCTTCTTTTTAGCCTGAAAATAAGGGGAATGTATCCTTTTTGCCACAAAAAAGAGAAATTTCTTCATTTTTGCTCCAAAATAAAAGGTATTTCTGCTTTTTTCCCTCTAAAAAAGTGGAATTTCTGTCTTTTTCCTCAAAAACAAAGAGAATTTCTGTTTTTTGCCCCAAAATAAGGAAAATTTCTGACTTATTACCCTTAAATAAGTGAAATTTTTGCAATTTTGCCCCAAAATAAGGAAATTTCTGCCGTTCTGCCCCCAATTAAGGGGAATTTCAGTCTTTTTCCTCAAAATAAAGGGAATTTCTGCATTTTTGCCGCAAAATATGAGAAATTTCTGCCTTTTTACACCAAAATAAGAAAATTTCTGCTTTTTTTTGAAATAAGTGAAATTTCTGCAATTTTGCCCCAAAATAATTGTAATTTCTGCAATTTTGCCCCAAAATAAGTGAAATTTCTGGAATTTTGCTCCAAAATAAGTGGAATTTCTGAGTTTTACCCCAAAATAAGGGGAATTTCTGTATTTTTGCCCCAACATATAGGGAATTTCTGCCTTTTGCCCCAAAATTTGAGAAATTTCTGCAATTTTGCTCCAAAATATGAGGAATTTCTGCCTTTTTTCCCAAAAATAAGAAGAATGCATACCTTTTTGCCCTTAAAAAGTGAAATTCCTTCATTTTTGCTCCAAAATAAGGGGAATTTCTGCTTTTTTGCCTCTAAAAAAGTGGAATTTCTGTCTTTTTCTCCCAAAACAAAGGGAATTTCTGTTTTTTGGCCCCAAAATAAGGAAAATTTCTGACTTATTACCCTGAAATAAGTGAAATTTCTGCAATTTTACCCCAAAATAAGAGAAATTTCTGCCTTTTTGCCCCCAAATAAGGGGAATTTTAGCCTTTTACCTCAAAATAAGAGAAATTTCTGCATTTTTGCCCCAAAATATGGGAAATTTCTGCCTTTTTTCACTGAAATAAGTGAAATTTCTGCAATTTTGCCCCAAAATAAGTGAAATTTCGGAAATTTTGCCCCAAAATAAGGGAAATTTCTGGAATTTTGCCCCAAAATATGTGGAATTTCTGAGTTTTGCCCTAAAATAAGAAGAATTTCTGTTTTTTGCACTAACATATAGGGAATTTCTGCATTTTTGCCCCACAATTAGGGGAATTTCTGCAATTTTGCCCCAAAATACGAGGAATTTCTGCTTTTTAGCCTGAAAATAAGGGGAATGTATACCTTTTGCCACAAAAAAGGGAAATTTCTTCATTTTTGCTCCAAAATAAAAGGAATTTCTGCTTTTTTGCCTCTAAAAAAGTGGAATTTCTGTCTTTTTCCCCAAAAACAAAGGGAATTTCTGTCTTTTTGCCCCAAAATAAGGAATATTTCTGACTTATTACCCTGAAACAAGTGAAGTTTTTGCAATTTTGCCCCAAAATGAAGAAATTTCTGCCTTTTTGCCCCAAAATAAGTTAAATTTCTGAGTTTTTCCCTAAAATAAGGAGAATTTCTGTCTTTTTGCCCCAACATATAGGGAATTTCTGCCTTTTTGCCCCACAATTAGAGGAATTTTTGCAATTTTGCTACAAAATACGGGGAATTTCTGCATTTTTTGTCCGAAAATTATAAGAATGCATACCTTTTTGATATAAAAAAGGGAAATTTCTGCTTTTTGCTCCAAAATGAGGGGAATTTCTGCTTTACTGCCTCTAAATAAGTGGAATTTATGTCTTTTTCCCCCAAAACAAAGGGAATTTGATTTTGCCCCAAAATAAGGAAAATTTCTGATTTATTACCCTGAAATAAGTGATATTTCTGCAATTTTGCCCCAAAATCAGTGAAATTATTGAAATTTTGACACAAAATAAGTGGAATTTCTGAGTTTTGACCCAAAATAAAAAGAATTTCTGTCATTTTGCCCCACAATTAAAGGAATTTCTGCAATTTTGCTCAAAAATACAGGGAATTTCTGCATTTTTGTCCGAAAATAAGAAGAATGCATAACTTTGTCCCATAAAAAAGGGAAATTTCTTCATTTTTGCTCCAAAATAAGGGGAATTTCTGCATTTTTGCCTCTAAATAAGTGGAATTTATGTATTTTTCCCCCAAAACAAAGGGAATTTCTGTCTTTTTTTGCCCAAAATAAGGAAAATTTCTGACTTATTACCCTGAAATAAGTGAAATTTCTGCAATTTTGCCCCAAAATAAGGGAAATTTCTGCCTTTTTGCCGCCATATAAGGGAAATTTCAGCCTTTTTACCTCAAATTAAGGGGAATTTGTGCATTTTTGCCACAAAATATTAGGAATTTCTCTTTTTTTGTCCCAAAATAAGGAAAATTTCTGCCTTTTTTCACTGAAATAAGTGAAATTTCTGCAATTTTGCCCCAAAATAAGGGAAATTTCTGGAATTTTGCCCCAAAATAAGTGGAATTTCTGAGTTTTGCCCCAAAATAAGGAGAATTTCTGTTTTTTTGCACTAACATATAGGGAATTTTTGCATTTTTGCCCCACAATTAGGGGAATTTCTGCAATTTTGCTCCAATATACGAGCAATTTCTGCTTTTTACCCTGAAAATAAAGGGAATGTATACCTTTTGCCACAAAAAAGGGAAATTTCTTCATTTTTGCTCCAAAATAAAAGGAATTTCTGCTTTTTTGCCTCTAAAAAAGTGCAATTTCTGTCTTTTCCCCCAAAAACAAAGGAAATTTCTGTCTTTTTGCCCCAAAATAAGGAAAATTTCTGACTTATTACCCTGAAATAAGTGAAATTTTTGCAATTTTGCCCAAAATAAGGAAATTTCTGCGTTTTTGCCCCAAATTAAGGGGAATTGCAGCCTTTTTCCTCAAAATAAAAGGAATTTCTGCATTTTTGCCTCAAAATATGGGAAATTTCTGCCTTTTTGCCCCAAAATAAGAAAATTTCTGTTTTTTTTTTGAAATAAGTGAAATTTCTGCAATTTTGCCCCAAAATAATTGTAATTTCTGCAATTTTTTCCCAAAATAAGTGAAATTTCTGGAATTTTGCTCCAAAATAAGTGGAATTTCTCAGTTTTGCCCCAAAATAAGGAGAATTTCTGTCTTTTTGCCCAAACATATAGGAAATTTCTGCCTTTTTGCCCCACAATTTGGGAAATTTCTGCAATTTTGCTCAAAAATAAGGGGAATTTCTGCCTTTTTGCCCAAAAATAAGAAGAATGCATACCTTTTTGCCCTTAAAAAGTGAAATTTCTTCATTTTTGTTCCAAAATAAGGGGAATTTCTGCTTTTTTGCCTCTAAAAAAGTGGAATTTCTGTCTTTTTCTCCCAAAACAAAGGGAATTTCTGTTTTTTGTCCCCAAAATAAGGAAAATTTCTGACTTATTACCCTGAAATAAGTGAAATTTCTGCCTTTTTGCCCCCAAATAAGGGGGATTTCAGTCTTTTACCTCAATATAAGAGAAATTTCTGCATTTTTGCCCCAAAATATGGGAAATTTCTTCCTTTTTTCACTGAAATAAGTGAAATTTCTGCAATTTTGCCCCAAAATAAGTGAAATTTCGGCAATTTTGCCCCAAAATAAGAGAAATTTCTGGAATTTTGCCCCAAAATAAGTAGAATTTCTGAGTTTTGCCCCAAAATAAGGAGAATTTCTGTTTTTTTGCACTAACATATAGGGAATTTCTGCATTTTTGCCCCAAAATTAGGGGAATTTCTGCAATTATGCTCCAAAATACGGGGAATTATTGCTTTTTAGCCTGAAAATAAAGGGAATGTATACCTTTTGCCACAAAAAAGGGAAATTTCTTCATTTTTGCTCCAAAATAAAAGGAATTTCTGTTTTTTTGCATCTAAAAAAGTGCAATTTCTGTTTTTCCCCTAAAAACAAAGGGAATTTCTGTCTTTTTGCCCCAAAATAAGGAAAATTTCTGACTTATTACCCTGAAATAAGTGAAATTTTTGCAATTTTGCCCCAAAATAAGGAAATTTCTGCCTTTCTGCCCCCAATTAAGGGGAATTTCAGTCTTTTTCCTCAAAATAAAGGGAATTTCTGCATTTTTGCCACAAAATGTAAGAAATTTCTGCCTTTTTACACCAAAATAAGAAAAATTTCTGCAATTTTGTACCAAAATAAAAAAATTTCTGCCTTTTTGCCCCAAAATAAGAAAATTTCTGCTTTTTTTTTGAAATAAGTGAAATTTCTGCAATTTTGCCCCAAAATAATTGTAATTTCTGCAATTTTGCCCCAAAATAAGTGAAATTTCTGGAATTTTGCTCCAAAATAAGTGGAATTTCTGAGTTTTGCCCAAAATAAGGGGAATTTCTGTCTTTTTGTCCCAACATATAGGGAATTTCTGCCTTTTGCCCCAAAATTTGGGAAATTTCTGCAATTTTGCTTCAAAATATGGGGAATTTCTGCCTTTTTGCCCAAAAATAAGAAGAATGCATACCTTTTTGCCCTTAAGAAGTGAAATTCCTTCATTTTTGCTCCAAAATAAGGGGAATTTCTGCTTTTTTGCATCTAAAAAAGTGGAATTTCTGTCTTTTTCTCCCAAAACAAAGGGAATTTCTGTTTTTTGGCCCCAAAATAAGGAAAATTTCTGACTTATTACCCTGAAATAAGTGAAATTTCTGCAATTTTACCCCAAAATAAGAGAAATTTCTGCCTTTTTGCACCCAAATAAGGGGAATTTCAGCTTTTCACCTCAAAATAAGAGAAAATTCTGCATTTTTGCCCCAAAATATGGGAAATTTCTGCCTTTTTTCACTGAAATAAGTGAAATTTCTGCAATTTTGCCCCAAAATAAGTGAAATTTCGGAAATTTTGACCCAAAATAAGGGAAATTTCTGGAATTTTGCCCCAAAATAAGTGGAATTTCTGAGTTTTGCCCTAAAATAAGAAGAATTTCTGTTTTTTGCACTAACATATAGGGAATTTCTGCATTTTTGCCCCACAATTAGGGGAATTTCTGCAATTTTGCTCCAAAATACGAGGAATTTCTGCTTTTTAGCCTGAAAATAAGGGGAATGTATCCTTTTTGCCACAAAAAAGAGAAATTTCTTCATTTTTGCTCCAAAATAAAAGGTATTTCTGCTTTTTTGCCTCTAAAAAAGTGGAATTTCTGTCTTTTTCCTCAAAAACAAAGAGATTTTCTGTTTTTTGCCCCAAAATAAGGAAAATTTCTGACTTATTACCCTGAAATCAGTGAAATTTCTGCAATTTTGCCCCAAAATAATGGAAATTTCTGGAATTTTGCCCCAAAATAAGTGGAATTTCTGAGTTTTGCCCCAAAATAAGTAGAATTTCTGTTTTTTGCCCTAACATATAGGGAATTTCTGCCTTTTTGCCCCATAATTAGGGGAATTTCTGCAATTTTGCTCCAAAATACGGGGAATTTCTGCTTTTTAGCCTGAAAATAAGGGGAATGTATCCTTTTTGCCACAAAAAAGAGAAATTTCTTCATTTTTGCTCCAAAATAAAAGGTATTTCTGCTTTTTTGCCTCTAAAAAAGTGGAATTTCTTTTTTTTTCTCAAAAACAAAGAGAATTTCTGTTTTTTGCCCCAAAATAAGGAACATTTCTGACTTATTACCCTGAAATAAGTGAAATTTTTGCAATTTTGCCCCAAAATAAGGAAATTTCTGCCTTTCTGCCCCCCAATTAAGGGGAATTTCAGTCTTTTTCCTCAAAATAAAGGGAATTTCTGCATTTTTGCCGCAAAATATGAGAAATTTCTGCCTTTTTACACCAAAATAAGAAAATTTCTGCTTTTTTTTGAAATAAGTGAAATTTCTGCAATTTTGCCCCAAAATAATTGTAATTTCTGCAATTTTGCCCCAAAATAAGTGAAATTTCTGGAATTTTGCTCCAAAATAAGTGGAATTTCTGAGTTTTGCCCCAAAATAAGGGGAATTTCTGTCTTTTTGCCCCAACATATAGGGAATTTCTGCCTTTTGCCCCAAAATTTGAGAAATTTCTGCAATTTTGCTCCAAAATATGAGGAATTTCTGCCTTTTTTCCCAAAAATAAGAAGAATGCATAGCTTTTTGCCCTTAAAAAGTGAAATTCCTTCATTTTTGCTCCAAAATAAGGGGAATTTCTGCTTTTTTGCCTCTAAATAAGTGGAATTTCTGTCTTTTTCTCCCAAAACAAAGGGAATTTCTGTTTTTTGGCCCCAAAATAAGGAAAATTTCTGACTTATTACCCTGAAATAAGTGAAATTTCTGCAATTTTACCCCAAAATAAGAGAAATTTCTGCCTTTTTGCCCCCAAATAAGGGGAATTTTAGCCTTTTACCTCAAAATAAGAGAAATTTCTGCATTTTTGCCCCAAAATATGGGAAATTTCTGCCTTTTTTCACTGAAATAAGTGAAATTTCTGCAATTTTGCCCCAAAATAAGTGAAATTTCGGAAATTTTGCCCCAAATAAGGGAAATTTCTGGAATTTTGCCCCAAAATATGTGGAATTTCTGAGTTTTGCCCTAAAATAAGAAGAATTTCTGTTTTTTGCACTAACATATAGGGAATTTCTGCATTTTTACCCCACAATTAGGGGAATTTCTGCAATTTTGCCCCAAAATACGAGGAATTTCTGCTTTTTAGCCTGAAAATAAGGGGAATGTATACCTTTTGCCACAAAAAAGGGAAATTTCTTCATTTTTGCTCCAAAATAAAAGGAATTTCTGCTTTTTTGCCTCTAAAAAAGTGGAATTTCTGTCTTTTTCCCCAAAAACAAAGGGAATTTCTGTCTTTTTGCCCCAAAATAAGGAATATTTCTGACTTATTACCCTGAAACAAGTGAAGTTTTTGCAATTTTGCCACAAAATGAAGAAATTTCTGCCTTTTTGCCCCAAAATAAGAAAAAATTCTGCAATTTTGTGACAAAATAAAAGAAATTTCTGCCTTTTGGCCCCAAAATAAGAAAATTTCTGCTTTTATATCTGAAATAAGTGAAATTTCTGCAATTTTGCCCCAAAATAAGTTAAATTTCTGATTTTTTCCTAAAATAAGGAGAATGTCTGTCTTTTTGCCTCAACATATAGGGAATTTCTGCCTTTTTGCCCCACAATTAGAGAAATTTCTGCAATTTTGCTCCAAAATACGGGGAATTTCTGCATTTTTTGTCCGAAAATAAGAAGAATGCATACCTTTTTGCCATAAAAAAGGGAAATTTCTGCTTTTTGCTCCAAAATGAGGGGAATTTCTGCTTTACTGCCTCTAAATAAGTGGAATTTATGTCTTTTTCCCCCAAAACAAAGGGAATTTGATTTTGCCCCAAAATAAGGAAAATTTCTGATTTATTACCCTGAAATAAGTGATATTTCTGCAATTTTGCCCCAAAATAATGGAAATTTCTGCCTTTTTGCTCCCAAATAAGGGGAATTTCAGCCTTTTTACCTCAAAATAAGGAAAATTTCTGCATTTTTGCCACAAAATATTAGGAATTTCTGCCTTTTTGCCCAAAAAAAGGGAAAATTTCTGCCTTATTTTTTTGAAATAAGTGAAATTTCTGCAATTTTGCCCTAAAATAAGTAAAATTTCTGCAATTTTGCCCCAAAATAAGGGAAATCTCTGGAATTTTGCCCCAAAATAAGTGGAATTTCTGAGTTTTGCCCCCAAATAAAGAGAATTTCTGTCTTTTTGCCCTAACATATAGGGAAATTCTGCCTTTTTGCCCCACAATTAGGGGAATTTCTGCAATTTTGCTCCAAAATATGGGGAATTTCTGCCTTTTTGCCCGAAAATAAGAAGAATGCATAACTTTTTGCCATAAAAAAAAAATTTCTTCATTTTTGCTCCAAAATAATGGGAATTTCTGCTTTTTTGCCTCTAAATAAGTGGAATTTCTGTCTTTTTCCCCCAAAACAAAAATAATTTCTGTCTTTTTTGCCCCAAAATAAGAAAAATTTCTGACTTATTACCCTGAAGTAAGTGAAATTTCTGCAATTTTGCCCCAAAATAAGAGAAATTTCTGCTTTTTTGCCTCTAAATAAGTGGAACTTATGTATTTTTCCCCCAAAACAAAGGGAATTTCTGTTTTTTTTCCCAAAATAAGAAAAATTTCTGCCTTTTTTCACTGAAATAAGTGAAATTTCTGCAATTTTGTCCCAAAATCAGTGAAATTTCTGCAATTTTGCCCCAAAATAAGGGAAATTTCTGGAATTTTGCCCCAAAATAAGTTGAATTTCTGAGTTTTGCCCCAAAATAAGTAGAATTTCTGTTTTTTGCCCTAACATATAGGGAATTTCTGCCTTTTTGCCCCATAATTAGGGGAATTTCTGCAATTTTGCTCCAAAATACGGGGAATTTCTGCTTTTTAGCCTGAAAATAAGGGGAATGTATCCTTTTTGCCACAAAAAAGAGAAATTTCTTCATTTTTGCTCCAAAATAAAAGGTATTTCTGCTTTTTTGCCCCTAAAAAAGTGGAATTTCTGTCTTTTTCCTCAAAAACAAAGAGAATTTCTGTTTTTTGCCCCAAAATAAGGAAAATTTCTGACTTATTACCCTTAAATAAGTGAAATTTTTGCAATTTTGCCCCAAAATAAGGAAATTTCTGCCTTTCTGCCCCCAATTAAGGGGAATTTCAGTCTTTTTCCTCAAAATAAAGGGAATTTCTGCATTTTTGCCGCAAAATATGAGAAATTTCTGCCTTTTTACACCAAAATAAGAAAATTTCTCCTTTTTTTTGAAATAAGTGAAATTTCTGCAATTTTGCCCCAAAATAATTGTAATTTCTGCAATTTTGCCCCAAAATAAGTGAAATTTCTGGAATTTTGCTCCAAAATAAGTGGAATTTCTGAGTTTTGCCCCAAAATAAGGGGAATTTCTGTCTTTTTGCCCCAACATATAGGGAATTTCTGCCTTTTGCCCCAAAATTTGAGAAATTTCTGCAATTTTGCTCCAAAATATGAGGAATTTCTGCCTTTTTTCCCAAAAATAAGAAGAATGCATAACTTTTTACCCTTAAAAAGTGAAATTCCTTCATTTTTGCTCCAAAATAAGGGGAATTTCTGCTTTTTTGCCTCTAAAAAAGTGGAATTTCTGTCTTTTTCTCCCAAAACAAAGGGAATTTCTGTTTTTTTGGCCCCAAAATAAGGAAAATTTCTGACTTATTACCCTGAAATAAGTGAAATTTCTGCAATTTTACCCCAAAATAAGAGAAATTTCTGCCTTTTTGCCCCCAAATAAGGGGAATTTTAGCCTTTTACCTCAAAATAAGAGAAATTTCTGCATTTTTGCCCCAAAATATGGGAAATTTCTGCCTTTTTTCACTGAAATAAGTGAAATTTCTGCAATTTTGCCCCAAAATAAGTGAAATTTCGGAAGTTTTGCCCCAAAATAAGGGAAATTTCTGGAATTTTGCCCCAAAATATGTGGAATTTCTGAGTTTTGCCCTAAAATAAGAAGAATTTCTGTTTTTTGCACTAACATATAGGGAATTTCTGCATTTTTGCCCCACAATTAGGGGAATTTCTGCAATTTTGCCCCAAAATACGAGGAATTTCTGCTTTTTAGCCTGAAAATAAGGGGAATGTATACCTTTTGCCACAAAAAAGGGAAATTTCTTCATTTTTGCTCCAAAATAAAAGGAATTTCTGCTTTTTTGCCTCTAAAAAAGTGGAATTTCTGTCTTTTTCCCCAAAAACAAAGGGAATTTCTGTCTTTTTGCCCCAAAATAAGGAATATTTCTGACTTATTACCCTGAAACAAGTGAAGTTTTTGCAATTTTGCCCCAAAATGAAGAAATTTCTGCCTTTTTGCCCCAAAATAAGTTAAATTTCTGAGTTTTTCCCTAAAATAAGGAGAATTTCTGTCTTTTTGCCCCAACATATAGGGAATTTCTGCCTTTTTGCCCCACAATTAGAGGAATTTTTGCAATTTTGCTACAAAATACGGGGAATTTCTGCATTTTTTGTCCGAAAATTATAAGAATGCATACCTTTTTGATATAAAAAAGGGAAATTTCTGCTTTTTGCTCCAAAATGAGGGGAATTTCTGCTTTACTGCCTCTAAATAAGTGGAATTTATGTCTCTTTCCCCCAAAACAAAGGGAATTTGATTTTGCCCCAAAATAAGGAAAATTTCTGATTTATTACCCTGAAATAAGTGATATTTCTGCAATTTTGCCCCAAAATCAGTGAAATTATTGAAATTTTGACACAAAATAAGTGGAATTTCTGAGTTTTGACCCAAAATAAAAAGAATTTCTGTCATTTTGCCCCACAATTAAAGGAATTTCTGCAATTTTGCTCAAAAATACAGGGAATTTCTGCATTTTTGTCCGAAAATAAGAAGAATGCATAACTTTGTCCCATAAAAAAGGGAAATTTCTTCATTTTTGCTCCAAAATAAGGGGAATTTCTGCATTTTTGCCTCTAAATAAGTGGAATTTATGTATTTTTCCCCCAAAACAAAGGGAATTTCTGTCTTTTTTTGCCCAAAATAAGGAAAATTTCTGACTTATTACCCTGAAATAAGTGAAATTTCTGCAATTTTGCCCCAAAATAAGGGAAATTTCTGCCTTTTTGCCGCCATATAAGGGAAATTTCAGCCTTTTTACCTCAAATTTAGGGGAATTTGTGCATTTTTGCCACAAAATATTAGGAATTTCTCTTTTTTTGTCCCAAAATAAGGAAAATTTCTGCCTTTTTTCACTGAAATAAGTGAAATTTCTGCAATTTTGCCCCAAAATAAGGGAAATTTCTGGAATTTTGCCCCAAAATAAGTGGAATTTCTGAGTTTTGCCCCAAAATAAGGAGAATTTCTGTTTTTTTGCACTAACATATAGGGAATTTTTGCATTTTTGCCCCACAATTAGGGGAATTTCTGCAATTTTGCTCCAATATACGAGCAATTTCTGCTTTTTACCCTGAAAATAAAGGGAATGTATACCTTTTGCCACAAAAAAGGGAAATTTCTTCATTTTTGCTCCAAAATAAAAGGAATTTCTGCTTTTTTGCCTCTAAAAAAGTGCAATTTCTGTCTTTTCCCCCAAAAACAAAGGAAATTTCTGTCTTTTTGCCCCAAAATAAGGAAAATTTCTGACTTATTACCCTGAAATAAGTGAAATTTTTGCAATTTTGCCCAAAATAAGGAAATTTCTGCGTTTTTGCCCCAAATTAAGGGGAATTGCAGCCTTTTTCCTCAAAATAAAAGGAATTTCTGCATTTTTGCCTCAAAATATGGGAAATTTCTGCCTTTTTGCCCCAAAATAAGAAAATTTCTGCTTTTTTTTGAAATAAGTGAAATTTCTGCAATTTTGCCCCAAAATAATTGTAATTTCTGCAATTTTGTCCCAAAATAAGTGAAATTTCTGGAATTTTGCTCCAAAATAAGTGGAATTTCTCAGTTTTGCCCCAAAATAAGGAGAATTTCTGTCTTTTTGCCCAAACATATAGGAAATTTCTGCCTTTTTGCCCCACAATTTGGGAAATTTCTGCAATTTTGCTCAAAAATAAGGGGAATTTCTGCCTTTTTGCCCAAAAATAAGAAGAATGCATACCTTTTTGCCCTTAAAAAGTGAAATTTCTTCATTTTTGTTCCAAAATAAGGGGAATTTCTGCTTTTTTGCCTCTAAAAAAGTGGAATTTCTGTCTTTTTCTCCCAAAACAAAGGGAATTTCTGTTTTTTGTCCCCAAAATAAGGAAAATTTCTGACTTATTACCTTGAAATAAGTGAAATTTCTGCCTTTTTGCCCCCAAATAAGGGGGATTTCAGTCTTTTACCTCAATATAAGAGAAATTTCTGCATTTTTGCCCCAAAATATGGGAAATTTCTTCCTTTTTTCACTGAAATAAGTGAAATTTCTGCAATTTTGCCCCAAAATAAGTGAAATTTCGGCAATTTTGCCCCAAAATAAGAGAAATTTCTGGAATTTTGCCCCAAAATAAGTAGAATTTCTGAGTTTTGCCCCAAAATAAGGAGAATTTCTGTTTTTTTGCACTAACATATAGGGAATTTCTGCATTTTTGCCCCAAAATTAGGGGAATTTCTGCAATTATGCTCCAAAATACGGGGAATTTCTGCTTTTTAGCCTGAAAATAAAGGGAATGTATACCTTTTGCCACAAAAAAGGGAAATTTCTTCATTTTTGCTCCAAAATAAAAGGAATTTCTGCTTTTTTGCCTCTAAAAAAGTGCAATTTCTGTTTTTCCCCTAAAAACAAAGGGAATTTCTGTCTTTTTGCCCCAAAATAAGGAAAATTTCTGACTTATTACCCTGAAATAAGTGAAATTTTTGCAATTTTGCCCCAAAATAAGGAAATTTCTGCCTTTCTGCCCCCAATTAAGGGGAATTTCAGTCTTTTTCCTCAAAATAAAGGGAATTTCTGCATTTTTGCCGCAAAATATGAGAAATTTCTGCCTTTTTACACCAAAATAAGAAAAATTTCTGCAATTTTGTACCAAAATAAAAAAATTTCTGCCTTTTTGCCCCAAAATAAGAAAATTTCTGCTTTTTTTTGAAATAAGTGAAATTTCTGCAATTTTGCCCCAAAATAATTGTAATTTCTGCAATTTTGCCCCAAAATAAGTGAAATTTCTGGAATTTTGCTCCAAAATAAGTGGAATTTCTGAGTTTTGCCCAAAATAAGGGGAATTTCTGTCTTTTTGTCCCAACATATAGGGAATTTCTGCCTTTTGCCCCAAAATTTGGGAAATTTCTGCAATTTTGCTTCAAAATATGGGGAATTTCTGCCTTTTTGCCCAAAAATAAGAAGAATGCATACCTTTTTGCCCTTAAGAAGTGAAATTCCTTCATTTTTGCTCCAAAATAAGGGGAATTTCTGCTTTTTTGCATCTAAAAAAGTGGAATTTCTGTCTTTTTCTCCCAAAACAAAGGGAATTTCTGTTTTTTGGCCCCAAAATAAGGAAAATTTCTGACTTATTACCCTGAAATAAGTGAAATTTCTGCAATTTTACCCCAAAATAAGAGAAATTTCTGCCTTTTTGCACCCAAATAAGGGGAATTTCAGCTTTTCACCTCAAAATAAGAGAAAATTCTGCATTTTTGCCCCAAAATATGGGAAATTTCTGCCTTTTTTCACTGAAATAAGTGAAATTTCTGCAATTTTGCCCCAAAATAAGTGAAATTTCGGAAATTTTGACCCAAAATAAGGGAAATTTCTGGAATTTTGCCCCAAAATAAGTGGAATTTCTGAGTTTTGCCCTAAAATAAGAAGAATTTCTGTTTTTTGCACTAACATATAGGGAATTTCTGCATTTTTGCCCCACAATTAGGGGAATTTCTGCAATTTTGCTCCAAAATATGAGGAATTTCTGCTTTTTAGCCTGAAAATAAGGGGAATGTATCCTTTTTGCCACAAAAAAGAGAAATTTCTTCATTTTTGCTCCAAAATAAAAGGTATTTCTGCTTTTTTGCCTCTAAAAAAGTGGAATTTCTGTCTTTTTCCTCAAAAACAAAGAGATTTTCTGTTTTTTGCCCCAAAATAAGGAAAATTTCTGATTTATTACCCTGAAATCAGTGAAATTTCTGCAATTTTGCCCCAAAATAATGGAAATTTCTGGAATTTTGCCCCAAAATAAGTGGAATTTCTGAGTTTTGCCCCAAAATAAGTAGAATTTCTGTTTTTTGCCCTAACATATAGGGAATTTCTGCCTTTTTGCCCCATAATTAGGGGAATTTCTGCAATTTTGCTCCAAAATACGGGGAATTTCTGCTTTTTAGCCTGAAAATAAGGGGAATGTATCCTTTTTGCCACAAAAAAGAGAAATTTCTTCATTTTTGCTCCAAAATAAAAGGTATTTCTGCTTTTTTGCCTCTAAAAAAGTGGAATTTCTTTTTTTTCTCAAAAACAAAGAGAATTTCTGTTTTTTGCCCCAAAATAAGGAACATTTCTGACTTATTACCCTGAAATAAGTGAAATTTTTGCAATTTTGCCCCAAAATAAGGAAATTTCTGCCTTTCTGCCCCCCAATTAAGGGGAATTTCAGTCTTTTTCCTCAAAATAAAGGGAATTTCTGCATTTTTGCCGCAAAATATGAGAAATTTCTGCCTTTTTACACCAAAATAAGAAAATTTCTGCTTTTTTTTGAAATAAGTGAAATTTCTGCAATTTTGCCCCAAAATACTTGTAATTTCTGCAATTTTGCCCCAAAATAAGTGAAATTTCTGGAATTTTGCTCCAAAATAAGTGGAATTTCTGAGTTTTGCCCCAAAATAAGGGGAATTTCTGTCTTTTTGCCCCAACATATAGGGAATTTCTGCCTTTTGCCCCAAAATTTGAGAAATTTCTGCAATTTTGCACCCAAATAAGGGGAATTTCAGCTTTTCACCTCAAAATAAGAGAAATTTCTGCATTTTTGCCCCAAAATATGGGAAATTTCTGCCTTTTTTCACTGAAATAAGTGAAATTTCTGCAATTTTGCCCCAAAATAAGTGAAATTTCGGAAATTTTGACCCAAAATAAGGGAAATTTCTGGAATTTTGCCCCAAAATAAGTGGAATTTCTGAGTTTTGCCCTAAAATAAGAAGAATTTCTGTTTTTTGCACTAACATATAGGGAATTTCTGCATTTTTGCCCCACAATTAGGGGAATTTCTGCAATTTTGCTCCAAAATACGAGGAATTTCTGCTTTTTAGCCTGAAAATAAGGGGAATGTATACCTTTTGCCACAAAAAAGAGAAATTTCTTCATTTTTGCTCCAAAATAAAAGGAATTTCTGCTTTTTTGCCTCTAAAAAAGTGGAATTTCTGTCTTTTTCCCCAAAAACAAAGGGAATTTCTGTCTTTTTGCCCCAAAATAAGGAATATTTCTGACTTATTACCCTGAAACAAGTGAAGTTTTGGCAATTTTGCCCCAAAATGAAGAAATTTCTGCCTTTTTGCCCCAAAATAAGAAAAAATTCTGCAATTTTGTGACAAAATAAAAGAAATTTCTGCCTTTTGGCCCCAAAATAAGAAAATTTCTGCTTTTATATCTGAAATAAGTGAAATTTCTGCAATTTTGCCCCAAAATAAGTTAAATTTCTAAGTTATTCCCTAAAATAAGGAGAATTTCTGTCTTTTTGCCCCAACATATAGGGAATTTCTGCCTTTTTGCCCCACAATTAGAGGAATTTCTGCAATTTTGCTCCAAAATACAAGGAATTTCTGCATTTTTTGTCCGAAAATAAAAAGAATGCATACCTTTTTGCCATAAAAAAGGGAAATTTCTGCTTTTTGCTCCAAAATGAGGGGAATTTCTGCTTTATTGCCTCTAAATAAGTGGAATTTCTGTCTTTTTCCCCCAAAACAAAGGGAATTTGATTTTGCCCCCAAATAAGGAAAATTTCTGATTTATTACCCTGAAATAAGTGATATTTCTGCAATTTTGCCCCAAAATAAGTGAAATTATTGAAATTTTGACTCAAAATAAGTGGAATTTCTGAGTTTTGACCCAAAATAAGGAGAATTTCTCTCATTTTGCCCCACAATTAGGGGAATTTCTGCAATTTTGCTCAAAAATACAGGGAATTTCTGCATTTTTGTCCGAAAATAAGAAGAATGCATAACTTTTTCCCATAAAAAAGGGAAATTTCTTCATTTTTGCTCCAAAATAAGGGGAATTTCTGCATTTTTGCCTCTAAATAAGTGGAATTTATGTATTTTTCCCCCAAAACAAAGGGAATTTCTGTCTTTTTTTGCCCAAAATAAGGAAAATTTCTGACTTATTACCCTGAAATAAGTGAAATTTCTGCAATTTTGCCCCAAAATAAGGGAAATTCTTTCTTTTTTGCCGCCATATAAGGGAAATTTCAGCCTTTTTACCTCAAATTAAGGGGAATTTGTGCATTTTTTCCACAAAATATTAGAAATTTCTCCCTTTTTGTCCCAAAATAAGGAAAATTTCTGCCTTTTTTCACTGAAATAAGTGAAATTTCTGCAATTTTGCCCCAAAATAAGTGAAATTTTGGCAATTTTGCCCCAAAATAAGGGAAATTTCTGGAATTTTGCCCCAAAATAAGTGGAATTTCTGAGTTTTGCCTCAAAATAAGGAGAATTTCTGTTTTTTTGCACTAACATATAGGGAATTTTTGCATTTTTGCCCCACAATTAGGGGAATTTCTGCAATTTTGCTCCAATATACGAGCAATTTCTGCTTTTTATCCTGAAAATAAAGGGAATGTATACCTTTTGCCACAAAAAAGGGAAATTTCTTCATTTTTGCTCCAAAATAAAAGGAATTTCTATCTTTTTTGCCTCTAAAAAAGTGCAATTTCTGTCTTTTTCCCCAAAAACAAAGGAAATTTCTGTCTTTTTGCCCCAAAATAAGGAAAATTTCTGACTTATTACCCTGAAATAAGTGAAATTTTTGCAATTTTGCCCAAAATAAGGAAATTTCTGCTTTTTTGCCCCAAATTAAGGGGAATTGCAGCCTTTTTCCTCAAAATAAAAGGAATTTCTGCATTTTTGCCTCAAAATATGGGAAATTTCTGCCTTTTTGCCCCAAAATAAGAAAATTTCTGCTTTTTTTTTGAAATAAGTGAAATTTCTGCAATTTTGCCCCAAAATAATTGTAATTTCTGCAATTTTGTCCCAAAATAAGTGAAATTTCTGGAATTTTGCTCCAAAATAAGTGGAATTTCTTAGTTTTGCCCCAAAATAAGGAGAATTTCTGTCTTTTTGCCCAAACATATAGGGAATTTCTGCCTTTTTGCCCCACAATTTGGGAAATTTCTGCAATTTTGCTCAAAAATAAGGGGAATTTCTGCCTTTTTGCCCAAAAATAAGAAGAATGCATACCTTTTTGCCCTTAAAAAGTGAAATTTCTTCATTTTTGTTTCAAAATAAGGGGAATTTCTGCTTTTTTGCCTCTAAAAAAGTGGAATTTCTGTCTTTTTCTCCCAAAACAAAGGGAATTTCTGTTTTTTGTCCCCAAAATAAGGAAAATTTCTGACTTATTACCCTGAAATAAGTGAAATTTCTGCCTTTTTGCCCCCAAATAACGGGGATTTCCGTCTTTTACCTCAATATAAGAGAAATTTCTGCATTTTTGCCCCAAAATATGGGAAATTTCTGCCTTTTTTCACTGAAATAAGTGAAATTTCTGCAATTTTGCTCCAAAATAAGTGAAATTTCGGCAATTTTGCCCCAAAATAAGAAAAATTTCTGGAATTTTGTAACAAAATAAAAGAAATTTCTGCCTTTTGGCCCCAAAATAAGAAAATTTCTGCTTTTATTTCTGAAATAAGTGAAATTTCTGCAATTTTGACAAAAATAAGTTAAATTTCTGAGTTTTTCCCTAAAATAAGGAGAATTTCTGTCTTTTTGCCCCAACATATAGGGAATTTCTGCCTTTTTGCCCCACAATTAGAGGAATTTCTGCAATTTTGCTCTAAAATACGGAAAATTTCTGCATTTTTTGTCCGAAAATAATAAGAATGCATACCTTTTTGCCATAAAAAAAAGAAATTTCTGCTTTTTGCTCCAAAATGAGGGGAATTTCTGCTTTATTGACTATAAATAAGTGGAATTTCTGTCTTCTTCCCCCAAAACAAAGAGAATTTGTCTTTTTTGCCCCAAAATAAGGAAAATTTCTGACTTATTACCCTGAAATAAGTGAAATTTCTGCAATTTTGCCCCAAAATAAGTGAAATTATTGAAATTTTGACCCAAAATAAGTGGTATTTCTGAGTTTTGACCCAAAATAAGGAGAATTTCTGTATTTTTGCCCAACAATTAGGGGAATTTCTGCAATTTTGCTCCAAAATACGGGGAATTTCTGCCTTTTTGCCCGAAAATAAGAAGAATGCATAACTCTTTCCCATAAAAAATGGAAATTTCTTCATTTTTGCTCCAAAATAAGGAAAATTTCTGCTTTTTTGCCTCTAAATAAGTGGAATTTCTGTCTTTTTCCCCCAAAACAAAGGTAATTTCTGTCTTTTTTGCCCCAAAATAAGGAAATTTTCTGACTTATTACCCTGAAGTAAGTGAAATTTCTGCAATTTTGGCCAAAATAAAAGGAATTTCTGCTTTTTTGCCTCTAAATAAGTGGAATTTATGTATTTTTCCCCCAAAACAAAGGAAATTTCTGTCTTTTTTTGCCCAAAATAAGAAAAATTTCAGACTTATTACCCTGAAATAAGTGAAATTTCTGCAATTTTGCCCCAAAATAAGTGAAATTTCTGCAATTTTGCCCCAAAATAAGGGAAATTTCTGGAATTTTGCCCCAAAATAAGTGGAATTTATGAGTTTTGCCACAAAATAAGGAGAATTTCTGTTTTTTTGCCTTAACATATAGGGAATTTCTGCATTTTTGCCCCACAATTAGGGGAATTTCTGCAATTTTGCTCCAAAATACGGGGAATTTCTGCTTTTTAGCCTGAAAATAAGGGGAATGTATACCTTTTGCCACAAAAAAGAGAAATTTCTTCATTTTTGCTCCAAAATAAAAGGAATTTCTGCTTTTTTGCCTATAAAAGTGGAATTTCCGTCTTTTTCTCCCAAAACAAAGGGAATTCTTTTTTTTTGGCCCCAAAATAAGGAAAATTTCTGACTTATTACCCTGAAGTAAGTGAAATTTCTGCAATTTTACCCCAAAATAAGAGAAATTTCTGCCTTTTCGCCCCCAAATAAGGGGAATTTCAGCCTTTTACCACCAAATAAGAGAAATTTCTGCATTTTTGCCCCAAAATATGGGAAATTTCTGCCTTTTTGCCCCAAAATAAGAAAAAATTCTGCAATTTTGTAACAAAATAAAAGAAATTTCTGCCTTTTGGCCCCAAAATAAGAAAATTTCTGCTTTTATTTCTGAAATAAGTGAAATTTCTGCAATTTTGCCCCAAAATAAGTTAAATTTCTGAGTTTTTCCCTAAAATAAAAAGAATTTCTGTATTTTTTGCCCCAACATATAGGGAATTTCTGCCTTTTTGCCCCACAATTAGACGAATTTCTGCAATTTTGCTCCAAAATACGGGGAATTTCTGCCTTTTTTGTCCGAAAATAATAAGAATGCATACCTTTTTGCCATAAAAAAGGGAAATTTCTATTTTTGGCTCCAAAATGAGGGGAATTTCTGCTTTATTGCCTCTAAATAAGTGGAATTTCTGTCTTTTTCCACCAAAACAAAGGGAATTTGTCTTTTTTGCCCCAATGTAAAGTAAATTTCTGAGTTATTACCCTGAAATAAGTGAAATTTCTGTAATTTTCCCCAAAGAAGTGAAATTACTGAAATTTTGACCCAAAAAAAGTGGAATTACTGAGTTTTGACACAAAATAAAAAGAATTTCTGTCTTTTTGCCCCACAATTAGGGGAATTTCTGCAATTTTGCTCCAAAATACGGGGAATTTCTGCCTTTTTGCCCGAAAATAAGAAGAATGCATAACTTTTTGCCCTTAAAAAGTGAAATTTCTTCATTTTTGTCCAAAATAATGGGAATTTCTGCTTTTTTGCCTCTAAATAAGTGGAATTTCTGTCTTTTTCCCCCAAAACAAAGGTAATTTCTGTCTTTTTGCCCCAAAATAAGGAAATTTTCTGACTTATTACCCTGAAGTAAGTGAAATTTTTGCAATTTTGGCCAAAATAAAAGGAATTTCTCCTTTTTTGCCTCTAAATAAGTGGAATATATGTATTTTTCCCCCAAAACAAAGGGAATTTCTGGGTTTTTTTCTTGCCTAAAATAAGGAAAATTTCTGACTTATTACCCTGAAATAAGTGAAATTTCTGCAATTTTGCCCCAAAATAAGGGAAATTTCTGCCTTTTTGCCCCTATATAAGGGAAATTTCAGCCTTTTTACCTCAAAATAAGGGGAATTTCTGCATTTTTGCCACAAAATATTAGGAATTTCTGCCTATTTGCCCCAAAATAAGGAAAATTTCTGCCTTTTCTTCAATGAAATAAGTAAAATTTCTGCAATTTTGCCCCAAAATAAGTGAAATTTCTGCAATTTTGCCCAAAAATAAGGGAAATTTCTGTAATTTTGCCCCAAAATAAGTGGAATTTATGAGTTTTGCCCCAAAATAAGGAGAATTTCTGTTTTTTTGCCCTAACATATAGGGAATTTCTGCATTTTTGCCCCACAATTAGGGGAATTTCTGCAATTTTGCTCCAAAATACGGGGAATTTCTGCTTTTTAGCCTGAAAATAAGGGGAATGTATACCTTTTGCCACAAAAAAGGGAAATTTCTTCATTTTTGCTCCAAAATAAAAGGAATTTCTGCTTTTTTGCCTCTAAAAAAGAGCAATTTCTGTCTTTTTCCTTAAAAACAAAGGGAATTTCTGTCTTTTTGCCCCATTATAAGGAAAATTTCTGACTTGTTACCATGAAATAAGTGAAATTTTTGCAATTTTGCCCCAAAATAAGGAAATTTCTGCCTTTTTGCCCCCAATTAAGGGGAATTTCAGCCTTTTTCCTCGAAATAAAAGGAATTTCTGCATTTTTGCCCGAAAATATGGGAAATTTCTGCCTTTTTGCTCCAAAATAAGAAAATTTCTGCTTTTTTTTTTGAAATAAGTGAAATTTCTGAAATTTTGCCCCAAAATAAGTGAAATTTCTGCAATTTTGCCCCAAAATAAGTGAAATTTCTGCAATTTTGCCCAAAAATAAGGGAAATTTCTGTAATTTTGCCCCAAAATAAGTGGAATT
Source organism: Micromys minutus (assembly GCF_963924665.1). Taxonomy (NCBI): domain Eukaryota; kingdom Metazoa; phylum Chordata; class Mammalia; order Rodentia; family Muridae; genus Micromys; species Micromys minutus. Next base: position 27,577 of record NW_027667704.1, read on the forward strand.
TATGAGTTTTGCCCCAAAATAAGGAGAATTTCTGTTTTTTTGCCCTAACATATAGGGAATTTCTGCATTTTTGCCCCACAATTAGGGGAATTTCTGCAATTTTGCTCCAAAATACGGGGAATTTCTGCTTTTTAGCCTGAAAATAAGGGGAATGTATACCTTTTGCCACAAAAAAGGGAAATTTCTTCATTTTTGCTCCAAAATAAAAGGAATTTCTGCTTTTTTGCCTCTAAAAAAGTGCAATTTCTGTCTTTTTCCTTAAAAACAAAGGGAATTTCTGTCTTTTTGCCCCATTATAAGGAAAATTTCTGACTTGTTACCATGAAATAAGTGAAATTTTTGCAATTTTGCCCCAAAATAAGGAAATTTCTGCCTTTTTGCCCCCAATTAAGGGGAATTTCAGCCTTTTTCCTCGAAATAAAAGGAATTTCTGCATTTTTGCACGAAAATATGGGAAATTTCTGCCTTTTTGCTCCAAAATAAGAAAATTTCTGCTTTTTTTTTTGAAATAAGTGAAATTTCTGAAATTTTGCCCCAAAATAAGTGAAATTTCTGCAATTTTGCCCCAAAATAATTGAAATTTCTGGAATTTTGCTCCAAAATAAATGGAATTTCTGAGTTTTGACCCAAAATAAAGAGAATTTCTGTCTTTTTGCCCCAATATATAGGGAATTTCTGCCTTTTTGCCCCACATTTAGGGGAATTTCTGCAATTCTGCTCCAAAATATGCGGAATTTGTGCATTTTTTCCCGAAAATAAGAAGAATGCATAGCTTATTGCCATATAAAAAGGAAATTTCTTCATTTTTTCTTCAAAATAATGGGAATTTCTGCTTTTTTGCATCTAAATAAGTGAAATTTCTGTCTTTTTCCCCCAAAACAAAGAGAATTTCTGTCTTTTTTGCCCCAAAATAAGGAAAATTTCTGACTTATTACCCTGAAATAAGTGAAATTTCTGCAATTTTGCCCCAAAATAAGAGAAATTCCTGCCTTTTTGCTCTCAAATAAGGGGAATTTCAGCCTTTTTACCTCAAAATAAGGGGAATTTCTGCATTTTTGCCACAAAATATTAGGAATTTCTGCCTTTTTGCCCCGAAATAAGGAAAATTTCTGCCTTTTTTCCCTGAAATAAGTGAAATTTCTGCAATTTTGCCCCAAAATAAGTGAAATTTCTGCAATTTTGCCTCAAAATAAGTGGAATTTCTGAGTTTTGCCCAAAAATAAGGAGAATTTCTGTCTTTTTGCCACAACGTATAGGGAATTTCTGCCTTTTTGCCCCACAATCAGGGGAATTTCTGCAATTTTGCCCCAAAATAAGGAGAATTTCTGCTTTTTTGCCTCTAAATAAGTGGAATTTATGTATTTTTCCCTCAAAACAAAGGGAATTTCTGTCTTTTTTGCCCAAAATAAGAAAAATTTCTGACTTATTATTCTGAAATAAGTGAAATTTCTCAATTTTGCCCCAAAATAAGGGAAATTACTGTTTTTTTGCCCCCAAATAAGGGGAATTTCATTCTTTTTTACCTAAAATAAGGGGAATTTCTGCATTTTTGCCACAAAATATTAGGAATTTCTGCTTTTTTGCCCCAAAATAAGGAAAATTTCAGCCTTGTTTCACTGAAATAAGTGAAATTTCTGCAATTTTGCCCCAAAATAAGTGAAATTTCTGCGTTTTTGCCAAAAATAAGGGAAATTTCTGGAATTTTGCCCCAAAATAAAAGGAATTTCTGAGTTTTGCCCCAAAATAAGGATGATTTCTGTTTTTTGCCCTAACATATAGGGAATTTCTGCCTTTTTGCCCCACAATTAGGGGAATTTCTGCAATTTTGCTCCAAAATACAAAGAATTTCTGCTTTTTAGCCTGAAAATAAGGGGAATGTATACCTTTTGCCACAAAAAAAAGAAATTTCCTCATTTTTGCTCCAAAATAAAAGGAATTTCTGCTTTTTTGCCTCTAAAAAAGTGGAATTTCTGTCTTTTTCTCCAAAAACAAAGGTAATTTCTGTCTTTTTGCCCCAAAATAAGGAAAATTTCTGACTTATTACCCTGAAATAAGTGAAATTTTTGCAATTTTGCCCCAAAATAAAAAAATTCTGCCTTTTTGCCCCCACTTAAGGGAAATTTCAGCCTTTTTGTTCAAAATAAAGGGAATTTCTGCATTTTTGCCTCAAAATATGGGAAATTTCTGCCTTTTTACTCCAAAATAAGAAAAATTTCTTCAATTTTTTACCAAAATAAAAAAAAATTTCTGCATTTTTGCCCCAAAATAAGAAAATTTCTGCTTCTTTTTTTGAAATAAGTGAAATTCTGCAATTTTGCCCCAAAATAAGTGTAATTTCTGAAATTTTGCCCCAAAATAAGTGAAATTTCTGGAATTTTGTTCCAAAATAAGTGGAATTTCTGAGTTTTGTCCCAAAATAAGGAGAATTTCTGTCTTTTTGCCCCAACATATAGGGAATTTCTGCTTTTTGTTTCACAATTTGGGAAATTTCTGCAATTATGCTCCAAATTAAGGGGAATTTCTGCCCTTTTGCCCAAAAATAAGAAGAATGCATACCTTTTTGCCTTTAAAATTGAAATTTCTTCATTTTTGCTCCAAAATAAAAGAAATTTCTGATTTTTTGCCTACAAAAAAGTGGAATTTTTGTCTTTTTCCTCTAAAACAAAGGGAATTTCTGTTTTTTGGCCCCAAAATAAGGAAAATTTCTGACTTATTACCCTGAAATAAGTTAAATTTCTGCAATTTTGCCCCAAAATAAGAGAAATTTCTGTCTTTTTGCACCCAAATAAGGGGAATTTCAGCATTTTACTTCAAAATAAGAGAAATTTCTGCATTTTTGCCCCAAAATATGGGAAATTTCTGCCTTTTTGTCCCAAAATAAGAAAAAATTCTGCAATTTTGTAACAAAATAAAAGAAATTTCTGCCTTTTGGCCCTAAAATAAGAAAATTTCTGCTTTTTTTTTCTGAAATAAGTGAAATTTCTCCAATTTTGCCCCAAAATACGTTAAATTTCTGCGTTTTGCCCTAAAATTAGGAGAATTTCTTTCTTTTTGCCCCAACATATAGGGAATTTCTGCCTTTTTGCCCCACAATTAGGGGAATTTCTGCAATTTTGCTCCAAAATACGAGGAAATTCTGCCTTTTTTGTCCGAAAATAAGAAGAATGCATACCTTTTTGCCATAAAAAAGGGAAATTTCTGTAATTTTGCTCCAAAATATGGGGAATTTCTGCTTTTTGTCTCTAAATATGTGGAATTTCTGTCTTTTTCCCCCAAAACAAAGGGTATTTCTGTATTTTTTCCACCAAAATAAGGACATTTTCTGACTTATTACCCTGAAATAAGTGAAATTTCTGCTATTTTGCCCCAAAATAAGGGAAATTTCTGCCTTTTTGCCCCCAAATAAAGGTAATTTCACCCTTTTACCTCAAAATAAGGGGAATTTCTGCATTTTTGCCACAAAATATTAGGAATTTCTGCCTTTTTGCCCCAAAATAAGGAAAATTTCTGCCTTTTTTCCCTGAAATAAGTGAAATTTCTGCATTTTGCCCCAAAATAAATGAAATTTCTGCCTTTTTGCCCCACAATTAGGGGAATTTCTAGAATTTTGCTCCAAAATATGGTAAATTTCTGCGTTTTAGCCCTAAAATAAGATAAATTTCTGCAATTTTGTACCAAAATAAAAGAAATTTCTGCCTTTTTGCCCCAAAATAAGAAAATTTCTGCTTTTTTCTGAAATAAGTGAAATTTCTGCAATTTTGCCAAAAATAAGTGAAATTTCTGAAATTTTGCCCCAAAATAAGGGAAATTTCTGCCTTTTTGCCCCCAAATATGGGGAATTTCAGCCATTTTACCTAAATGTAAGGGGAAATTCTGCATTTTTGCCACAAAATATTAGGAATTTCAGCCTTTTTGCCCCAAAAGAAAGAAAATTTCTGCCTTTTTTCCCTGAAATAAGTGAAATTTCTGAAATTTTACCCCAAAATAAGTGAAATTTCTGCAATTTTGTCCCAAAATAAGGGAAATTTCTGAAATTTTGCCGCAAAATATGTGGAATTTCTGAGTTTTGCCTCAAATAAAGAAAATTTCTGTATTTTTGCCCCAACATATATGAATTTCTAACTTGTTGCCCCACAATTAGGGGAATTTCTGCAATTTTGCTCCAAAATACGAAAAATTTCTGCCTTTTTGCCCGAAAATAAGTAGAATGCATACCTTTTTGCCATAAATAAGGGAAATTTCTACATTTTTGCTCCAAAATGAGGGGAATTTCTGCTTTTTTGCCTCTAAATAAGTGGAATTTCTGTCTTTTTCCCCTAAAATAAAGGGAATTTCTGTCTTTTTTGCCCCAAAATAAGGAAAATTTCTGACTTATTACCCTGAAATAAGTGAAATTTCTGCAATTTTGCTTCAAAATAAGTGAAATTTCTGCTTTTTTGCCCCCAAATAAGGGAATTTCAGCATTTTTACCCCATAATAAGGGGAATTTTTGCCCCAAAATATGGGAAATTTCTGCCTTTTTGCACCAAAATAGGAAAAAAATCTGCAATTTTGAACCAAAATAAAAGAAATTTCTGCCTTTTGCCCCAAAATAAGAAAATTTTTTTTTTCTGAAATAACTGAAATTTCTGCAATTTTGCCCTATAATAAAGAAATTTCTGAGTTTTGCCACAATATAAGGAGAATTTCTGTCTTTTTGCCCCAACATATAAGGAATTTCTGCCTTTTTGCCCCACAATTAGGGGAATTTCTGCAATTTTGCTCCATAATACGGGGAATTTCTGCCGTTTTGTCAGAAAATAAGAAGAATGCATACCTTTTTGCCATAAAAAAGTGAAATTTTTTCATTTTTGCTCCAAAATAAGGGGAATTTCTGCTTTTTTCCTCTAAATAATTGGACTGTCTGTTTTTTCCCCCAAAACAAAGGGAATTTCTGTCTTTTTTGCCCCAAAATAAGGAAAATTTCTGATTTATTACCCTGAAATAAGTCAAATTTCTGCAATTTTGCCCCAAAATTTGGGAAATTTCTGCCTTTTTGCCCCCAAATAAGGGGAATTTCAATCTTTTTACCTCAAAATAAGGGACATTTCTGCATTTTTGCTTCAAAATATGGGAAATTTTTGCCTTTTTGCCCCAAAATAAGAAAATTTCTGCTTTTTTTCTTTGAAATAAGTGAAATTTCTGCAATTTTGCCCCAAAATAAGTGAAATTTCTGCAATTTTGCCCCAAAATAAGGGAAATTTCTGGAATTTTGCCCCAAATTAAGTGGAATTTCTGAGTTTTGCCCTAAAATAAGAAGAATTTTTGTCTTTTTGCCCCAACATATAGGGAATTTCTGCCTTTTTGCCCCACAATTAGGGGAATTTCTGAAATGTTGCTCAAAATACGGGGAATTTCTGCCTTTTTGCCTGAAAATAAGAAGAATGCATACCTTTTTGCCATAAAAAAGGGAAATTTCTTCATTTTTGCTCCAAAATAAGGGGAATTTCTGCCTTTTTGACTCTAAATAAGTGGAATTTCTGTTTTTTTTTTTTCCAAAACAAAGGAATTTCTCTATTTTTGGTCCAAAATAAGGAAAATTTCTTTCTTATTACCCTGAAATAAGTGAAATTTCTGCAATTTTGCCCCAACATAAGGGAAATTTCTGCCTTTTTGCCCCCAACTACGGGGAATTTCACCCTTTTTACCTCAAAATAAGAGGAATTTCTGCATTTTTGCCACAAAATATTAGGAATTTCTGCTTTTTTGCCCCAAAATAAGGAAAATTTCTGCCGTTTTTCCCTGAAATAAGTGAAATTGCTGCAATTTTGCCCCAAAATAAGTAAAATTTCTGCAATTTTGCCCTAAAATAAGGTAAATTTCTGGAATTTTGCCCCAAATAACTGAAATTTCTGAGTTACCCCCAAAATAAGGAGAATTTTTGTTTTTTTTGCCCCAACATATAGGGAATTTCTGACTTTTTGCCCAACAATAAGGGGAATTTCTGCAATTTTGCTCCAAAATACGGGGAATTTCTGCCTTTTTGTTCGAAAATAAGAAGAATGCATACCTTTTTGCCATAAAAAAGGGAAATATCTTCAATTTTGCACCAAAATAAGGGGAATTTCTCCTTTTTTGCCTGTAAATAAGTGGAATTTCTGTCTTTTTCCCCCAAAACAAAGGGAATTTCTGTCTTTTTTGCCCCAAAATATGGAAAATTTCTGACTTATTACACTGAAATAAGTGAAATTTCTGCAATTTTGCCCCAAAATAAGGGAAATTTCTGCCTTTTTGCCCCCAAATATGGGGAATTTCAGCCTTTTTTAGCTAAAAGTAAGGGAAATTTCTGCATTTTTGCCACAAAATATTAGGAATTTCAGCCTTTTTGCTCCAAAATAAAGAAAATTTCTGCCTTTATTCCCTGAAATAAGTGAAATTTCTTAAATTTTGCCCCAAAATAAGTGAAATTTCTGCAATTTTGTTTCAAAATAAGGGAAATTTTTGGAATTTTGCCCCAAAATATGTGGAATTTCTGAGTTTTGCCCCAAAATAAGGAGAATTTCTGTATTTTTGCCCCAACATATAGGGAATTTCTGCCTTGTTGCCCCACAATTAGGAGAATTTCTGCAAATTTGCTCCCAAATACGGGGAATTTCTGCCTTTTGCCCGAAAATAAGTAGAATGCATACCTTTTTGCCATAAAAAAGGGAAATTTCTTCATTTTTGCTCTAAAATGATGGGAATTTCTGCTTTTTTGCCTCTAAATAAGTGGAATTTCTGTCTTTTTCCCCCAAAACAAAGGGAATTTCTGTCTTTTTTGCCCCAAAATAAGGAAAATTTCTGACTTATTACCTTAAAATAAGTGAAATTTCTGCAATTTTGCCCCAAAATAAGTGAAATTTATGCTTTTTTGCCCCCAAATAAGGGAATTTCAGCCTTTTTACCGCAAAATAAGGGGAATTTCTGCGTTTTTGCTTCAAAATATGGGAAATTTCTGCCTTTTTGCCCCAAAATAAGAAAAAATTCTGCAATTTTGTACCAAAATTAAAGAAATTTCTGCCTTTTTGCCCCAAAATAAGAAAATTTCTGCTTTTTTTCTTAAATAACTGAAATTTCTGCAATTTTGCCCCAAAATAAGTGAAATTTCTGAGTTTTGCCACAAAACAAAGAGAATTTCTGTCTTTTTGCCCCAACATATAAGGAATTTCTGCCTTTTTGCCCCACAATTAGGGGAATTTCTGCAATTTTGCTCCATAATACGGGGAATTTCTGCCTTTTTGTCTGAAAATAAGAAGAATGCATACCTTTTTGCTATAAAAAAGTGAAATTTTTTCATTTTTGCTCCAAAATAAGGGGAATTTCTGCTTTTTTCCTCTAAATAATTGGAATTTCTGTTTTTTCCCCCAAAACAAAGGGAATTTCTGTCTATTTTGCCCCAAAATAAGGGAAATTTCTGATTTATTACCCTGAAATAAGTCAAATTTCTGCAATTTTACCCGAAAATTTGTGAAATTTCTGCTTTTTGCCCTCAAATAAGGGGAATTTCAGCTTTTTACCTCAAAATAAGGGGAATTTCTGCATTTTTTTCCACAAAATATTAGGAATTTCTGCCTTTTTGCCCAAAATTAAGGAAAATTTCTTACTTATTACCCTGAAATAAGTGAAATTTTTGCAATTTTGCCCCAAAATAGGGAAATTTCTGCCTTTTTGCCCATAATTAAGGAGAATTAAAGCCTTTTTCCTCAAAATAAGAGGAATTTCTGCATTTTTGCCCCAAAATATGGGAAATTTATGCCTTTTTGCTCCAAAATAAGAAAAATTTCTGCAACTTTGTACCAAAATAAAAGAAATTTTTGCCTTTTTGCCCCAAAATAAGAAAATTTCTGCTTTTTTTTGAAATAAGTGAAATTTCTGAAATTTTGCCCCAAAATAAGTGAAATTTCTGCAATTTTGCCCCAAAATAAAGGAAATCTCTGGAATTTTGCCCCAAAATAAGTGGAATTTCTGAGTTCTGCCCCAAAATAAGGAGAATTTCTGTCTTTTCGCCCCAACATATAGAGAATTTCTGCCTTTTTGCCCCACAATTAGGGGAATTTCTGCAATTTTGCTCCAAAATACGGGGAATTTCTGCCTTTTTGCCCGAAAATAAGAAAAATGCATAACTTTTTGCCATAAGAAAGGGAAATTTCTTCATTTTTGTCCAAAATAAGGGGAATTTCTGCTTTTTTGCCTCTAAATAAGTGGAATTTCTGTCTTTTTTCCCAAAAACAAAGGTAATATCTGTATTTTTATCCCCAAAATAAGAAAAATTTCTGACTTATTACCCTGAAGTAAGTGAAATTTCTGCAATTTTGCCCCAAAATAAGGAGAATTTCTGCTTTTTTGCCTCTAAATAAGTGGAATTTATATATTTTCCCCCAAAACATAGAGAATTTCTGTCTTTTTTGCTGAAAATAAGGAAAATTGCTGACTTATTACCCTGAAATAAGTGAAATTTCTGCAATTTTGCCCCAAAATAAGAAAAATTTTTGCCTTTTTGCCCCCAAATAAGGGGAATTTCAGCCTTTTTACCTCAAAATAAAGGGAATTTCTGCATTTTTGCCACATAATATTAGGAATTTCTGCCTTTTCCCCCAAAATAAGGAAAATTTCTGACTTATTATCCTGAAATAAGTGAAATTTTTGCAATTTTGCCACAAAATAATGAAATTTCTTCCTTTTTGCCCCACAATTAGAGGAATTTCTAGAATTTTGCTCCAAAATACGGGGAATTTCTGATTTTTAGTCCGAAAATAAGGGGAATGTATACATTTGGCCACAAAAAAGGGAAATTTCCTCATTTTTGCTCCAAAATAAGGGGAATTTCTGCTTTTTTGCCTCTAAATAAGTTGAATTTCTGTCTATTTCCCCCAAAACAAAGGGAATTTCTGTATATTTGCCCCAAGATAAGGAAAATTTCTGACTTATTACCCTGAAATAAGTGAAATTTCTGCAATTTTGCCTCAAAATAAGAAAAATTTCTCCCTTTTTGCCCCCAAATAAGGGGAATTTCAGCCTTTTTACCACAAAATAAGTAAAATTTCTGCATTTTTGCACCAAAATATGGGAAATTTCTGCGTTTTTGCTCCAAAATAAGAAAAATTTCTTCAATTTTGTACCAAAATAAAAGAAATTTCTGCCTTTTTGCCCCAAAATAAAAAAATTTGTGCTGTTTTTCTGAAATAAGTGAAATTTCTGCAATTTTGCCCAAAATAAGTGAAATTTCTGCAATTTTGCCCCAAAATAAGGGAAATTTCTGGAATTTTGCCCCAAAATAAGTGGTATTTCTGAGTTTTGCCCCAAAATAAGGAGGATTTATGTCTTTTTGCCGCTACATATAGGGAATTTATGCCTTTTTGCCCCACAATTAGGGGAATTTCTGCAATTTTGCTCCAAAATACTGGGAATTTCTGCCTTTTTTTCCGAAAATAAGAAGAATGCATACCTTTTTGACTTAAAAAAGGAAATTTCTTCATTTTGCTCCAAAATAAGGTGAATTTCTGCATTTGCCTCTAAATAAGTGGAATTTCTGTCTTTTCCCCCGAAAACAAAGGGAATATCTGTCTTTTTTGCCCCAAAATAAGGAAAATTTCTGACTTATTACCCTGAAATAAGTGAAATTTCTGCAATTTTGCCCCAAAATAAGGGAAATGTCTGCTTTTTTGCCCCCAAATAAGGGGAATTTCAGCCTTTTTACCTCAAAATAAGGGGAATTTCTGCATTTTTGCCCCAAAATATGGAAAATTTCTGCCTTTTTGCCACAAAATAAGAAAATTTCTGCTTTTTTTCCCTGAAATAAGTGAAATTTCTGCAATTTTGCCCCAAAATAAGTGAAATTTCTGCAATTTTGCCCCAAAATAAGGGAAATTTCTGGAATTTTGCCCCAAAATAAGTGGAATTTCTGAGTTTTGCCCCAAAATAAGGAGGATTTCTGTCTTTTTGCCCCAATATATAGGAAATTTCTGCCTTTTTGCCCCACAATTAGGGGAATTTCTGCAATTTTGCTCCAAAATACGGGGAATTTCTGCCTTTTTGTCTGAAAATAAGAAGAATGCGTACCTTTTTGCCATAAAAAAGGAAAATTTATGCAATTTTGCTCCAAAATATGGGGAATTTCTGCTTATTTACCTCTAAATACGTGGAATTTCTGTCTTTTTCCCCTAAAACAAAGGGAATTTCTTTTTCTTTGCCTCAAAATAAGGAAAATTTCTGACTTATTACCCTGAAATAAGTGAAATTTCTGCAATTTTGCCCCAAAATAAGGAAAATTTCTGCCTTTTTGCCCCCAAATATAGAGAATTTCAGCCTTTTTACCTCAAAATAAGAGGAATTTCACCCTTTTTACCTCAAAATAAGGGGAATTTCTGCATTTTTGCCACAATTTATGGGAAATTTCTGCCTTTTTGCCCCAAAATAAGAAAAATTTCTGCAATTTTGTACCAAAATATAAGAAATTTCAGCCTTTTTTCCCCAAAATAAGAAAATTTCTTCTTTTTTTTCTGAAATAAGTGAAATTTCTGCAATTTTGCCCCAAAATAAGTGAAATTTCTGAGTTTTGCCCCAAAATAACGAGAATTTCTTTCTTTCTGCCCCAACATATAGGGAATTTCTGCCTTTTTGCCCCACATTTAGGGGAATTTCTGCAATTTTGCTGCAAAATACAGGGAATTTCTGCCTTTTTGTCCGAAAATAATAAGAATGCATACCTTTTGTCCATAGAAAAGGGAAATTTCTTCATTTTTTTCTCCAAAATAAGAGGAATTTCTAAATTTTTGCCTCTAAATAAGTGGAATTTCTGTCTTTTTCCACCCCAAAAAAGGAAATTTCTGTCTTTTTTTCCCCAAATAAGGAAAATTTCTGACTTATTACCCTGAAATAAGTGAAATTTCTGCAATTTTGCCCCAAAATAAAAGAAATTTCTGCCTTTTTGCACTCAAATAAAAGAAATTTCAGCATTTTTACCCAAAATAAAGGGAATTTCTGCATTTTTGCCCCAAAATATGGGAAATTTCTGCCTTTTTGCCCAAAATAAGAAAAATTTCTGCAATTTTGTACCAAAATACAAGAAATTTCTGCCTTTTTGCCACAAAATAAGAAAATTTCTGCTTTTATTCCCTGAAATAAGTGAAATTTCTGCAATTTTGCCCCAAAATAACTGAAATTTCCGAGTTTTGCCTTAAAATAAAGAGAATTTCTGTCTTTTTGCCCCAACATATAAGGAATTTGTTCTTTTTTACCCCACAATTAGGGAAATTTCTGCAATTTTGCTCCAAAATACAGGGTATTTCTGCCTTTTTGTCCAAAAATAAAAAGAATGCATACCTTTTTTCCATAAAAAAGGGAAATTTCTTCATTTTTGCTCCAAAATAAGGGGAATTTCTGCATTTTTGCCTCTAAATAAGTGGAATTTCTGTCTTTTTCCCCCTCAAAAAATGGAATTTCTGTCTTTTTTGCCCCAAAATAAGGAAAATATCTGACTTATTACCCTGAAATAAGTGAAATTTCTGCAATTTTGCCCCAAAATATGTGAAATTTCTGCATTTTTGCCCCCAAATAATGGGAATTTTAGCCTTTTTATCTCAAAATAAGAAGATTTTCTGCATTTTTGCCCCAAAATATGGAAAATTTCTGCCTTTTTGCCACAAAATACGAAAATTTCTGCTTTTTTCTCCTGAAATAAGTAAAATTTCTGCAATTTTGCCCCAAAATAAGAGAAATTTCTGCAATTTTGCCCTAAAATAAGGAAAATTTCTGGAATTTTGCCCCAAAATAAGTGGAATTTCTGAGTTTTGCCCCAAAATAAGGAGAATTTCTGATTTTTGCACTAACATATAGGGAATATCTGCCTTTTTGCCCCACAATTAATAGAATTTCTGCAATTTTGCTCCAAAATACGGGGAATTTCTGCTTTTTAGCCTGAAAATAAGGGGAATGTATACCTTTTGCCACAAAAAAGAGAAATTTCTTCATTTTTGCTCCAAAATAAAAGGAATTTCTGCTTTTTTGCCTCTAAAAAAGTGGAATTTCTATTTTTTTCCCCAAAACCAAAGAGAATTTCTTTTTTTTGCCCCAAAATAAGGAAAATTTCTGACTTATTACCCTGAAATAAGTGAAATTTCTGCAATTTTGCTCTAAAATAAGGAAAATTTCTGGAATTTTGCCCCAAAATAAGTGGAATTTCTGAGTTTTGCCCCAAAATAAGGAGGATTTCTGTCTTTTTGCCCTAACATATAGAAAATTTCTGCCTATTTGCCCCACAATTAGGGGAATTTCTGCAATTTTGCTCCAAAATATGGGAATTTCTGCCTTTTTGTCCGAAAATAAAAAGAATGCATACCTTTTTTCCATAAAAAAGGAAAATTTCTTCATTTTTGCTCCAAAATAAGGGGAATTTTTGCATTTTTGCCTCTAAATAAGTGGAATTTCTGTTTTTTTCCCCCCCAAAAAAGGGAATTTCTCTCTTTTTTGCCCCAAAATAAGGAAAATTTCTGACTTATTACCCTGAAATAAGTGAAATTTTTGCAATTTTGCCCCAAAATAAGAGAAATTTCTGCTTTTTTGTCCCCAAATCAGGGGAATTTCAGCCTTTTTACCTCAAAATAAGGGGACTTTCTGCATTTTTGACCCAAAATATGAGAAATTTCTGCTTTTTTCCCCAAAATAAGAAAAATTTCTGCAATTTTGTACCAAAATAAAAGAAATTTCTCCTTTTTTGCCCAAAATAAGAAAATTTCTGCTTTTTTTCTGATAAGTGAAATTTCTGCAATTTTGCCCCAAATAAGTGAAATTTCTGCAATTTTGGCCCAAAATAAGGGAAATTTCTGGAATTTTGCACAAAAATAAGTGGAATATCTGAGTTTTGCCCCAAAATAAGGAGAATTTCTGTCTTTTTGCCCCAACATGTAGGGAATTTCTGCCTTTTGCCCCACAATTGGGGCATTTCTGCAATTTTGCTCCACAATAAGAGGAATTTCTCTCTTTTTGCCGGAAAATAAGAAGAATGCATACCTTTTTTCCATAAAATAGAGAAATTTCTTCATTTTTGCTACAAAATAAGGGGAATTTCTGCTTTTTTGCCTCTAAATAAGTGGAATTTCTGTCCTTTTCCCTCAAAAGTAAGGGAATTTCTGTCTTTTTTGCCGCAAAATAAGAAAAATTTCTGACTTATTACCCTGAAATAAGTGAAATTTCTGCAATTTTGCCCCAAAATAATGGAAGTATTTGCCTTTTTGCCCCCAAATAAAAGGAATTTCAGGATTTTTACCTCAAATAAGAGGAATTTCTGCATATTTGCCACAAAATATTAGAAATTTTTGCCTTTTTGCTCCATAATAAGAAATATTTCTGCCTTTTTTCCCTGAAATAAGTGAAATTTCTGCAATTTTGCACCAAAATAAGTGAAATTTCTGCAATTTTGCCCCAAAATAAGGGAAATTTCTGGAATTTTGCCCGAAAATAAGTGGAATTTCTGCAATTTTGCCCCAAAATAAGGGAAATTTCTAAAATTGTGCCCCAAATTAAGAGAAATTTCCGCCTTTTTGACCCCAAATAAGGGGAATTTCAGCCTTTTTACCTTAAAATATGGGGAATTTCTGAATTTTTGCCCCAAAATATGGGAAATTTCTGCCTTTTGCCCCAAATTAAGAAAGATTTCTGCAATTTTGTAACAAAATAAAAGAAATTTCTGCCTTTTTGCCCCAAAATAAGAAAATTTCTGCTTTTTTTCTGAAATAAATGAAATTTCTGCAATTTTGCCTCATAATAAGTTAAATTTCTGAATTTTGCCAAAAATAAAAAGAATTTCTGTCTTTTTGCCCCAACATATAGGGAATTTCTGCCTTTTTTCCCCACAATTAGGGGAATTTCTGCAATTTTAATCCAAAATACTGGGAATTTCTGCCTTTTTGTCCGAAAATAAGAAGAATGCATACCTTTTTGCCATAAAAAAGAGAAATTTCTTCATTTTTGCTCCAAAATAAGGGGAATTTCTGCTTTTTTGCCTCTAAATAAGTGGAATTTCTGTCTTTTTCCCCCAAAACAAGGGGAATTTCTGCATTTTTGCCTCTAAATAAGTGGAATTTCTGTCTTTTTCCCCCAAAACAAAGGGAATTTCTGTCTTTTTTGCCCCAAAATAAGGAAAATTTCTTACTTATTACCCTGAAATAAGTGAAATTTCTGCAATTTTGCCTCAAAATAAGGGAAATTTTTGCCTTTTTGCACCCAAATAAGGGGAATTTCAGCCTTTTTACCTCAAAATAATGGGAATTTCTGCATTTTTGCCACAAAATAGTAGGATTTTCTACTTTTTTGCCCCAAAATAAGAAAAATTTCTGCAATTTTGTGGCAAAATAAAAGAAATTTCTGCCTTTTTTTCCAAATAAGAAAATTTCTGCTTTTTTTTTCTGAAATACGTGAAATTTCTGCAATTTTGCCCCAAAATAAGTGAAATTTCTGCAATTTTGCCTCAAAATAAGTGAAATATCTGCAATTTTGCCCCAAAATAAGGGAAATATCTGGAATTTTGCCCCAAAATAAGTGGAAATCTGAGTTTTTCCCCAAAATAAGGAGAATTTCTGTCTTTATGCCCCAACATATAGGTAATTTCTTCCTTTTTGCCCCACAATTAGGGGAATTTTTGCATTTTTGCTCCAAAATACGAGGAATTTCTGCCTTTTTGCCTGAAAATAAGAAGAATGCATACCTTTTGTCATAAAAAAGGAAATTTCTTCATTTTTGCTCCAAAATAAGGAGAATTTCTGCTTTTTTGCCTCTAAATAAGTGGAATTTCTGTCTTTTTCCCCCAAAACAAAGGGAATTTCTGTCTTTTTTGCCCCAAAATAAAGAAAATTTCTGACTTATTGCCCTGAAATAAGTGAAATTTTTGCAATTTTGCTCCAAAATAAGAGAAATTTCAGCCTTTTTGCCCCCAAATAAGGGGTATATCAGCATTTTTACCTCAAAATAAGGAAAATTTCTGCATTTTTGCCCCAAAATATGGGAAATTTCTGCCTTTTGCCCCAAAATAAGAAAATTTCTGCTTTTTTTCACTGAAATAAGTCAAATTTCTGAAATTTTGCCCAAAATAAGTGAAATTTCTGAGTTTTGCGCCAAAATGAGGAGAATTTCTGTCTTTTTGCCCCAACATATAGGGAATTTCTTCCTTTTTGCCCCACAATTAGGGGCATTTCTGCAATTTTGCTCCAAAATACGGGGAATTTCTGCCTTTTTGCCCGAAAATAAGAAGAATGAATAACTTTTTGCCACAAAAAAGAGAAATTTTTGCAATTTTGCTCCAAAATAAGGGGAATTTCTTCTTTTTTGCCTCTAAATATGTGGATTTTCTGTCTTTTTCCCCTAAAACAAAGGGAATTTCTGTCTTTTTTGCCCCAAAATAAAGATAATTTCTGACTTATTACCCTGAAATAAGTGAAATTTCTGCAATTTTGCCCCAAAATATGGATAATTTCTTCTTTTTTGTTCAAAATAAGAAAAATTTCTGCAATTTTGTACCAAAATTAAAGAAATTTCTTACTTTTTGCCACAAAATAAGAAAATTTCTGCTTTTTTTCCCTGAAATAAGTGAAATTTCTGCAATTTTGCCCCAAAATAAGTGTAATTTCTGCCTTTTGGCCCCCAAATAAGGGGAATTTCAGCCCTTTTACCTCAAAATAAGGGGAATTTCTGCATTTTTGCCCCAAAATATGGGAAATTTCTGCTTTTTTGCCCAAATTAAGAAAATTTCTGTTTTTTTCCCTGAAATAAGTGTAATTTCTGCAATTTTGCCCCAAAATAAGGGAAATTTCTGAAATTTTGCTCCAAAATAAGTGGAATTTCTGAGTTTTGCCCCAAAATAAGGAGGATTTCTGCCCTTTTAACCCTAACATATAACGAATTTCTGCCTTTTTGCCCCACAATTAGGGGAATTTCTGCAATTTTGCTCCAAAATATTGGAAATTTCTGCTTTTTTGCCCGAAAATAAGAAAAATGCATACCTTTTTGAAATAAAAAAGAAAATTTCCTCATTTTTCTCCAAAATAATGGGAATTTCTGATTTTTGCCTCTAAAAAGTTGGAATTTCTGTCTTTTTCCCCCAAAACAAAGGGAATTTCTGTCTTTCTTGCCCCAAAATAAGGAAAATTTCTGACTTATTACCCTGAAATATGTGAAATTTCTGCAATTTTGCCCTAAAATAAGAGAAATTTCTGCCTTTTTGTCCCAAAATAAGGGGAATTTCAGACTTTTTACCTCAAAATAAAGGGAATTTCTGCATTTTTGCCCCAAAATATTGGAAATTTCTGCCTTTTTGCCCCAAAATAAGAAAATTTCTGCTTTTTTCTGAAATAAATGAAATTTCTGCAATTTTGTCCTAAAATAAATTAAATTTCTGAGTTTTGCCCCAAAATAAGGAGAATTTCTGTCTTTTTGCCCCAACATATAGGGAATTTCTGCCTTTTTTCCCCAGAATTAGGGGAATTTCTGCAATTTTGATCCAAAAAAGGGGAATTTCTGCCTTTTTGTCCGAAAATAAGAAGAATACATACATTTTTGCCATAAAAAAAAGGAAATTTCTTCATTTTTGCTCCAAAATAAGGGGAATTTCTGCTTTTTTCCCTCTAAATAAGTGAAATTTCTGTATTTCTCCCCATAAACAAAGGGAATTTCTGTCTTTTTTGCTCCAAAATAAAGAAAATTTCTGACTTATTACCCTGAAATAAGTTAAATTTCTGCAATTTTGCCACAAAATAAGGGAAATTTCTGCCTTTTTGCCCCCAAATAAGGGGAATTTCAGCCTTTTTACCTCAAAATAAGGGGAATTTCTGCATTTTTGCCCCAAAATATGGAAAATTTCTGCCTTTTGCCCAAAATAGAAATTTCTGCAATTTTGTACCAAAATAGAAGATATTTCTTTTTTTGTGCCACAAAATAAAAAAATTTCTGCTTTTTT
This sequence comes from Micromys minutus, assembly GCF_963924665.1. Classification (NCBI taxonomy): domain Eukaryota; kingdom Metazoa; phylum Chordata; class Mammalia; order Rodentia; family Muridae; genus Micromys; species Micromys minutus. The sequence goes on from NW_027667704.1 coordinate 44,540, forward strand.
TCCCTGAAATAAGTTAAATTTCTGCAATTTTGCCCCAAAATAAGTGAAATTTCTGCTTTTTTGCCCCCAAATAAGGGGAATTTCAGCCTTTTTACCTCAAAATAAGGGGAATTTCTGCATTTTTGCCCCAAAATATGGGATATTTCTGACTTTTTGCGCCAAATTAAAAAAATTTCTGCTTTTTTTCACTGAAATATATGAAATTTCTGCAATTTTGCCCCAAAATAAGTGAAATTTCTGCAATTTTGCCCCAAAATAAAAAAAATTTTTGCTTTTTATCCCTGAAATAAGTGAAATTTCTTCAATTTTGCAAAAAATAAGTGAAATTTCTGCAATTTTGCCCCAAAATAAGGGAAATTTTTGGAATTTTGCCCCAAAATATGTGGAATGTCTGACTTTTGCCTCAAAATAAGGAGAATTTCTGTCTTTTTGGCCCAACATATAGGGAATTTCTGGCTTTTTGCCCCACAATTAGGGGAATTTCTGCAATTTTGCTCCAAAATACGGGAAATTTCTGCTTTTTTGCCCGAAAATAAGAAGAATGCATACCTTTTTGCCATAAAAAAGGGAAATTTATTCATTTTTGCTCCAAAATAAGGGAAATTTCTGCTTTTTTGCCTCTAAATAAGTGGAATTTCTGTCTTTTTTCCCAAAAACAAAGGGAATTTCAGTCTTTTTTGCCCCAAAATAAGGAAAATTTCTGACTTATTACCCTGAAATAAGTGAAATTTCTGCAATTTGCCCCAAAATAAGAGAAATTTCTGCCTTTTTGACCCAAAATATGGGGAATTTCAGCCTTTTTACCTCAAAAGAAGGGCAATTTCTGAATTATTGCCCCAAAATATGGGAAATATCTGCTTTTCTGCCCCAAAATAAGAATAAATTCTGCAATTTTGTAACAAAATAAAAGAAATTTCTGCCTTTTTACCCCAAAATAAGAAAATTTCTTCATTTTTTTCTGAAATAAATAAAATTTCTGTAATTTTGTACCAAAATAGGGGAAATTTCTGCCTTTTTGGCCCCAAATAAAGGGAATTTCAGCCTTTTTACCTCAAAATAAGGGGAATTTCTGCATTTTTGCCCCAAAATATGGAAAATTTCTGCCTTTTTGCCCAAAATAAGAAAAATTTCTGCAATTTTGTACAAAAATAAAAGAAATTTCTTCCTTTTTGCCAAAAAATAAGAAAATTTCTGCTTTTCTTCCCTGAAATAAGTGAAATTTCTCCAATTTTGCCTCAAAATAAGTGAATTTTCTGAAATTTTTCTTCAAAATAAGGGAAATTTCTGGAATTTTGCCCCAAAATAAGTGGAATTTCTGAGTTTTGCCCCAAAATAAGGTGGATTTCTGTCTTTTTGCCCCAACATATATGAAATTTCTGCCTTTTTGCTTCACAATTAGGGGAATTTCTGCAATTTTGCTTCAAAATACGGGGAATTTCTGCCATTTTGACAAAAAAAAAGAAGAATGCATACCTTTTTGCCATAAAAAAGGAAAATTTCTGCAATTTTGCTCCAAAATAAGGGGAATTTCTGCAATTTGCCTCTAAATAAGTGGAATTTCTATCTTTTTCCCCCGAAACAAAGGAAATTTCTGTCTTTTTTGCCCCAAAATAAAGAAAATTTCTGACTTATTACCCTGAAATAAGTGAAATTTCTGCAATTTTGCCCCAAAATAAGGGAAATTTCTGCCTTTTTGCGCCCAAATAAGGGGAATTTCAGCCTTTTTACCTCAAAATAAGTGGAATTTCTGCATTTTTGCCACAAAATATTAGGAATTTCTGCATTTTTGTTCCAAAATAAGGAAATTTTCTGCCTTTTTTCACTGAAATAAGTGAAATTTTTGCAATTTTACCCCAAAATAAGTGAAATTTCAGCAATTTTGCCCCAAAATAAGGGAAATTTCTGGAATTTTGCCCCAAAATAAGTGGAATTTCTGAGTTTTGCCCCAAAATAAGGAGAATTTCTGTGTTTTTGCCCCAACATATAAGGAATTTCTGCCTTTTTGCCCCACAATTAGGGGAATTTCCACAATTTTGCTCCAAAATACGGGGAATTTATGCTTTTTAGCCCGAAAATAAGGGGAATGTATACCTTTTGCCACAAAAAAGGGAAATTTCTTCATTTTTGCTCTAAAATAAGGGGAATTTCTGCTTTTTTGCCTCTAAATAAGTGGAATTTTTGTCTTTTTCCCTCAAAACAAAGGGAATTTCTGTTTTTTTGGTCCAAAATAAAGAAAATTTCTGACTTATTCCTCTGAAATAAGTGAAATTTCTGCAATTTTGCCTCAAAATAAGAGAATTTTCTGCCTTTTTGCCCCGAAATAAAAGAAATTTCAGCCTTTTTACCTCAAAATAAGGGGAATTTCATCATTTTTGCCACAAAATATTAGCAATTTCTGCCTTTTTGCTTCAAAATAAGAAAAATTTCTGCAATTTTGTAGCAAAATAAAAGAAATTTCTGCCTTTTTGCTTCCAAATAAGAAAATTTCTGCTTTTTTTTCTGAAATAAGTGAAATTTCTGCAATTTTGCCCCAAAATAAGGGAAATTTCTGGAATTTTGCCCCAAAATAAGTGGAATTTCTGAGTTTTGCCCCAAAATAAGGAGGATTTCTGTCTTTTTGCCCCAACATATAGGAAATTTCTGCTTTTTTGCTTCACAATTAGGGGAATTTTGCAATTTTGCTCCAAAATACGGAAAATTTCTGCATTTTGCAAAAAAATAAAAAGAATGCATAACTTTTTGCCATAAAAAAGAGAAATTTCTGCAATTTTTTTCGAAAATAAGGGGAATTTCTGCTTTTTTGCCCCAAAATAAGGGAAATTTCTGGAATTTTGCCCCAAAATAAGTGGAATTTCTGAGTTTTGACCCAAAATAAGGAGAATTTCTGTCTCTTTGCCACAACATATAGGGAATTTCTGCCTTTTTGCCCCACAATTAGGGGAATTTCTGCAATTTTGCTCCAAAATACAGGGAATTTCTGCCTTTTTGCCCTAAAATACAAAGAATGCATACCTTTTTGCCATAATAAGGGGAATTTTTTTCATTTTTGCTCCAAAATAAAGAGAATTTCAGCTTTTTTGCCTCTAAATAAGTAAAATTTCTGTCTTTTTTCCCCAAAACAAAGGGAATTTCTGTCTTTTTTGCCCCAAAATAAGGAAAATTTCTGACTTATTACCCTGAATTAAGTGAAATTTCTGCAATTTTGCCCCAAAATAAGGGAAATTTCTGCCTTTTTGCCCACAAATAAGGGGAATTTCAGCCTTTTTAACTCAAAATAAGGGGAATTTCTGCATTTTTGCCACAAAATATTAGGAATTTTGGCCTTTTTGCCCCATAATAAAGAAAATTTCTGCCTTTTTTCCCTGAAATAAGTGAAATTTTTGCAATTTTGCCCCAAAATAAGTGAAATTTCTGCAATTTTGCCCCAAAATAAGGAAAATTTCTGGAATTTTGCCCCAAAATAAGTGGAATTTCTGAGTTTTGCCCCAAAATAAGGAGAATTTCTGTCTTTTTGCCCCAACATATAGGGAATTTCTGCCTTTTTGCCCCATAATTAGGGGAATTTCTGCAATTTTGATCCAAAATACGGGGAATTTCTGCCTTTTTGTCCGAAAATAAGAAGAATGCATACCTTTTTGCCATAAAAAATGGAAATTTCTTCATTTTTGCTCCAAAATAAGGGGAATTTCTGCTTTTTTGCCTCAAAATATGTGGAATTTCTGTCTTTTTCCCCCAAAACAAATGTAATTTCTGTTTTTTTGCCTCAAAATAAAGAAAATTTCTGACTTATTACCCTGAAGTAAGTGAAATTTCTGCAATTTTGCCCCAAAATAAGGGGAATTTTTTTTTTGCCTCTAAATAAGTGGAATTTATGTATTTTTCCCCCAAAACAAAGGGAATTTCTGTCTTTTTTTTGCCCAAAATAAGGAAAATTTCTGACTTATTACCCTGAAATAAGTGAAATTTCTGCAATTTTGCCCCAAAAGAAGGGAAATTTCTTCTTTTTGCCCCCAAATAAGGTGAATTGCAGCCTTTTTACCTCAAAATAACGGGAATTTCTGCATTTTTGCCACAAAATATTAGGAATTTCTGCATTTGCCAGAAAATAAGGAAAATTTCTGCCTTTTTTCACTGAAATAAGTGAAAGTTCTGCAATTTTGCCCCAAAATAAGTAAAATTTCTGCAATTTTGCCCCAAAATAAGGGAAATTTCTGGAATTTTGCCCCAAAATATTGGAATTTCTGAGTTTTTCCCCAAAATAAGGAGACTTTCTGGTTTTTGCCCTAACATATACGGAATTTCTGCCTTTTTGCCCCAAAATTAGGGGAATTTCTGCAATTTTGCTCCAAAATACGGGGAATTTCTGCTTTTTAGCGTGAAAATAAGGGGAATGTATACCTTTTGCCAGAAAAAAGGAAATTTCTTCATTTTTGCTCCAAAATTAAAAAAATTTCTTCTTTTTTGCCTCTAAAAAGTGGAATTTCTGTCTTTTTTCCCAAAAACATAGGGAATTTCTGTATTATTGCCCCAAAATAAAAAAAAAATTCTGACTTATTATTCTGAAATAAGTGAAATTTTTTCAATTTTTCCCCAAAATAAGGAAATTTCTGCCTTATTGCCCCCACTAAGGGGAATTTCAGCCTTTTTCCTCAAAATAAGAGGAATTTCTGCAGTTTTGCCCCAAATTATGGGAAATTTCTGCCTTATTGCTCCAAAATAAAAAAAAATTTCTGCAATTTTGTACCAAAATAAAAGAAATTTCTGCCTTTTTGCCCCAAAATAAGAAAATTTCTGTTTTTTTTTGAAATAAGTGAAATTTCTGCAATTTTGCCCCAAAAAATGAAATTTCTGCAATTTTGCCCCAAAATAAGTGAAATTTCTGAAATTTTGCCTCAAAATAAGAGAAATTTCTGCCTTTTTGCCCCCAAATCAGGGGAATTTCAGCCTTTTTACTTCAAAATAAGGGGACTTTTTGCATTTTTGACGCAAAATATGGGAAATTTCTGCCTTTTTGCCCCAAAATAAGAAAAATTTCTGCAATTTTGTACCAAAATAAAAAAAATTTCTGCCTTTTTGCCCCAAAATAAGAAAATTTCTGCTTTTTTTCTGAAATAAGTGAAATTTCTACAATTTTGCCCCAATATAAGTGAAATTTCTGGAATTTTGCTCCGAAATAAGTGGAATTTCTGAGTTTTGCCCCAAAATAAGGAGAATTTCTGTCTTTTTGCCCCAACATGAAGGGAATTTCTGCCTTTTTGCCCCACAACTTGGGGAATTTCTGCATTGTGCTCCAAAATAAGGGGAATTTCTGCCTTTTTGCCCAAAAATAAGAAGAATGCATACCTTTTTGCCCTTAAAATGTGAAATTTCTTCATTTTTGCTACAAAATAAGGGGAATTTCTGCTTTTTTGCCTCTAAAAAAGTGGAATGTCTGACTTTTTTCCCCAAAACAAAGGGAATTTCTGTTTTTTGGCCCCAAAATAAGGAAAATTTCTGACTTATTACCCTGAAATAAGTGAAATTTCTGCAATTTTGCCCCAAAATTAGAGAAATTTCTGCCTTTTTGCCCCCAAATAAGGGGAATTTCAGCATTTTACCTCAAAATAAAAGGAATTTCTGCATTTTTGCCCCAAAATATGGGAAATTTCTACCTTTTTGCCCCAAAATAAGAAAAAATTCTGCAATTTTGTAACAAAATAAAAGAAATTTCTGCCTTTTGGCCCCAAAATAAGAAAAATTCTGATTTTTTTCTGAAATAAGTGAAATTTCTGCAATTTTGCCCCAAAATAAGTTAAATTTCTGAGTTTTGCCCTAAAATAAGGAGAATTTCTGTCTTTTTGCCCCAACATATAAGGAATTTCTGCCTTTTTGCGCCACAATTAAGGGAATTTCTGCAATTTTGCTCCAAAATACGGGAAATTTCTTCCTTTTTTGTCCAAAAATAATAAGAATGCATACCTTTTTGCCATAAAAAAGGGAAGTTTCTTCATTTTTGCTCCAAAATGAGAAGAATTTCTGCTTTTATGCCTCTAAATATGTGGAATTTCTGTCTTTTTCCTCCAAAACAAAGAGAATTTCTGTCTTTTTTGCCCCAAAATAAGGAAAATTTCTGACTTATTACCCTGAAATAAGTGAAATTTCTGCAATTTGCCCCAAAATAAGAGAAATTTCTGCCTTTTTGACCCAAAATATGGGGAATTTCAGCCTTTTTACCTCAAAAGAAGGGCAATTTCTGAATTATTGCCCCAAAATATGGGAAATATCTGCTTTTCTGCCCCAAAATAAGAATAAATTCTGCAATTTTGTAACAAAATAAAAGAAATTTCTGCCTTTTTACCCCAAAATAAGAAAATTTCTTCATTTTTTTCTGAAATAAATAAAATTTCTGTAATTTTGTACCAAAATAGGGGAAATTTCTGCCTTTTTGGCCCCAAATAAAGGGAATTTCAGCCTTTTTACCTCAAAATAAGGGGAATTTCTGCATTTTTGCCCCAAAATATGGAAAATTTCTGCCTTTTTGCCCAAAATAAGAAAAATTTCTGCAATTTTGTACAAAAATAAAAGAAATTTCTTCCTTTTTGCCAAAAAATAAGAAAATTTCTGCTTTTCTTCCCTGAAATAAGTGAAATTTCTCCAATTTTGCCTCAAAATAAGTGAATTTTCTGAAATTTTTCTTCAAAATAAGGGAAATTTCTGGAATTTTGCCCCAAAATAAGTGGAATTTCTGAGTTTTGCCCCAAAATAAGGTGGATTTCTGTCTTTTTGCCCCAACATATATGAAATTTCTGCCTTTTTGCTTCACAATTAGGGGAATTTCTGCAATTTTGCTTCAAAATACGGGGAATTTCTGCCATTTTGACAAAAAAAAAGAAGAATGCATACCTTTTTGCCATAAAAAAGGAAAATTTCTGCAATTTTGCTCCAAAATAAGGGGAATTTCTGCAATTTGCCTCTAAATAAGTGGAATTTCTATCTTTTTCCCCCGAAACAAAGGAAATTTCTGTCTTTTTTGCCCCAAAATAAAGAAAATTTCTGACTTATTACCCTGAAATAAGTGAAATTTCTGCAATTTTGCCCCAAAATAAGGGAAATTTCTGCCTTTTTGCGCCCAAATAAGGGGAATTTCAGCCTTTTTACCTCAAAATAAGTGGAATTTCTGCATTTTTGCCACAAAATATTAGGAATTTCTGCATTTTTGTTCCAAAATAAGGAAATTTTCTGCCTTTTTTCACTGAAATAAGTGAAATTTTTGCAATTTTACCCCAAAAATAAGTGAAATTTCAGCAATTTTGCCCCAAAATAAGGGAAATTTCTGGAATTTTGCCCCAAAATAAGTGGAATTTCTGAGTTTTGCCCCAAAATAAGGAGAATTTCTGTGTTTTTGCCCCAACATATAAGGAATTTCTGCCTTTTTGCCCCACAATTAGGGGAATTTCCACAATTTTGCTCCAAAATACGGGGAATTTATGCTTTTTAGCCCGAAAATAAGGGGAATGTATACCTTTTGCCACAAAAAAGGGAAATTTCTTCATTTTTGCTCTAAAATAAGGGGAATTTCTGCTTTTTTGCCTCTAAATAAGTGGAATTTTTGTCTTTTTCCCTCAAAACAAAGGGAATTTCTGTTTTTTTGGTCCAAAATAAAGAAAATATCTGACTTATTCCTCTGAAATAAGTGAAATTTCTGCAATTTTGCCTCAAAATAAGAGAATTTTCTGCCTTTTTGCCCCGAAATAAAAGAAATTTCAGCCTTTTTACCTCAAAATAAGGGGAATTTCATCATTTTTGCCACAAAATATTAGCAATTTCTGCCTTTTTGCTTCAAAATAAGAAAAATTTCTGCAATTTTGTAGCAAAATAAAAGAAATTTCTGCCTTTTTGCTTCCAAATAAGAAAATTTCTGCTTTTTTTTCTGAAATAAGTGAAATTTCTGCAATTTTGCCCCCAAATAAGGGAAATTTCTGGAATTTTGCCCCAAAATAAGTGGAATTTCTGAGTTTTGCCCCAAAATAAGGAGGATTTCTGTCTTTTTGCCCCAACATATAGGAAATTTCTGCTTTTTTGCTTCACAATTAGGGGAATTTTGCAATTTTGCTCCAAAATACGGAAAATTTCTGCATTTTGCAAAAAAATAAAAAGAATGCATAACTTTTTGCCATAAAAAAGAGAAATTTCTGCAATTTTTTTCGAAAATAAGGGGAATTTCTGCTTTTTTGCCCCAAAATAAGGGAAATTTCTGGAATTTTGCCCCAAAATAAGTGGAATTTCTGAGTTTTGACCCAAAATAAGGAGAATTTCTGTCTCTTTGCCACAACATATAGGGAATTTCTGCCTTTTTGCCCCACAATTAGGGGAATTTCTGCAATTTTGCTCCAAAATACAGGGAATTTCTGCCTTTTTGCCCTAAAATACAAAGAATGCATACCTTTTTGCCATAATAAGGGGAATTTTTTTCATTTTTGCTCCAAAATAAAGAGAATTTCAGCTTTTTTGCCTCTAAATAAGTAAAATTTCTGTCTTTTTTCCCCAAAACAAAGGGAATTTCTGTCTTTTTTGCCCCAAAATAAGGAAAATTTCTGACTTATTACCCTGAATTAAGTGAAATTTCTGCAATTTTGCCCCAAAATAAGGGAAATTTCTGCCTTTTTGCCCACAAATAAGGGGAATTTCAGCCTTTTTAACTCAAAATAAGGGGAATTTCTGCATTTTTGCCACAAAATATTAGGAATTTTGGCCTTTTTGCCCCATAATAAAGAAAATTTCTGCCTTTTTTCCCTGAAATAAGTGAAATTTTTGCAATTTTGCCCCAAAATAAGTGAAATTTCTGCAATTTTGCCCCAAAATAAGGAAAATTTCTGGAATTTTGCCCCAAAATAAGTGGAATTTCTAAGTTTTGCCCCAAAATAAGGAGAATTTCTGTCTTTTTGCCCCAACATATAGGGAATTTCTGCCTTTTTGCCCCATAATTAGGGGAATTTCTGCAATTTTGATCCAAAATACGGGGAATTTCTGCCTTTTTGTCCGAAAATAAGAAGAATGCATACCTTTTTGCCATAAAAAATGGAAATTTCTTCATTTTTGCTCCAAAATAAGGGGAATTTCTGCTTTTTTGCCTCAAAATATGTGGAATTTCTGTCTTTTTCCCCCAAAACAAATGTAATTTCTGTTTTTTTGCCTCAAAATAAAGAAAATTTCTGACTTATTACCCTGAAGTAAGTGAAATTTCTGCAATTTTGCCCCAAAATAAGGGGAATTTTTTTTTTGCCTCTAAATAAGTGGAATTTATGTATTTTTCCCCCAAAACAAAGGGAATTTCTGTCTTTTTTTTGCCCAAAATAAGGAAAATTTCTGACTTATTACCCTGAAATAAGTGAAATTTCTGCAATTTTGCCCCAAAAGAAGGGAAATTTCTTCTTTTTGCCCCCAAATAAGGTGAATTGCAGCCTTTTTACCTCAAAATAACGGGAATTTCTGCATTTTTGCCACAAAATATTAGGAATTTCTGCATTTGCCAGAAAATAAGGAAAATTTCTGCCTTTTTTCACTGAAATAAGTGAAAGTTCTGCAATTTTGCCCCAAAATAAGTAAAATTTCTGCAATTTTGCCCCAAAATAAGGGAAATTTCTGGAATTTTGCCCCAAAATATTGGAATTTCTGAGTTTTTCCCCAAAATAAGGAGACTTTCTGGTTTTTGCCCTAACATATACGGAATTTCTGCCTTTTTGCCCCAAAATTAGGGGAATTTCTGCAATTTTGCTCCAAAATACGGGGAATTTCTGCTTTTTAGCGTGAAAATAAGGGGAATGTATACCTTTTGCCAGAAAAAAGGAAATTTCTTCATTTTTGCTCCAAAATAAAAAAAATTTCTTCTTTTTTGCCTCTAAAAAGTGGAATTTCTGTCTTTTTTCCCAAAAACATAGGGAATTTCTGTATTATTGCCCCAAAATAAAAAAAAAATTCTGACTTATTATTCTGAAATAAGTGAAATTTTTTCAATTTTTCCCCAAAATAAGGAAATTTCTGCCTTATTGCCCCCACTAAGGGGAATTTCAGCCTTTTTCCTCAAAATAAGAGGAATTTCTGCAGTTTTGCACCAAATTATGGGAAATTTCTGCCTTATTGCTCCAAAATAAAAAAAAATTTCTGCAATTTTGTACCAAAATAAAAGAAATTTCTGCCTTTTTGCCCCAAAATAAGAAAATTTCTGTTTTTTTTTTGAAATAAGTGAAATTTCTGCAATTTTGCCCCAAAAAATGAAATTTCTGAAATTTTGCCTCAAAATAAGAGAAATTTCTGCCTTTTTGCCCCCAAATCAGGGGAATTTCAGCCTTTTTACTTCAAAATAAGGGGACTTTTTGCATTTTTGACGCAAAATATGGGAAATTTCTGCCTTTTTGCCCCAAAATAAGAAAAATTTCTGCAATTTTGTACCAAAATAAAAAAAATTTCTGCCTTTTTGCCCCAAAATAAGAAAATTTCTGCTTTTTTTCTGAAATAAGTGAAATTTCTGCAATTTTGCCCCAATATAAGTGAAATTTCTGGAATTTTGCTCCGAAATAAGTGGAATTTCTGAGTTTTGCCCCAAAATAAGGAGAATTTCTGTCTTTTTGCCCCAACATGAAGGGAATTTCTGCCTTTTTGCCCCACAACTTGGGGAATTTCTGCATTGTGCTCCAAAATAAGGGGAATTTCTGCCTTTTTGCCCAAAAATAAGAAGAATGCATACCTTTTTGCCCTTAAAATGTGAAATTTCTTCATTTTTGCTACAAAATAAGGGGAATTTCTGCTTTTTTGCCTCTAAAAAAGTGGAATGTCTGACTTTTTTCCCCAAAACAAAGGGAATTTCTGTTTTTTGGCCCCAAAATAAGGAAAATTTCTGACTTATTACCCTGAAATAAGTGAAATTTCTGCAATTTTGCCCCAAAATTAGAGAAATTTCTGCCTTTTTGCCCCCAAATAAGGGGAATTTCAGCCTTTTACCTCAAAATAAAAGAAATTTCTGCATTTTTGCCCCAAAATATGGGAAATTTCTACCTTTTTGCCCCAAAATAAGAAAAAATTCTGCAATTTTGTAACAAAATAAAAGAAATTTCTGCCTTTTGGCCCCAAAATAAGAAAAATTCTGATTTTTTTCTGAAATAAGTGAAATTTCTGCAATTTTGCCCCAAAATAAGTTAAATTTCTGAGTTTTGCCCTAAAATAAGGAGAATTTCTGTCTTTTTGCCCCAACATATAAGGAATTTCTGCCTTTTTGCGCCACAATTAAGGGAATTTCTGCAATTTTGCTCCAAAATACGGGAAATTTCTTCCTTTTTTGTCCAAAAATAATAAGAATGCATACCTTTTTGCCATAAAAAAGGGAAGTTTCTTCATTTTTGCTCCAAAATGAGAAGAATTTCTGCTTTTATGCCTCTAAATATGTGGAATTTCTGTCTTTTTCCTCCAAAACAAAGAGAATTTCTGTCTTTTTTGCCCCAAAATAAGGAAAATTTCTGACTTATTACCCTGAAATAAGTGAAATTTCTGCAATTTTGCCCCAAAATAAGGGAAATTTCTGCCTTTTTGACCCCAAATAATGGGAATTTCAGCCTTTTTAACTCAAAATAAGGGGAATTTCTGCATTTTTGCCCCAAAATATAGAAAATTTCTGCCTTTTTGCCCAAAATAAGAAAAATTTCTGCATTTTTGTACCAAAATAAAAGAAATTTCTGCCTTTTTGCCCCAAAATAAAAAATTTCTGCTTTTTTTCTCTTAAATAAGTGAAATTTCTGCAATTTTGCTCCAAAATAAGTGAAATTTCTGCAATTTTGCCCCAAAATAAAGGAAATTTCTTGAATTTTGCCCCAAAATAAGTGGAATTTCTGAGTTTTGCCCCAAAATAAGGAGAATTTCTGTCTTTATGCACCAAGATATAGGGAATTTCTGCCTTTTTTGACCCACAATTAGAGGAATTTCTCCATTTTTGCTCCAAAATACGGGAAATTTCTTCTTTTTAGCCCGAAAATAATAAGAAGGCATACCTTTTTGCCATAAAAAAGAGAAATTTCTGCAATTTTTCTGCAAAATAAGGGGAATTTCTGCTTTTTTGCCTCTAAGTAAGTGGAATTTCTGTCTTTATCCCCCAAAACAAAGGGAATTTCTGTCTTTTTTGCCCCAAAATAAAAAAAAATTTTTGACTCCTTACCTTGAAGTAAGTGAAATTTCTGCAATTTTGCCCCAAATAAGGGAAATTTCTGCCTTTTTGCCCCCAAATAAGGGGAATTTCAGCTATTTTACCTCAAAATAAGGGTAATTTCTGCATTTTTGCCACAAAATATTAGGAATTTCTGCCTTTTTGCCCCAAACTAAGGAAAATTTCTGACTTTTTTCTCTGAAATAAGTCAAATTTCTGCAATTTTGCCCCAAAATAAGGGAAATTTCTGGAATTTTGCCCCAAAATAAGTGGAATTTCTGAGTTTTGCCCCCACATAAGTAGAATTTCTGTCTTTTTGCCCCAACATATAGGGAATTTCTGGTTTTTTGCCCCACAATTAGGGGAATTTCTGCAATTTTGCTCCAAAATAAGGGGAATTTCTGCTTTTTTGCCTCTAAATAAGTGTTATTTCTGTCTTTTTCCCACAAAACAAAGGGAATTTCTGTCTTTTTGTTCCAAAATAAGGAAAATTTCTGACTTATTACCATGAAATCAGTGAAATTTCTGCAATTTTGCCCCAAAATAAGGGAAATTTCTGCCATTTTGCCCCCAAATAAGGGGAATTTCTGCATTTTTGCCACAATATGGGAAATCTGAATTTTTGCCCAAAATAAGAAAAATTTCTGCAATTTTGTAACAAAATATAGGTAATTTCTGCTTTTTTGCCCCAAAATAAGTGAAATTTCTGCTTTTTTTTCACTGAAAGAAGTGAAATTTCTACAATTTTGCTCCAAAATAAGTGAAATTTCTGCAATTTTGCCCCAAAATAAGGGAAATTTCTGGAATTTTGCCCCAAAATAAGTGGAATTTCTGAGTTTTGCCCCAAAATAAGGAGAATTTCTGTCTTTTTGCCCCAACATATAGGGAATTTCTGCCTTTTTGCCCAAAAATTAGGGGAATTTCTTCAATTTTGCTCCAAAATACAGGGAATTTCTGCTTTTTAGCCCGTAAAGAAGGGGAATGTATACATTTTGCCACAAAAAATGTCTTAATTTTTGCTTCAAAATAAGGGGAATTCCTAATTTTTGCCTCTAAATAAGAGGAATTTCTGTCTTTTTCCCCCCAAACAAAGGGAATTTCTGTCTTTTTTGCACCAAAATAAAGAAATTTTCTGACTTATTATTCTGAAATATGTGAAATTTGTGCAATTTTGCCCCAAAATAAAAGAAATTTCTGCCTTTTTGCCCCCAAATAAGGGGAATTTCAGCCTTTTTACCACAAAATAAGGGGAATTTCTGCATTTTTGCCACAAAATATTAGGAATTTCTGCCTTTTTGCCCCAAAATAAGGAAAATTTCTGCCTTTTTTCCCTGAAATATGTGAAATTTCTGCAATTTTGCCCCAAAATAAGTGAAATTTTTGCCATTTTGCCACAAAATAAGAAAATTTCTGCTTTTTTCCCTGAAATAAGTGAAATTTCTGCAATTTTGCCCCAAAATAAGTGAAATTTCTGCAATTTTGCTCCAAAATAAGGGAAATTTCTGCTTTTTGCCCCCAAATAAGGGGAATTTCAGCCTTTTTACCTCAAAATAAGAGAAATTTTTGCATTTTTGCCCCAAAATATGAGAAATTTCTTCCTTTTTGCCCAAAATAAAAAAATTTCTGCAATTTTGTACCAAAATAAAAGAAATTTCTGCCTTTTTGCCCCAAAATAAAAAATTTCTGCTTTTTTTCCCTTATATAAGTAAAATTTCTGCAATTTTGCCACAAAATAAGTGAAATTTCTGCAATTTTGCCCCAAAATAAGAGAAATTTCTGGAATTTTGCCCCAAAATAAGTGGAATTTCTGAGTTTTGCCCCAAAATAAAGAGAATTTCTGTCTTTATGCCACAAGATATAGGGAATTTCTGCTTTTTTGACCTACAATTAGAGGAATTTCTGCAATTTTGCTCCAAAATACACGAAATTTCTGCTTTTCAGCCGAAAATAAGAAGAATGCATAACTTTTTCCCATGAAAAAGGGAAATTTCTGCAATTTTTCTCCAAAATAAGGGGAACTTCTGCTTTTTTGCCTCTAAATAAGTGGAATTTCTGTCTTTTTCCCCCGAAACAAAGGTAATTTTGCCCCCAACTTAAGGGAATTTCAGCCTTTTTACCTCAAAATAAGGGTAATTTCTGCATTTTTACCACAAAATATTAGGAATTTCTGCCTTTTTGCCCCAAACTAAGGAAAATTTCTGCCTTTTTTCCCTGAAATAAGTCAAATTTCTGCAATTTTGCCACAAAATAAGTGAAATTTCTGAAATTTTGCCACAAAATAAGGGAAATTTCTGGAATTTTGACACAAAATAAGTGGAATTACTGAGTTTTCCCCCAAAATAAGTAGAATTTCTGTCTTTTTGCCCCAACATATAGGGAAATTCTGCCTTTTTGCCCCACAATTATGGGAATTTCTGCAATTTTGCTCCAAAATACGGGGAATTTCTGCCTTTTTGCCCGAAAATAAGAAGAATGCATACCTTTTTGCCATAAAAAAAGAGAAATTTCTTCATTTTTGCTTTAAAATAAGGGGAATTTCTGCTTTTTAGCCTCTAAATAAGTGGAATTTCTGTCTTTTTCCTACAAAACAAAGGGAATTTCTGTCTTTTTGCACCAAAATAAGGAAAATTTCTGACTTATTACCCTGAAATCAGTGAAATATCTGCAATTTTGCCCCAAAATAAAAGAAAGTTCTGCCTTTTTGCCCCCAAATAAGGGGAATTTCTGCATTTTTGCCACAATATGGGAAATTTCTGACTTTTTGCCCAAAATAAGAAAAATTTCTGCAATTTTGTATTAAAATATAGGTAATTTCTGCTTTTTTGCCCCAAAATAATAAAATTTCTGCTTTTTTTCCCTGAAATAAGTGAAATTTCTGCAATTTTGCCCCAAAATAAGTGAAATTTCTGCAATTTTGCCCCAAAATAAGGGAAATTTCTGGAATTTTGCCCCAAAATAAGTGGAATTTCTGAGTTTTGCCTCAAAATAAGGAGAATTTCTGTATTTTTGCCCCAAGACATAAGGAATTTCTGCATTTTTGCCCCAAAATTAGGGGAATTTCTGCAATTTTGCTCCAAAATACAGGGAATTTCTGCTTTTTAACCCGAAAAGAAGAAGAATGTCTACCTTTTGCCACAAAAAAAGAAATTTCTTAATTTTTGCTTCAAAATAAGGGGAATTTCTGCTTTTTGCCTCTAAATAAGAGGAATTTCTGTCTTTTTCCCCCAAAACAAAGAGAATTTCTGTCTTTTTTGCCCCAAAATAAGGAAAATTTCTGACTTATTACCCTGAAATAAGTGAAATTTCTACAATTTTGCCTCAAAATAAGGAAAATTTCTGCCTTATTGCCCCCAAATAAGAGGAATTTCAGCATTTTTACCTCAAAATAAGGGGAATTTCTGCATTTTTGCCACAAAATATGGGAAATTTCTGCCTTTTTTCCACAAAATAAGACAATTTCTGCTATTTTCCCTGAAATAAGTGAAAATTCTGCAATTTTGCCCCAAAATAAGTGAAATTTCTGCAATTTTGCCCTGAAATAAGAAAATTTCTGCTTTTTTTTCCTGAAATAAGTGAAATTTCTGCAATTTTGCCCCAAAATAAGGGAAATTATTGGAATTTTGCCCCAAAATAAGTGGAATTTCTGAGTTTTGCCCCAAAATAAGGAGAATTTCTGTATTTTTGCCCCAACATATAGGGAATTTCTTCCTTTTTGCCTTACAATTTGGGAAATTTCTGCAATTTTGCTCCAAAATAAGGGGAATTTCTGCCTTATTGCCCAAAAATAAGAAGAATGCATACCTTTTTGCCCTTAAAAAGTGAAATTTCTTCATTTTTGCTCCAAAATAAGGGGAATTACTGCTTTTTTGCCTCTAAAAAAGTGGAATTTCTGTCTTTTTCTCCAAAAAAGGGAATTTCTGTCTTTTTGCCCCAAAATAAGAGAAAAAAATTTGCAATTTTGTAACAAAATAAAAAAAATTTCTGCCTTTTGGCCCCAAAATAAGAAAATATCTCTTTTTTTCTGAAATAAGTGAAATTTCTGACAATTTTGCCACAAAATAAGTTAAATTTCTGAGTTTTGCCCAAAAATAAGGAGAATTTCTGTCTTTTTGCCCCAAGATATAGGGAATTTCTGCCTTTTTGCCCCACAATTAGGAAAATTTCTGCAATTTTGCTCCAAACTAAAGGGAATTTCTGCCTTTTTTGTCTGAAAATAATAAGAATGCATAACTTTTGGCCATAAAAAAGGGAAATTTCTCCATTTTTGCTGCAAAATGAGGGGAATTTCTGCTTATATGCCTCTAAATATGTGGAATTTCTGTATTTTTCCCCAAAAACAAAGGGAATTTCTGTTTTTTTTGCCCCAAAATAAGGAAAATTACTGACTTATTACCCTGAAATAAGTGAAATTTCTGCAATTTTGCCCCAAAATAAGGGAAATTTCTGCCTTTTTACCCTCAAATAAGGGGAATTTCAGCCTTTTTACCTCAAAATAATGGGAATTTCTGCATTTTTGCCCCAAAATATGAGAAATTTCTGCCTTTTTGCCCAAAATAAGAAAAATTTCTGCAATTTTGTACCAAAATATGAGAAATTTCTGCCTTTTTGCCCCAAAATAAGATAATTTCTGTTTTTTTTCTTGAAATAAGTGAAATTTCTTCAATTTTGCCCCAAAATAAGTGAAATTTCTGCAATTTTGCCCCAAATAAGGGAAATTTCTGGAATTTTGCCCCAAAATAAGTGGAATTTCTGAGTTTTGCCCCAAAATAAGGAGAATTTCTGCCTTTTTGCCCCAACATATAGGGAATTTCTGCATTTTGCCCCACAGTTAGGTTAATTTCTGCAATTTTGCTCTAAAATACGGGGAATTTCTGCATTTTTGCCCGAAAATAAAAAGAATGCATACCTTTTTGCCATAAAAAAGGGAAATTTCTGTAATTTTGCTCCAAAATAAGGGGAATTTCTGCTTTTTTGCCTCTAAATATGTGGAATATCTGTCTTTTTCCCCAAAAACAAAGGGAATTTCTGTCTTTTTTGCACCAAAATAAAAAAAATTTCTGGCTTATTACCCTGAAATAAGTGAAATTTCTGCAATTTTGCCCCAAAATAAGGGAAATTTCTGACTATTTGCTCCCATATAAGAGGAATTTCACCCTTTTACCTCAAAATAACGAGAAATTCTGCATTTTTGCCACAAAATATTAGGAATTTCTGATTTTTTGCCTCAAAATAAGGAAAATTTCTGTCTTTTTTTCCAGAAATAAGTGAAATTTCTGCAATTTTGCCCCAAAATAAGGGAAATTTCTGCAATTTTGCCCCAAAATAAGGGAAATTTCTGCAATTTTGTAACAAAATAAAAGAAATTTCTGCCTTTTTGCTTCCAAATAAGAAAATTTCTGATTTTTTTCTGAAATAAGTGAAATTTCTGAAATTTTGCCCCAAAATAAGTGAAATTTCTCCAATTTTGCCCCAAAATATGTGAAATTTCTGGAATTTTGCCCCGAAATAAGTGGAATTTCTGAGTTTTGACCCAAAATAAGGAGAATTTCTGTATTTTGCCCCAACATATAGGGAATTTCTGCCTGTTTGCCCCACAATTAGGGGAATTTCTGCAATTTTGCTCCAAAATACGGGGAATTTCTGCCTTTTTGCCCGAAAATAAGAAGAATCCATACCTTTTTGCCATAAAAAAGGAAAATTTCTTCATTTTTGCTCCAAAAGAAGGGGAATTTCTACTTTTATGCCTCTAAATATGTGGAATTTCTGTCTTTGTCCCCCAATACAAAGGGAATTTCTGTTTTTTTGCCCCAAAATAAGAAAATTTCTGACTTATTACCCTGAAATAAGTGAAATTTCTTCAATTTTGCTTCAAAATAAGGGAAATTTCTTCCTTTTGTTTCCAAATAAGGGAATTTCAGCCTTTTTACCTCAAAATGAAAGAAATTTCTGCATTTTTGCCCCAATATATGAGAAATTTCTGCATTTTTGCCCTAAATAAAAAAAATTTCTGCAATTTTGTACCAAAATAAAAGAAATTTCTGCCTTTTTGCCCCAAAATAAGAAAATTTCTGCTTTTTTTTTCTTAAATAAGTAAAATTTCTGAAATTTTGCCCCAAAATAAGTGAAATTTCTGCAATTTTGCCCCAAAATATGAGAAATTTCTGGAATTTTGCCGCAAAATATGTTGAATTTCTGAGTTTTGCCCCAAAATAAGGAGAATTTCTGTCTTTATGCCCCAACATATAGGGAATTTCTGCCATTTTCCCCCACAATTAGAGGAATTTCTGCAATTTTGCTCCAAAATACGAGAAATATCTGCCTTTTTGCTTCAAAATTAGAAGAATGCATACCTTTTTGCCATAAAAAAGGGAAATTTCTTCATTTTTGCTACAAAATAAGGGGAATTTCTGCTTTTTTGCCTCTAAATAAGTTGAATTTCTGTCTTTTTCCCCCAAAACAAAGGTAATTTCTGTCTTTTTTGCCCCAAAATAAAAAAAAATTTCTGACTTATTACACTGACATAAGTGAAATTTCTGCAATTTTGCCCCAAAATAAGAGAAATTTCTGCATTTTTGCCCCCAAATAAGGAGAATTTCAGCCTTTTTACCTCAAAATAAGGGGAATTTCTGCATTTTTGCCCCAAAATAAGGAAAATTTCTGCCTTTTTTCACTGAAATAAGTGAAATTTCTGCAATTTTGCCACGAAATATGAAAAATATCTGCCTTTTTGCCCCGAAATAAGGGGAATTTCATCCTTTATACTTCAAAAAGCGGGGAATTTCTGCATTTTTTCCCAAAAATATGGGAAATTTCTGCCTTTTTGCCCCAAAATAAGAAAAATTTCTGCAACTTTGTACCAAAATAAAAGAAATTTCTGCCTTTTTGTTTCCAAATACAAAAATTTCTGCTTTTTTTTCTGAAATAAGTGAAATTTCTGCAATCTTGCCCCAAAATAAGAGAAATTTCTGCAATTTTGCCCCAAAATAAGTGAAATTTCTGGAATTTTGCCCCAAAATAAGTGGAATTTCTGAGTTTGGACCCAAAATAAGGAGAATTTCTGTCTTTTTGCATCAACATATAGCGAATTTCTGACTTTTTGTATCACAATTAGGGGAATTTCTGCAATTTTGCTCCAAAATACAGGGAATTTCTGCCTATTAGCCCGAAAATAAGAAGAATGCATACCTTTTTGCCATAATAAAGGGAAATTTCTGTAATTTTGCTCCAAAGTAAGAGGTATTTCTGCTTTTTGCATCTAAATAAGTGGAATTTCTGTCTTTTTCCCCCAAAACAAAGGGAATTTCTGTCTTTTTTGCCCCAAAATAAGGAAAATTTCTGACTTATTACCCTGAAATAAGTGAAATTTCTGCAATTTTTCCACAAAATAAGGGAAATTTCTGCCTTTTTGCTCCCAAATAAGGGAAATTTCAGCCTTTTTATCTCAAAATAAGGGGAATTTCTGCATTTTTGCCACAAAATATTAGGAATTTCTGCATTTTTGCCTCTAAATAAGTGGAATTTCTGTCTTTTTCCCCAAAACAAAGGGAATTTCTGTTTTTTGGCCCCAAAATAAGGAAAATTTCTGACTTATTACACTGACATTAGTGAAATTTCTGCAATTTTGCCCGAAAATAAGAGAAATTTCTGCCTTTTTACCCCCAAATGAGGGGAATTTCAGCCTTTTACCTCAAAATAAGAGAAATTTCTGCATTTTTGCCTCAAAATATGAGAAATTTCTGCCTTTTTGCCCCAAAATAAGAAAAAATTCTGCAATTTTGTAACAAAATAAAAGAAATTTCTGCCTCTTGGCCCCAAAATAAGAAAATTTCTGCTTTTTTTCTGAAATAAGTGAAATTTCTGCAATTTTGCCCCAAAATAAGTTAAATTTCTGAGTTTTGCCCTAAAATAAGGAGATTTTCTGTCTTTTTGCCCCAACATATAGGGAATTTCTGCCTTTTTGCCCCACAATTAGGGGAATTTCTGCAATTTTGCTCCAAAATACCGGGAATTTCTGCCTTTTTTGTCCGATTATAATAAGAATGCATACCTTTTTGCCATAAAAAAGAAAAATTTCTTCATTTTTGCTCTAAAATGAGGGGAATTTCTGCTTTTATGCCTCTAAATAAGTGGAATTTCTGTCTTTTTCCCCTAAAACAAAGGGAATTTCTAACTTTTTTGCCCCAAAATAAGGAAAATTTCTGACTAATTACCCTGAAATAAGTGAAATTTCTGCAATTTTGCCCCAAAATAAGGGAAATTTCTGCTTTTTTACCCCCAAATAAGGGGAATTTCAGCTTTTTACCTCAAAATGAAGGGGAATTTCTGCATGTTTGCCCCAAAATATGGGAAATTTCTGCCTTTTTGCCCAAAATAAGAAAAATTTCTGCAATTTTGTATCAATATATGGGAAATTTCTGCCTTTTTGCCCCAAAATAAGAAAATTTCTGCTTTTTTTCCCTGAAATAAGTGAAATTTGTCCAATTTTGCCTCAAAATAAGTGAAATTTCTGCAATTTTGCCCCAAAATAAGGGAAATTTCTGGAATTTTGCTCCAAAATGAGTGGAATTTCTGAGTTTTGCCACAAAATAAAAAGAATTTCTGTCTTTTTGCCCCAACATATAGGGAATTTCTGCATTTTTGCCCCACAATTAGGTTAATTTCTGCAATTTTGCTCCAAAATACGGGGAATTTCTGCCTTTTTGCCCGAAAATAAGAAGAATGCATACCTTTTTGCCATAAAAAAGGGAAATTTCTTTAATTCTGCTCCAAAATAAGGGGAATTTCTGCTTTTTTGCCTCTAAATATGTGGAATTTCCATATTTTTTCCCCAAAACAAAGGGAATTTCTGTCTTTTTTGCACCAAAATAAAGAAATTTTCTGAATTATTACCCTGAAATATGTGAAATTTCTACAATTTTTCACTAAAATAATGAAATGTCTGCCTTTTGCCGCCAAATAAGAGGAATTTCACCCTTTTACCTCAAAATAAGGGGAATTTCTGCATTTTTGCCACAAAATATTAGGAATTTCTTCCTTTTTGCCCCAAAATAAGTAAAATTTCTGCCTTTTTTTTCTGCCATAAGTGAAATTTCTGCAATTTTGCCCCAAAATAAGTGAAATTTCTGCAATTTTGACCCAAAATAAGGGAAATCTCTGGAATTTTGCCCCATAATAAGTGGAATTTCTGAGTTTTGCCCCCAAATAAAGAGAATTTCTGTCTTTTTGCCCCAACATATAGGGAATTTCTGCCTTTTTGCCCCACAATTAGGTTAATTTCTGCAATTTTGCTCCAAAATACGGGGAATTTCTGCCTATTTGCCTGAAAATAAGAAGAATGCATACCTTTTTGCCATAAAAATGGGAAATTTATGTAATTTTGCTCCAAAATAAGGGGAATTTCTGCTTTTTTGCCTCTAAATAAGTGGAATTTCTGTCTTTTTCCCCTCAAAAAAGGTAATTTCTGTTCTTTTTGCCTCAAAATAAGGAAAATTTCTGACTTATTACATTGAAGTAAGTGAAATTTCTGCAATTTTTCCCCAAAATACGGGGAATTTCTGCTTTTTTGCCTCTAAATAAGTGGAATTTATGTATTTTTCCCCCAAAACAAAGGGAATTTCTGTCTTTTTTTGCCCAAAATAAGGAAAATTTCTACTTATTACCCTGAAATAAGTGAAATTTCTGCAATTTTGCCCAAAATAAGGGAAATTTCTGCCTTTTTGCCCCCAAATAAGGGGAATTTCAGCCTTTTTACCTCAAAATAAGGGGAATTTCTGCATTTTTGCCACAAAATATTAGGAATTTCTGCCTTTTTGCCCCAAAATAAGAAAAATTTCTGCCTTTTTTCAATGAAATAAGTGAAATTTTTGCAATTTTGCCTTAAAATAAGGGAAATTTCTGCAATTTTGCCCCAAAATAAGGGAAATTTCTGGAATTTTGCCTCAAAATAAGTGCAATTTCTAAGTTTTGCCCAAAAATAAGGAGAATTTCTGTTTTTTGCCCTAACATATAGGGAATTTCTGCATTTTTGCCCCACAATTAGGGGAATTTCTGCAATTTTGCTCCAAAATACAGGGAATTTCTGCTTTTTAGCCTGAAAATAAGGGGAATGTATACCTTTTGCCACAAAAAAGAGAAATTTCTTCATTTTTGCTCCAAAATAAAAAAAATTTCTGCTTTTTTGCCTCTAAAAAAGTGGAATTTCTGTCTTTTTCCCCAAAAACAAAGGGAATTTTTGTCTTTTTGTCCCAAAATAAGGAAAATTTCTGACTTATTACCCTGAAATAAGTGTAATTTTTTCAATTTTTCCCCAAAATAAGGAAATTTCTGCCTTTTTGCCCCCAATTAAGGGGAATTTCAGCCTTTTTCCTCAAAATAAGGGGAATTTCTGCATTTTTGCCCCAAAATATGGGAAATTTCTGCCTTTTTGCTCCAAAATAAGAAAAATTTCTGCAATTTTGTACCAAAATAAAAGAAATTTCTCCCTTTTTGCCCCAAAATAAGAAAATTTCTGCTTTTTTTAAAATAAGTGAAATTTCTGCAATTTTGCCCCAAAATAAGTGAAATTTCTGCAATTTTGCCCCAAGATAAGTGAAATATCTGGAATTTTGCTCAAAAATAAGTGGAATTTCTGAGTCTTGCCCCAAAATAAGGAGAATTTCTGTCTTTTTGCCCCAACATATAGGGAATTTCTGCCTTTTTGCCCCACAATTAGGGGAATTTCTGCAATTTTGCTCCAAAATATGGGGAATTTCTGCCTTTTTGCCCGAAAATAAGAAGAATGCACAGCTTTTTGCCATAAAAATAGAAATTTCTTCATTTTTGCTCCAAAGTAAGGGGAATTTCTGCTTTTTGCTTCTAAATAAGTGGAATTTCGGTCTTTTTCCCCAAAAACAAAGGGAATTTCTGTCTTTTTTGCCCCAAAATAAGGAAAATTTCTGACTTATTACCTTGAAGTAAGTGAAATTTCTTCAATTTTTCCCCAAAATAAGGGAAATTTCTGCCTTTTTGCTCCCAAATAAGGGGAATTTCAGCTTTTTACCTCAAAAGAAAAGGAATTTCTGCATTTTTGCCACAAAATATTAGGAATTTCTGCATTTTTGCCTCTAAATAAGTGGAATTTCTGTCTTTTTCCCCCAAAACAAAGGGAATTTCTGTTTTCTGGCCCCAAAAAAGGAAAATTTCTGACTTATTACCATGACATAAGTGAAATTTCTGCAATTTTGTTCCAAAATAAGGGAAATTTCTGCCTTTTTGCCCCCAAATAAGGGGAATTTCAGCCTTTAAACTCAAAATAAAAAAAATTTCTGCATTTTTGCCCCAAAATATGGGAAATTTCTGCCTTTTTGCCCCAAAATAAGAAAAAATTCTGCAATTTTGTAATAAAATAAAAGAAATTTCTTCCTTTTGGCTCCAAAATAAGAAAATTTCTCCTTTTTTTATGAAATAAGTGAAATTTCTGCAATTTTGCTCAAAAATATGTTAAATTTCTGAATTTTGCCCTAAAATAAGGAGAATTTCTGTCTCTTTGCCCCAAAATATAGGGAATTTCTGCCTTTTTGCCCCACAATTAGGGGAATTTCTTCAATTTTGCTCCAAAATACGGAGAATTTCTGCCATTTTTGTCAGAAAATAATAAGAATGCATACCTTTTTGCCATAAAAAAGGGAAATTTCTTCATTTTTGCTCCAAAATGAGGGGAATTTCTGCTTTTATACCTCTAAATACGTGGAATTTCTGTCTTTTTCCCCCAAAACAAAAGGAATTTCTGTATTGTTTGCCCCAAAATAAGGAAAATTTCTGACTTATTACCCTGAAATAAGTGAAATTTCTGCAATTTTGCCCCAAAATAAGGGAAATTTCTGCCTTTTTACCCCCAAATAAGGGGAATTTCAGCCTTTTTACCTAAAAATGAAGGGGAATTTCTGCATGTTTGCCCCAAAATATGGGAAATTTCTGCCTTTTTGCCCAAAATAAGAAAAATTTATGCAATTTTGTACCAAAATATGGGAAATTTCTGCCTTTTTCACCAAAATAAGAAAATTTCTGCTTTTTTTCCCTGAAATAAGTGAAATTTCTCTAATTTTGCCACAAAATAAGTGAAATTTCTGCAATTTTGCCCCAAAATAAGGGAAATTTCTGGGATTTTGCCCCAAAATGAGTGGAATTTCTGAGTTTCCCCAAAATAAGGAGAATTTCTGTCTTTTTGCCCCAACATATAGGGAATTTCTGCATTTTTGCTCCACAATTAGGTTAATTTCTGCAATTTTGCTCCAAAATACGGGGAATTTCTGCCTTTTTGCCCGAAAATAAGAAGAATGCATACCTTTTTCCATAAAAAAGGGAAATTTCTGTAATTTTGCTCCAAAATAAGGGGAATTTCTGCTTTTTTGCCTCTAAATAAGTGGAATTTATGTATTTTTCCCCCAAAACAAAGGGAATTTCTGTCTTTTTTGCCCAAAATAAGGAAAATTTCTGACTTATTACCCTGAAATAAGTAAAATTTCTGCAATTTTGCCTAAAAATAAGGGAAATTTCTGCCTTTTTGCCCCCAAATAAGAGGAATTTCACCCTTTTACCTCAAAATAAGGGGAATTTCTGCATTTTTGAAAAAATATTACGAATTTCTGCCTTTTTGCCCCAAAATAAAGAAATTTTCTGCCTTTTTTCCCTGCCATAAGTGAAATTTCTGCAATTTTGCCCCAAAATAAGGGAAATCTCTGGAATTTTGCCCCAATATAAGTGGAATTTCTGAGTTTTGCCCCCAAATAAGGAGAATTTCTGGCTTTTTGCCCCAACATATAGGGAATTTCTGCCTTTTTGCCCCACAATTAGTGGAATTTCTGCAATTTTGCTCCAAAATACGGGGAATTTCTGCCTATTTGCCTGAAAATAAAAAGAATGCATAACTTTTTGCCATAAAAAATGGAAATTTCTTCATTTTTGCTCCAAAATAAGGGGAATTCTGCTTTTTTGCCTCTAAATAAGTGGAATTTCTGTCTTTTTCCCCCAAAACAAAGGTAATTTCTGTCTTTTTTGCCCCAAAATACGGAAAATTTCTGACTTATTACCCTGAAGCAAGTGAAATTTCTGCAATTTTGAACCAAAATAAGGGGAATTTCTGCTTTTTTGCCTCTAAATAAGTGGAATTTATGTATTTTTCCCCCAAAACAAAGGAAATTTCTGTCTTTTTTGCCCAAAATAAGGAAAATTTCTGACTTATTACCCTGAAATAAGTGAACTTTCCTCAATTTTGCCCCAAAATAAGGGAAATTTCTGCTTTCTTGCCCTCAAATAAGGGGAATTTCAGCATTTTTACCTCAAAATAACGGGAACTTCTGCATTTTTGCCACAAAATATTAGGAATTTCTGCCTTTTTGCCCCAAAATAAGGAAAATTTCTGCTTTTTTTCACTGAAAAAAGTGAAATTTCTGCAATTTTGCCCCAAAATAAGTGAATTTTCTGCAATTTTGCCCCAAAATAAGCAAAATTTCTGACTGATTACCCTGAAATAAGTGAAATTTTTACAATTTTGCCCCAAATTAAGGAAATTTCTGCCTTTTTGCCCCCAATTAAGGGGAATTTCAGCCTTTTTACTCAAAATAAGGGGAATTTCTGCATTTTTGCCCCAAAATATGGAAAATTTCTGCCTTTTTGCTCCAAAATAAGAAAATTTTCTGCAATTTTGTACCAAAATAAAAGAAATTTCTGCCTTTTTGCCCCAACATAAGAAAATTTCTGCTTTTTTTTGAAATAAGTGAAATTTCTGCAATTTTGCCCCAAAATAAGTGTAATTTCTGCAATTTTGCCCCAATATAACTGAAATTTCTGGAATTTTGCTCCGAAATAAGTGGAATTTCTGAGTTTTGCCCCAAAATAAGGAGAATTTCTGTCTTTTTGCCCTAACATTTAGGGAATTTCTGCCTTTTTGACCCACAATTAGGGGAATTTCTGAAATTTTGCCCCAAAATAAAGAAAATTTCTGCATTTTTACCTCCAAATAAGGGGAATTTCAGCCTTTTTACTTCAAAATGAAGGGGAATTTCTGCATGTTTGCCCCATAATATGGGAAATTTCTGCCTTTTTGCCCAAAATAAGAAAAATTTCTGCAATTTTATACCAAAATATGGAAAATTTCTGCCTTTATGCCCCAAAATAAGAAATTTTCTGCTTTTTTTTCTCTGAAATAAGTGAAATTTCTCTAATTTTGCCACAAAATAAGTGAAATTTCTGCAATTTTGCCCCAAAATAAAGGAAATTTCTGGAATTTTGCCCCAAAATGAGTGGAATTTCTGAGTTTCCCCAAAATAAGGAGAATTTCTGTCTTTTTGCCCCAACATATAGGGAATTTCTGAATTTTTTCCCCACAATTAGGTTAATTTCTGCAATTTTGCTCCAAAATACGGGGAATTTCTGCCTTTTTGCACGAAAATAAGAAGAATGCATACCTTTTTCCATAAAAAAGGGAAATTTCTGTAATTTTACTCCAAAATAAGGGGAATTTCTGCTTTTTTGCCTCTAAATATGTGGAATTTCCGTCTTTTTCCCCCAAAACAAGGGGAATTTCTGTCATTTTTGCACCAAAATAAAAAAATTTTCTGACTTATTACCGTGAAATAAGTGAAATTTCTGCAATTTTGCCCCAAAATAAGGGAAATTTCTGCCTTTTTGCCCCCAAATAAGAGAAATTTCATCCTTTTACCTCAAAATGAGGGTAATTTCTGCATTTTTGCCACAAAATATTAGGAATTTCTGACTTTTGCCCCAAAGTAATGAAATTTTCTGCCTTTTTTCCTTGCCATAAGTGATATTTCTGCAATTTTGCCCCAAAATAAGGGAAATCTCTGGAATTTTGCCCCAAAATAAGTGGAATTTCTGAGTTTTGCCCCCAAATAAGGAGAATTTCTGTCTTTTTGCCCCAACATATAGGGAATTTCTGCCTTTTTGCCCCACAATTAGGGGAATTTCTGCAATTTTGCTCCAAAATACAGGGAATTTCTGGAATTTTGCTCCGAAATAAGTGGAATTTCTGAGTTTTGCCCCAAAATAAGGAGAATTTCTGTCTTTTTGGCCCAACATTTAGGGAATTTCTGTTTTTTTGCCCCACAATTAGGGGAATTTCTGCAATTATGCTCCAAAATATGGGGAATTTTTGCCTTTTGCCCGAAAATAAGAAGAATGCATAGCTTTTTGCCATAAAAAAGGGAAATTTCTTAATTTTTCTCCAAAATAAAGGTAATTTCTGCTTTTTGCATCTAAATAAGTGGAATTTCTGTCTTTTCCCCCCAAAACAAAGGGAATTTCTGTCTTTTTTGCCCCAAAATAGGGAAAATTTCTGACTTATTACCCTGAAATAAGTGAAATTTCTGCAATTTTTCTCCAAAATAAGGGAAATTTCTGCCTTTTTGCTCCCAAATAAGGGGAATTTCAGATTTTACCTCACAATAAGGGGAATTTCTGCATTTTTGCCACAAAATATTAGGAATTTCTGCATTTTTGCCTGTAAATAAGTGGAATTTCTGTCTTTTTCCCCCAAAACAAAGGGAATTTCTGTTTTTTGGCCCCAAAATAAGGAAAATTTCTGACTTATTACCCTGACATAAGTGAAATTTCTGCAATTTTGCCACAAAATAAGGGAAATTTCTGCCTTTTTGATCCCAAATAAGAGGAATTTCACCCTTTTACCTCAAAATAAGGGGAATTTCTGCATTTTTGCCACAAAATATTAGGAATTTCTGCCTTTTTGCCCCAAAATAAAGAAAATTTCTGCCTTTTTTCCCTGTCATAAGTGAAATTTCTGCAATTTTGCCCCCAAATAAGGAAAATCTCTGGAATTTCACCTCAAAATAAGTGGAATTTCTGAGTTTTGCCCCCAAATAAGGAGAATTTCTGTCTTTTTGCCCCAACATATAATGAATTTCTGCCTTTTTGCCCCACAATTAGGGGAATTTCTGCAATTTTGCTCCAAAATACGGGGAATTTCTGCATTTTTGCCCGAAAATAAGAAGAATGCATAACTTTTTGGCATAAAAAAGGGAAATTTCGTCATTTTTGTTCCAAAATAAGGGGAATTCTGCTTTTTTGCCTCTAAATAAGTGGAATTTCTGTCTTTTTCCCCCAAAACAAAGGTAATTTCTGTCTTTTTTGCCCCCAAATAAGGAAAATTTTTTACTTATTACCCTGAAGTAAGTGAAATATCTGCAATTTTGAACCAAAATAAGGGGAATTTCTGCTTTTTTGCCTCTAAATAAGTGCAATTTATGTATTTTTCCCCCAAAACAAAGGGAATTTCTGTCTTTTTTGTCCAAAATAAGGAAAATTTCTGACTCATTACCCTGAAATAAGTGAAATTTCTGCAATTTTGCCCCAAAATAAGGGAAATTTCTGCTTTTTTGCCCCCAAATAAGGGGAATTTCAGGATTTTTACCTCAAAATAAAAGGAATTTCTGCATTTTAGCCACAAAATATTATGAATTTCTGCCTTTGTGCCTCAAAATAAAAAAAATTTCTGCCTTTTTTCACTGAAATAAGTGAAATTTCTGCAATTTTGCCCCAAAATAAGTGAAATTTCTGCAATTTTCTCCAAAATAAGGGAAATTTCTGGTATTTTGCCCCAAAATAAGTGGAATTTCTGAGTTTTGCCCCAAAATAAGGAGAATTTCTTTTTTTTGCCCTAACATATAGGGAATTTCTGCCTTTTTGCCCCACAATTAGGGGAATTTCGGCAATTTTGCTCCAAAATACGGAGAATTTCTGCTTTTTAGCCGGAAAATAAGGGGAATGCATACCTTTTGCCACAAAAAAGAGAAATTTCTTTATTTTTGCTCCAAAATAAAAAGAAAGTTCTGCTTTTTTGCCTCTAAAAAAGTGGAATATCCGTCTTTTTCCCCAAAAACAAAAGGAATTTCTGTCTTTTTGCCCCAAAATAAGGAAAATTTCTGACTGATTACCCTGAAATAAGTGAAATTTTTGCTATTTTGCCCCAAAATAAAGAAATTTCTGCCTTTTTCCCCCCAATTAAGGGGAATTTCAGCCTTTTAAATCAAAATAAGGGGAATTTCTGCATTTTTGCCCCAAAATATGGAAAATTTCTGCCTTTTTGCTCCAAAATAAGAAAAATTTCTGCAATTTTGTACCAAAATAAAAGAAATTTCTGCCTTTTTGCCCCAAAATAAGAAAATTTCTGCTTTTTTTTTGAAATAAGTGAAATTTCTTCAATTTTGCCCCAAAATAAGTGTAATTTCTGCAATTTTGCCTCAATATAAGTGAAATTTCTGGAATTTTGCTCCAAAATAAGTGGAATTTCTGAGTTTTGCCCCAAAATAAGGAGAATTTCTGTCTTTTTGCCCCAACATTTAGGGAATTTCTGCTTTTTAGCCTCACAATTAGGGGAATTTCTGCAATTTTGCTCCAAAATATGGGGAATTTCTGCCTTTTTGCCCGAAAATAAGAAGAATGCATAGCTTTTTGCCATAAAAAAAGGGAAATTTCTTCATTTTTGCTCCAAAATAAAGGGAATTACTGCTTATTTGCATCTAAATAAGTGGAATTTCTGTCTTTTTCCCCCAAAACAAAGGGAATTTCTGTCTTTTTTGTCCCAAAATAAGGAAAATTTCTGACTTATTACCCTGAAATAAGTGAAATTTCTGCAATTTTTCCCCAAAATAAGAGAAAATTTCGGCCTTTTTGCTCCCAAATAAAGGGAATTTCAGCTTTTTACCTCAAAATAAGGGGAATTTCTGCATTTTTGCCACAAAATATTAGGAATTTCTGCATTTTTGCCTCTAAATAAGTGGAATTTCTGTCTTTTTCCCCCTAAACAAAGGGAATTTCTGTTTTTTGGCTCCAAAATAAGGAAAATTTCTGACTTATTACCCTGACATAAGTGAAATTTCTGCAATTTTGCCCCAAAATAAGAGAAATTTCGGCCTTTTTGCCATAAAATAAGGGGAATTTCAGCCTTTTAACTCAAAATAAAAAAAAATTTCTGCATTTTTGCCCCAAAATATGGGAAATTTCTGCATTTTTTCCTAAAATAAGAAAAAATTCTGCAATTTTGTAACAAAATAAAAGAAATTTCTGCCTTTTGGCTCCAAAATAAGAAAATTTCTGCTTTTTTTATGAAATAAGTGAAATTTCTGCAATTTTCCCCAAAATAAGTTAAATTTCTGAGTTTTGCCCTAAAATAAGGAGAATTTCTGTCTTTTTGCCCCAACATATAGAGAATTTCTGTCTTTTTGCTCCACAATTAGGGGAATTTCTGCAATTTTGCTCCAAAATACGGGGAATTTCTGCCTTTTTGCCCGAAAATAAGAAGAATGCATAACTTTTTGCATTAAAAAGGGAAATTTCTTCATTTTTGCTCCAAAATAAGGGGAATTCTGCTTTTTTGCCTCTAAATAAGTGGAATTTCTGTCTTTTTCCCCCAAAACAAAGGTAATTTCTGTCTTTTTTGCCCCAAAATAAGGAAAATTTCTGACTTATTACCCTGAAGTAAGTGAAATTTCTGCAATTTTGAACCAAAATAAGGGGAATTTCTGCTTTTTTGCCTCTAAATAAGTGGAATTTATGTATTTTTCCCCCAAAACAAAGGGAATTTCTGTCTTTTTTGCCCAAAATAAGGAAAATTTCTGACTTATTACCCTGAAATAAGTGAACTTTCTGCAATTTTGCCCCAAAATAAGGGAAATTTCTGCTTTTTTGCCCCCAAATAAGGGGAATTTCAGCATTTTTACCTCAAAATAAAGGGAAATTTCTGCATTTTTGCCACAAAATATTAAGAATTTATGCCTTTTTGCCCCAAAATAAGGAAAATTTCTGCTTTTTTTCACTGAAAAAAGTAAAATTTCTGCAATTTTGCCCCAAAATAAGTGAATTTTCTGCAATTTTGCCCCAAAATAAGGAAAATTTCTGACTGATTACCCTGAAATAAGTGTAATTTCTGCAATTTTGCCCCAAAATGAGGAAATTTCTGCCTTTTTGCCCCCAATTAAGGGGAATTTAAGCCTTTTTACTCAAAATAAGGGGAATTTCTGCATTTTTGCCCCAAAATATGGAAAATTTCTGCCTTTATGCTCCAAAATAAGAAAAATTTCTGCAATTTTGTACCAAAATAAATGAAATTTCTACCTTTTTGCCCCAAAATAAGAAAATTTCTGCTTTTTTTTTTTGAAATAAGTGTAATTTCAGCAATTTTGTCCCAATATAAGTGAAATTTCTGGAATTTTGCTCCGAAATAAGTGGAATTTCTGAGTTTTGCCCCAAAATAAGGAGAATTTCTGTCTTTTTGCCCCAACATATAGGGAATTTCTGCCTTTTTGCCCCACAATTAGGGGAATTTCTGCAATTTTGCTTCAAAATATGGGGAATTTTTGCCTTTTTGCCCGAAAATAAGAAGAATGCATAGCTTTTTGCCATAAAAAAGGGAAATTTTTTAATTTTTCTCCAAAATAAAGGGAATTTCTGCTTTTTTGCATCTAAATAAGTGGAATTTCTGTCTTTTCCCCCCAAAACAAAGGGAATTTCTGTCTTTTTTGCCCCAAAATAAGGAAAATTTCTGACTTATTACCCTGACATAAGTGAAATTTCTGCAATTTTTCCCCAAAATAAGGGAAATTTCTACCTTTTTGCTCCCAAATAAGGGGAATTTCAGATTTTACCTCAAAATAAGGGGAATTTCTGCATTTTTGCCACAAAATATTAGGAATTTCTGCATTTTTGCCTCTAAATAAGTGGAATTTCTGTCTTTTCCCCCCAAAACAAAGGGAATTTCTGTTTTTTGGCCCCAAAATAAGGAAAATTTCTGACTTATGACCCTGACATAAGTGAAATTTCTGCAATTTTGCCCCAAAATAAGGGAAATTTCTGCCTTTTTGATCCCAAATAAGAGGCATTTCACCCTTTTACCTGAAAATAAGGGGAATTTCTGCATTTTTGCCACAAAATATTAGGAATTTCTGCCTTTTTGCCCCAAAATAAGGAAAATTTCTGCCTTTTTTCCCTGTCATAAGTGAAATTTCTGCAATTTTGCCCCCAAATAAGGGAAATCTCTGGAATTTCGCCCCAAAATAAGTAGAATTTCTGAGTTTTGCCCCCAAATAAGGAGAATTTCTGTCTTTTTGCCCCAACATATAGGGAATTTCTGCCTTTTTGCCCCACAATTAGGGGAATTTCTGCAATTTTGCTCCAAAATACGGGGAATTTCTGCCTTTTTGCCCGAAAATAAGAAGAATGCATAACTTTTTGCATTAAAAAGGGAAATTTCTTCATTTTTGCTCCAAAATAAGGGGAATTCTGCTTTTTTGCCTCTAAATAAGTGGAATTTCTGTCTTTTTCCCCCAAAACAAAGGTAATTTCTGTCTTTTTTGCCCCAAAATAAGGAAAATTTCTGACTTATTACCCTGAAGTAAGTGAAATTTCTGCAATTTTGAACCAAAATAAGGGGAATTTCTGCTTTTTTGCCTCTAAATAAGTGGAATTTATATATTTTTCCCCCAAAACAAAGGGAATTTCTGTCTTTTTTGCCCAAAATAAGGAAAATTTCTGACTTATTACCCTGAAATAAGTGAACTTTCTGCAATTTTGCCCCAAAATAAGGGAAATTTCTGCTTTTTTGCCCCCAAATAAGGGGAATTTCAGCATTTTTACCTCAAAATAAGGGGAATTTCTGCATTTTTGCCACAAAATATTAGGAATTTCTGCATTTTTGCCCCAAAATAAGGAAAATTTCTGCTTTTTTTCACTGAAAAAAGTGAAATTTCTGCAATTTTGCCCCAAAATAAGTGAATTTTCTGCAATTTTGCCCCAAAATAAGGAAAATTTCTGACTGATTACCCTGAAAAAGGTGAAATTTTTGCAATTTTGCCCCAAAATAAGGGAAATTTCTGCTTTTTTGCCCCCAAATAAGGGGAATTTCAGCATTTTTACCCCAAAATAAAAGGAATTTCTGCATTTTAGCCACAAAATATTAGGAATTTCTGCCTTTGTGCCTCAAAATAAAAAAAATTTCTGCCTTTTTTCACTGAAATAAGTGAAATTTCTGCAATTTTGCCCCAAAATAAGTGAAATTTCTGCAATTTTCTCCAAAATAAGGGAAATTTCTGGTATTTTGCCCCAAAATAAGTGGAATTTCTGAGTTTTGCCCCAAAATAAGGAGAATTCCTTTTTTTTGCCCTAACATATAGGGAATTTCTGCCTTTTTGCCCCACAATTAGGGGAATTTCTGCAATTTTGCTCCAAAATACGGGGAATTTCTGCTTTTTAGCCGGAAAATAAGGGGAATGCATACCTTTTGCCACAAAAAAGAGAAATTTCTTTATTTTTGCTCCAAAATAAAAAGAAAGTTCTGCTTTTTTGCCTCTAAAAAAGTGGAATATCTGTCTTTTTCCCCAAAAACAAAAGGAATTTCTGTCTTTTTGCCCTAAAATAAGGAAAATTTCTGACTGATTACCCTGAAATAAGTGAAATTTTTGCTATTTTGCCCCAAAATAAGGAAATTTCTGCCTTTTTGCCCCCAATTAAGGGGAATTTCAACCTTTTAACTCAAAATAAGGGGAATTTCTGCATTTTTGCCCCAAAATATGGAAAATTTCTGACTTTTTGCTCCAAAATAAGAAAAATTTCTGCAATTTTGTACCAAAATAAAAGAAATTTCTGCCTTTTTGCCCCAAAATATGAGAATTTCTGCTTTTTTTTTGAAATAAGTGAAATTTCTTCAATTTTACCCCAAAATAAGTGTAATTTCTGCAATTTTGCCCCAATATAAGTGAAATTTCTGGAATTTTGCTCCGAAATAAGTGGAATTTCTGAGTTTTGCCCCAAAATAAGGAGAATTTCTTTCTTTTTGCCCCAACATTTAGGGAATTTCTGCCTTTTTGCCCCACAATTAGGGGAATTTCTGCAATTTTGCTGCAAAATATGGGGAATTTTTGCCTTTTTGCCCGAAAATAAGAAGAATGCATAGCTTTTTGCCATAAAAAAGGGAAATTCTTAATTTTTCTCCAAAATAAAGGGAATTTCTGCTTTTTTGCATCTAAATATGTGGAATTTCTGTCTTTTCCCCCCAAAACAAAGGGAATTTCTGTCTTTTTTGCCCCAAAATAAGGAAAATTTCTGACTTATTACCCTGAAATAAGTGAAATTTCTGCAATTTTTCCCCAAAATAAGGGAAATTTCTGCCTTTTTGCTCCCAAATAAGGGGAATTTCAGATTTTACCTCAAAATAAGGGGAATTTCTGCATTTTTGCCACAAAATATTAGGAATTTCTGCATTTTTGCCTCTAAATAAGTGGAATTTCTGTCTTTTTCCCCCAAAACAAAGGTAATTTCTGTTTTTTGTCTCCAAAATAAGGAAAATTTCTGACTTATGACCCTGACATAAGTGAAATTTCTGCAATTTTGCCCCAAAATAAGGGAAATTTCTGCCTTTTTGATCCCAAATAAGAGGCATTTCACCCTTTTACCTCAAAATAAGGGGAATTTCTGCATTTTTGCCACAAAATATTAGGAATTTCTGCCTTTTTGCCCCAAAATAAGGAAAATTTCTGCCTTTTTCCCTGTCATAAGTGAAATTTCTGCAATTTTGCCCCCAAATAAGGGAAATCTCTGGAATTTCGCCCCAAAATAAGTGGAATTTCGGAGTTTTGCCCCCAAATAAGGAGAATTTCTGTCTTTTTGCCCCAACATATAGGGAATTTCTGCCTTTTTG
Organism: Micromys minutus; assembly: GCF_963924665.1. Classification (NCBI taxonomy): domain Eukaryota; kingdom Metazoa; phylum Chordata; class Mammalia; order Rodentia; family Muridae; genus Micromys; species Micromys minutus. The sequence goes on from NW_027667704.1 coordinate 79,411, forward strand.
CCCCACAATTAGGGGAATTTCTGCAATTTTGCTCCAAAATACGGGGAATTTCTGCCTTTTTGCCCGAAAATAAGAAGAATGCATAACTTTTTGCATTAAAAAGGGAAATTTCTTCATTTTTGCTCCAAAATAAGGGGAATTCTGCTTTTTTGCCTCTAAATAAGTGGAATTTCTGTCTTTTTTCCCCAAAACAAAGGTAATTTCTGTATTTTTTGCCCCAAAATAAGGAAAATTTCTGACTTATTACCCTGAAGTAAGTGAAATTTCTGCAATTTTGATCCAAAATAAGGGGAATTTCTGCTTTTTTGCCTCTAAATAAGTGGAATTTATATATTTTTCCCCCAAAACAAAGGGAATTTCTGTCTTTTTTGCCCAAAATAAGGAAAATTTCTGACTTATTACCCTGAAATAAGTGAACTTTCTGCAATTTTGCCCCAAAATAAGGGAAATTTCTCCTTTTTTGCCCCCAAATAAGGGGAATTTCAGCATTTTTACCTCAAAATAAGGGGAATTTCTGCATTTTTGCCACAAAATATTATGAATTTCTGCATTTTTGCCCCAAAATAAGGAAAATTTCTGCTTTTTTCACTGAAAAAAGTGAAATTTCTGCAATTTTGCCCCAAAATAAGTGAATTTTCTGCAATTTTGCCCCAAAATAAGGAAAATTTCTGACTGATTACCCTGAAAAAGGTGAAATTTTTGCAATTTTGCCCCAAAATAAGGGAAATTTCTGCTTTTTGCCCCCAAATAAGGGGAATTTCAGCATTTTTACCCCAAAATAAAAGGAATTTCTGCATTTTAGCCACAAAATATTAGGAATTTCTGCCTTTGTGCCTCAAAATAAAAAAAATTTCTGCCTTTTTTCACTGAAATAAGTGAAATTTCTGCAATTTTGCCCCAAACTAAGTGAAATTTCTGCAATTTTCTCCAAAATAAGGGAAATTTCTGGTATTTTGCCCCAAAATAAGTGGAATTTCTGAGTTTTGCCCCAAAATAAGGAGAATTCCTTTTTTTTGCCCTAACATATAGGGAATTTCTGCCTTTTTGCCCCACAATTAGGGGAATTTCTGCAATTTTGCTCCAAAATACGGGGAATTTCTGCTTTTTAGCCGGAAAATAAGGGGAATGCATACCTTTTGCCACAAAAAAGAGAAATTTCTTTATTTTTGCTCCAAAATAAAAAGAAAGTTCTGCTTTTTTGCCTCTAAAAAAGTGGAATATCTGTCTTTTTCCCCAAAAACAAAAGGAATTTCTGTCTTTTTGCCCTAAAATAAGGAAAATTTCTGACTGATTACCCTGAAATAAGTGAAATTTTTGCTATTTTGCCCCAAAATAAGGAAATTTCTGCCTTTTTGCCCCCAATTAAGGGGAATTTCAACCTTTTAACTCAAAATAAGGGGAATTTCTGCATTTTTGCCCCAAAATATGGAAAATTTCTGACTTTTTGCTCCAAAATAAGAAAAATTTCTGCAATTTTGTACCAAAATAAAAGAAATTTCTGCCTTTTTGCCCCAAAATATGAGAATTTCTGCTTTTTTTTGAAATAAGTGAAATTTCTTCAATTTTACCCCAAAATAAGTGTAATTTCTGCAATTTTGCCCCAATATAAGTGAAATTTCTGGAATTTTGCTCCGAAATAAGTGGAATTTCTGAGTTTTGCCCCAAAATAAGGAGAATTTCTTTCTTTTTGCCCCAACATTTAGGGAATTTCTGCCTTTTTGCCCCACAATTAGGGGAATTTCTGGAATTTTGCTGCAAAATATGGGGAATTTTTGCCTTTTTGCCCGAAAATAAGAAGAATGCATAGCTTTTTGCCATAAAAAAGGGAAATTTCTTAATTTTTCTCCAAAATAAAGGGAATTTCTGCTTTTTTGCATCTAAATATGTGGAATTTCTGTCTTTTCCCCCCAAAACAAAGGGAATTTCTGTCTTTTTTGCCCCAAAATAAGGAAAATTTCTGACTTATTACCCTGAAATAAGTGAAATTTCTGCAATTTTTCCCCAAAATAAGGGAAATTTCTGCCTTTTTGCTCCCAAATAAGGGGAATTTCAGATTTTACCTCAAAATAAGGGGAATTTCTGCATTTTTGCCACAAAATATTAGGAATTTCTGCATTTTTGCCTCTAAATAAGTGGAATTTCTGTCTTTTTCCCCCAAAACAAAGGGAATTTCTGTTTTTTGTCCCCAAAATAAGGAAAATTTCTGACTTATGACCCTGACATATGTGAAATTTCTGCAATTTTGCCCCAAAATAAGGGAAATTTCTGCCTTTTTGATCCCAAATAAGAGGCATTTCACCCTTTTACCTCAAAATAAGGGGAATTTCTGCATTTTTGCCACAAAATATTAGGAATTTCTGCCTTTTTGCCCCAAAATAAGGAAAATTTCTGCCTTTTTTCCCTGTCATAAGTGAAATTTCTGCAATTTTGCCCCCAAATAAGGGAAATCTCTGGAATTTCGCCCCAAAATAAGTGGAATTTCGGAGTTTTGCCCCCAAATAAGGAGAATTTCTGTCTTTTTGCCCCAACATATAGGGAATTTCTGCCTTTTTGCCCCACAATTAGGGGAATTTCTGCAATTTTGCTCCAAAATACGGGGAATTTCTGCCTTTTTGCCCGAAAATAAGAAGAATGCATAACTTTTTGCATTAAAAAGGGAAATTTCTTCATTTTTGCTCCAAAATAAGGGGAATTCTGCTTTTTTGCCTCTAAATAAGTGGAATTTCTGTCTTTTTTCCCCAAAACAAAGGTAATTTCTGTATTTTTTGCCCCAAAATAAGGAAAATTTCTGACTTATTACCCTGAAGTAAGTGAAATTTCTGCAATTTTGATCCAAAATAAGGGGAATTTCTGCTTTTTTGCCTCTAAATAAGTGGAATTTATATATTTTTCCCCCAAAACAAAGGGAATTTCTGTCTTTTTTGCCCAAAATAAGGAAAATTTCTGACTTATTACCCTGAAATAAGTGAACTTTCTGCAATTTTGCCCCAAAATAAGGGAAATTTCTCCTTTTTTGCCCCCAAATAAGGGGAATTTCAGCATTTTTACCTCAAAATTAGGGGAATTTCTGCATTTTTGCCACAAAATATTAGGAATTTCTGCATTTTTGCCCCAAAATAAGGAAAATTTCTGCTTTTTTCACTGAAAAAAGTGAAATTTCTGCAATTTTGCCCCAAAATAAGTGAATTTTCTGCAATTTTGCCCCAAAATAAGGAAAATTTCTGACTGATTACCCTGAAAAAGGTGAAATTTTTGCAATTTTGCCCCAAAATAAGGGAAATTTCTGCTTTTTTGCCCCCAAATAAGGGGAATTTCAGCATTTTTACCCCAAAATAAAAGGAATTTCTGCATTTTAGCCACAAAATATTAGGAATTTCTGCCTTTGTGCCTCAAAATAAAAAAAATTTCTGCCTTTTTTCACTGAAATAAGTGAAATTTCTGCAATTTTGCCCCAAACTAAGTGAAATTTCTGCAATTTTCTCCAAAATAAGGGAAATTTCTGGTATTTTGCCCCAAAATAAGTGGAATTTCTGAGTTTTGCCCCAAAATAAGGAGAATTCCTTTTTTTTGCCCTAACATATAGGGAATTTCTGCCTTTTTGCCCCACAATTAGGGGAATTTCTGCAATTTTGCTCCAAAATACGGGGAATTTCTGCTTTTTAGCCGGAAAATAAGGGGAATGCATACCTTTTGCCACAAAAAAGAGAAATTTCTTTATTTTTGCTCCAAAATAAAAAGAAAGTTCTGCTTTTTTGCCTCTAAAAAAGTGGAATATCTGTCTTTTTCCCCAAAAACAAAAGGAATTTCTGTCTTTTTGCCCTAAAATAAGGAAAATTTCTGACTGATTACCCTGAAATAAGTGAAATTTTTGCTATTTTGCCCCAAAATAAGGAAATTTCTGCCTTTTTGCCCCCAATTAAGGGGAATTTCAACCTTTTAACTCAAAATAAGGGGAATTTCTGCATTTTTGCCCCAAAATATGGAAAATTTCTGACTTTTTGCTCCAAAATAAGAAAAATTTCTGCAATTTTGTACCAAAATAAAAGAAATTTCTGCCTTTTTGCCCCAAAATATGAGAATTTCTGCTTTTTTTTGAAATAAGTGAAATTTCTTCAATTTTACCCCAAAATAAGTGTAATTTCTGCAATTTTGCCCCAATATAAGTGAAATTTCTGGAATTTTGCTCCGAAATAAGTGGAATTTCTGAGTTTTGCCCCAAAATAAGGAGAATTTCTTTCTTTTTGCCCCAACATTTAGGGAATTTCTGCCTTTTTGCCCCACAATTAGGGGAATTTCTGCAATTTTGCTGCAAAATATGGGGAATTTTTGCCTTTTTGCCCGAAAATAAGAAGAATGCATAGCTTTTTGCCATAAAAAAGGGAAATTCTTAATTTTTCTCCAAAATAAAGGGAATTTCTGCTTTTTTGCATCTAAATATGTGGAATTTCTGTCTTTTCCCCCCAAAACAAAGGGAATTTCTGTCTTTTTTGCCCCAAAATAAGGAAAATTTCTGACTTATTACCCTGAAATAAGTGAAATTTCTGCAATTTTTCCCCAAAATAAGGGAAATTTCTGCCTTTTTGCTCCCAAATAAGGGGAATTTCAGATTTTACCTCAAAATAAGGGGAATTTCTGCATTTTTGCCACAAAATATTAGGAATTTCTGCATTTTTGCCTCTAAATAAGTGGAATTTCTGTCTTTTTCCCCCAAAACAAAGGTAATTTCTGTTTTTTGTCTCCAAAATAAGGAAAATTTCTGACTTATGACCCTGACATAAGTGAAATTTCTGCAATTTTGCCCCAAAATAAGGGAAATTTCTGCCTTTTTGATCCCAAATAAGAGGCATTTCACCCTTTTACCTCAAAATAAGGGGAATTTCTGCATTTTTGCCACAAAATATTAGGAATTTCTGCCTTTTTGCCCCAAAATAAGGAAAATTTCTGCCTTTTTCCCTGTCATAAGTGAAATTTCTGCAATTTTGCCCCCAAATAAGGGAAATCTCTGGAATTTCGCCCCAAAATAAGTGGAATTTCGGAGTTTTGCCCCCAAATAAGGAGAATTTCTGTCTTTTTGCCCCAACATATAGGGAATTTCTGCCTTTTTGCCCCACAATTAGGGGAATTTCTGCAATTTTGCTCCAAAATACGGGGAATTTCTGCCTTTTTGCCCGAAAATAAGAAGAATGCATAACTTTTTGCATTAAAAAGGGAAATTTCTTCATTTTTGCTCCAAAATAAGGGGAATTCTGCTTTTTTGCCTCTAAATAAGTGGAATTTCTGTCTTTTTTCCCCAAAACAAAGGTAATTTCTGTATTTTTTGCCCCAAAATAAGGAAAATTTCTGACTTATTACCCTGAAGTAAGTGAAATTTCTGCAATTTTGATCCAAAATAAGGGGAATTTCTGCTTTTTTGCCTCTAAATAAGTGGAATTTATATATTTTTCCCCCAAAACAAAGGGAATTTCTGTCTTTTTTGCCCAAAATAAGGAAAATTTCTGACTTATTACCCTGAAATAAGTGAACTTTCTGCAATTTTGCCCCAAAATAAGGGAAATTTCTCCTTTTTTGCCCCCAAATAAGGGGAATTTCAGCATTTTTACCTCAAAATAAGGGGAATTTCTGCATTTTTGCCACAAAATATTATGAATTTCTGCATTTTTGCCCCAAAATAAGGAAAATTTCTGCTTTTTTCACTGAAAAAAGTGAAATTTCTGCAATTTTGCCCCAAAATAAGTGAATTTTCTGCAATTTTGCCCCAAAATAAGGAAAATTTCTGACTGATTACCCTGAAAAAGGTGAAATTTTTGCAATTTTGCCCCAAAATAAGGGAAATTTCTGCTTTTTGCCCCCAAATAAGGGGAATTTCAGCATTTTTACCCCAAAATAAAAGGAATTTCTGCATTTTAGCCACAAAATATTAGGAATTTCTGCCTTTGTGCCTCAAAATAAAAAAAATTTCTGCCTTTTTTCACTGAAATAAGTGAAATTTCTGCAATTTTGCCCCAAACTAAGTGAAATTTCTGCAATTTTCTCCAAAATAAGGGAAATTTCTGGTATTTTGCCCCAAAATAAGTGGAATTTCTGAGTTTTGCCCCAAAATAAGGAGAATTCCTTTTTTTTGCCCTAACATATAGGGAATTTCTGCCTTTTTGCCCCACAATTAGGGGAATTTCTGCAATTTTGCTCCAAAATACGGGGAATTTCTGCTTTTTAGCCGGAAAATAAGGGGAATGCATACCTTTTGCCACAAAAAAGAGAAATTTCTTTATTTTTGCTCCAAAATAAAAAGAAAGTTCTGCTTTTTTGCCTCTAAAAAAGTGGAATATCTGTCTTTTTCCCCAAAAACAAAAGGAATTTCTGTCTTTTTGCCCTAAAATAAGGAAAATTTCTGACTGATTACCCTGAAATAAGTGAAATTTTTGCTATTTTGCCCCAAAATAAGGAAATTTCTGCCTTTTTGCCCCCAATTAAGGGGAATTTCAACCTTTTAACTCAAAATAAGGGGAATTTCTGCATTTTTGCCCCAAAATATGGAAAATTTCTGACTTTTTGCTCCAAAATAAGAAAAATTTCTGCAATTTTGTACCAAAATAAAAGAAATTTCTGCCTTTTTGCCCCAAAATATGAGAATTTCTGCTTTTTTTTGAAATAAGTGAAATTTCTTCAATTTTACCCCAAAATAAGTGTAATTTCTGCAATTTTGCCCCAATATAAGTGAAATTTCTGGAATTTTGCTCCGAAATAAGTGGAATTTCTGAGTTTTGCCCCAAAATAAGGAGAATTTCTTTCTTTTTGCCCCAACATTTAGGGAATTTCTGCCTTTTTGCCCCACAATTAGGGGAATTTCTGGAATTTTGCTGCAAAATATGGGGAATTTTTGCCTTTTTGCCCGAAAATAAGAAGAATGCATAGCTTTTTGCCATAAAAAAGGGAAATTTCTTAATTTTTCTCCAAAATAAAGGGAATTTCTGCTTTTTTGCATCTAAATATGTGGAATTTCTGTCTTTTCCCCCCAAAACAAAGGGAATTTCTGTCTTTTTTGCCCCAAAATAAGGAAAATTTCTGACTTATTACCCTGAAATAAGTGAAATTTCTGCAATTTTTCCCCAAAATAAGGGAAATTTCTGCCTTTTTGCTCCCAAATAAGGGGAATTTCAGATTTTACCTCAAAATAAGGGGAATTTCTGCATTTTTGCCACAAAATATTAGGAATTTCTGCATTTTTGCCTCTAAATAAGTGGAATTTCTGTCTTTTTCCCCCAAAACAAAGGGAATTTCTGTTTTTTGTCCCCAAAATAAGGAAAATTTCTGACTTATGACCCTGACATATGTGAAATTTCTGCAATTTTGCCCCAAAATAAGGGAAATTTCTGCCTTTTTGATCCCAAATAAGAGGCATTTCACCCTTTTACCTCAAAATAAGGGGAATTTCTGCATTTTTGCCACAAAATATTAGGAATTTCTGCCTTTTTGCCCCAAAATAAGGAAAATTTCTGCCTTTTTTCCCTGTCATAAGTGAAATTTCTGCAATTTTGCCCCCAAATAAGGGAAATCTCTGGAATTTCGCCCCAAAATAAGTGGAATTTCGGAGTTTTGCCCCCAAATAAGGAGAATTTCTGTCTTTTTGCCCCAACATATAGGGAATTTCTGCCTTTTTGCCCCACAATTAGGGGAATTTCTGCAATTTTGCTCCAAAATACGGGGAATTTCTGCCTTTTTGCCCGAAAATAAGAAGAATGCATAACTTTTTGCATTAAAAAGGGAAATTTCTTCATTTTTGCTCCAAAATAAGGGGAATTCTGCTTTTTTGCCTCTAAATAAGTGGAATTTCTGTCTTTTTTCCCCAAAACAAAGGTAATTTCTGTATTTTTTGCCCCAAAATAAGGAAAATTTCTGACTTATTACCCTGAAGTAAGTGAAATTTCTGCAATTTTGATCCAAAATAAGGGGAATTTCTGCTTTTTTGCCTCTAAATAAGTGGAATTTATATATTTTTCCCCCAAAACAAAGGGAATTTCTGTCTTTTTTGCCCAAAATAAGGAAAATTTCTGACTTATTACCCTGAAATAAGTGAACTTTCTGCAATTTTGCCCCAAAATAAGGGAAATTTCTCCTTTTTTGCCCCCAAATAAGGGGAATTTCAGGATTTTTACCTCAAAATAAGGGGAATTTCTGCATTTTTGCCACAAAATAAGGAAAATTTCTGACTGATTACCCTGAAAAAGGTGAAATTTTTGCAATTTTGCCCCAAAATAAGGGAAATTTCTGCTTTTTTGCCCCCAAATAAGGGGAATTTCAGCATTTTTACCCCAAAATAAAAGGAATTTCTGCATTTTAGCCACAAAATATTAGGAATTTCTGCCTTTGTGCCTCAAAATAAAAAAAATTTCTGCCTTTTTTCACTGAAATAAGTGAAATTTCTGCAATTTTGCCCCAAAATAAGTGAAATTTCTGCAATTTTCTCCAAAATAAGGGAAATTTCTGGTATTTTGCCCCAAAATAAGTGGAATTTCTGAGTTTTGCCCCAAAATAAGGAGAATTCCTTTTTTTTGCCCTAACATATAGGGAATTTCTGCCTTTTTGCCCCACAATTAGGGGAATTTCTGCAATTTTGCTCCAAAATACGGGGAATTTCTGCTTTTTAGCCGGAAAATAAGGGGAATGCATACCTTTTGCCACAAAAAAGAGAAATTTCTTTATTTTTGCTCCAAAATAAAAAGAAAGTTCTGCTTTTTTGCCTCTAAAAAAGTGGAATATCTGTCTTTTTCCCCAAAAACAAAAGGAATTTCTGTCTTTTTGCCCTAAAATAAGGAAAATTTCTGACTGATTACCCTGAAATAAGTGAAATTTTTGCTATTTTGCCCCAAAATAAGGAAATTTCTGCCTTTTTGCCCCCAATTAAGGGGAATTTCAACCTTTTAACTCAAAATAAGGGGAATTTCTGCATTTTTGCCCCAAAATATGGAAAATTTCTGACTTTTTGCTCCAAAATAAGAAAAATTTCTGCAATTTTGTACCAAAATAAAAGAAATTTCTGCCTTTTTGCCCCAAAATATGAGAATTTCTGCTTTTTTTTGAAATAAGTGAAATTTCTTCAATTTTACCCCAAAATAAGTGTAATTTCTGCAATTTTGCCCCAATATAAGTGAAATTTCTGGAATTTTGCTCCGAAATAAGTGGAATTTCTGAGTTTTGCCCCAAAATAAGGAGAATTTCTGTCTTTTTGCCCCAACATTTAGGGAATTTCTGCCTTTTTGCCCCACAATTAGGGGAATTTCTGCAATTTTGCTGCAAAATATGGGGAATTTTTGCCTTTTTGCCCGAAAATAAGAAGAATGCATAGCTTTTTGCCATAAAAAAGGGAAATTTCTTAATTTTTCTCCAAAATAAAGGGAATTTCTGCTTTTTTGCATCTAAATATGTGGAATTTCTTTCTTTTCCCCCTAAAACAAAGGGAATTTCTGTGTTTTTTGCCCCAAAATAAGGAAAATTTCTGACTTATTACCCTGAAATAAGTGAAATTTCTGCAATTTTGCCCCAAAATAAGGGAAATTTCTGCCTTTTTGCTCCCAAATAAGGGGAATTTCAGATTTTACCTCAAAATAAGGGGAATTTCTGCATTTTTGCCACAAAATATTAGGAATTTCTGCCTTTTTGCCCCAAAATAAGGAAAATTTCTGTTTTTTTCCCTGTCATAAGTGAAATTTCTGCAATTTTGCCCCCAAATAACGGAAATCTCTGGAATTTCGCCCCAAAATAAGTGGAATTTCTGAGTTTTGCCCCCAAATAAGGAGAATTTCTGTCTTTTTGCCCCAACATATAGGGAATTTCTGCCTTTTTGCCCCACAATTAGGGGAATTTCTGCAATTTTGCTCCAAAATACGGGGAATTTCTGCCTTTTTGCCCGAAAATAAGAAGAATGCATAACTTTTTGCATTAAAAAGGGAAATTTCTTTATTTTTGCTCCAAAATAAGGGGAATTCTGCTTTTTTGCCTCTAAATAAGTGGAATTTCTGTCTTTTTTCCCCAAAACAAAGGTAATTTCTGTCTTTTTTGCCCAAAATAAGGAAAATTTCTGACTTATTACCCTGAAGTAAGTGAAATTTCTGCAATTTTGAACCAAAATAAGGGGAATTTCTGCTTTTTTGCCTCTAAATAAGTGGAATTTATATATTTTTCCCCCAAAACAAAGGGAATTTCTGTCTTTTTTGCCCAAAATAAGGAAAATTTCTGACTTATTACCCTGAAATAAGTGAACTTTCTGCAATTTTGCCCCAAAATAAGGGAAATTTCTGCTTTTTTGCCCCCAAATAAGGGGAATTTCAGCATTTTTACCTCAAAATAAGGGGAATTTCTGCATTTTTGCCACAAAATATTAGGAATTTCTGCCTTTTTGCCCCAAAATAAGGAAAATTTCTGCTTTTTTTCACTGAAAAAAGTGAAATTTCTGCAATTTTGCCCCAAAATAAGTGAATTTTATGCAATTTTGCCCCAAAATAAGGAAAATTTCTGACTGATTACCCTGAAATTAGTGAAATTTTTGCAATTTTGCCCCAAAATAAGGGAAATTTCTGCTTTTTTGCCCCCAAATAAGGGGAATTTCAGCATTTTTACCTCAAAATAAAAGGAATTTCTGCATTTTAGCCACAAAATATTAGGAATTTCTGCTTTTGTGGCTCAAAATAAAAAAAAATTTCTGCCTTTTTTCACTGAAATAAGTGAAATTTCTGCAATTTTGCCCCAAAATAAGTGAAATTTCTGCAATTTTCTCCAAAATAAGGGAAATTTCTGGTATTTTGCCCCAAAATAAGTGGAATTTCTGAGTTTTGCCCCAAAATAAGGAGAATTCCTTTTTTTTGCCCTAACATATAGGGAATTTCTGCCTTTTTGCCACACAATTAGGGGAATTTCTGCAATTTTGCTCCAAAATACGGGGAATTTCTGCTTTTTAGCCGGAAAATAAGAGGAATGCATACCTTTTGCCACAAAAAAAGAAATTTCTTTATTTTTGCTCCAAAATAAAAAGAAAGTTCTGCTTTTTTGCCTCTAAAAAAGTGGAATATCTGTCTTTTTCCCCAAAAACAAAAGGAATTTCTGTCTTTTTGCCCCAAAATAAGGAAAATTTCTGACTGATTACCCTGAAGTAAGTGAAATTTTTGCTATTTTGCCCCAAAATAAGGAAATTTCTGCCTTTTTGCCCCCAATTAAGGGGAATTTCAGCCTTTTAACTCAAAATAAGGGGAATGTCTGCATTTTTGCCCTAAAATATGGAAAATTTTTGCATTTTTGCTCCAAAATAAGAAAAATTTCTGCAATTTTGTACCAAAATAAAAGAAATTTCTGCATTTTTGCCCCAAAATAAAAAACTTTCTGCTTTTTTTTTTGAAATAAGTGAAATTTCTGCAATTTTGCCCCAAAATAAGTGTAATTTCTGCAATTTTGCCGCAATATAAGTGAAATTTCTGGAATTTTGCTCCGAAATAAGTGAAATTTCTGAGTTTTGCCCCAAAATAAGGAGAATTTCTGTCTTTTTGCCCCAACATTTAGGAAATTTCTGCCTTTTTGCCCCACAATTAGGGGAATTTCTGCAATTTTGCTCCAAAATATGGGGAATTTCTGCCTTTTTGCCCGAAAATAAGAAGAATGCATAGCTTTTTGCCATAAAAAAGGGAAATTTCTTCATTTTTGCTCCAAAATAAAGGGAATTTCTGCTTTTTTGCATCTAAATAAGTGGAATTTCTGTCTTTTTCCCCCAAAACAAAGGGAATTTCTGTCTTTTTTGCCCCAAAATAAGAAAAATTTCTGACTTATTACCCTGAAATAAGTGAAATTTCTGCAATTTTTCCCCAAAATAAGAGAAAATTTCTGCCTTTTTGCTTTCAAATAAGGGGAATTTCAGCTTTTTACCTCAAAATAAGGGGAATTTCTGCATTTTTGCCACAAAATATTAGGAATATCTGCATTTTTGCCTCTAAATAAGTGGAATTTCTGTCTTTTTCCCCCAAAACAAAGGGAATTTCTGTTTTTTGGCCCCAAAATAAGGAAAATTTCTGATTTATTACCCTTACATAAGTGGAATTTCTGCAATTTTGCCCCAAAATAAGAGAAATTTCTGCCTTTTTGCCCCCAAATAAGGGGAATTTCAGCCTTTTAACTCAAAATAAAAAAAAATTTCTGCATTTTTGCCCCAAAATATGTGAAATTTCTGCCTTTTTGCCCCAAAATAAGAAAAAAAATCTGCAATTTTGTAACAAATAAAAGATTTTTCTGCCTTTTGGCTCCAAAATAAGAAAATTTCTGCTTTTTTTATGAAATAAGTGAAATTTCTGCAATTTTGCCCCAAAATAAGTTAAATTTCTGAGTTTTGCCCTAAAATAAGGAGAATTTCTCTCTTTTTGCCCCAACATATAGGGAATTTCTGCCTTTTTGCACCACATTTAGGGGAATTTCTGCAATTTTGATCCAAAATACGGGGAATTTCTGCCTTTTTTTTCCGAATATAATAAGAATGCATACCTTTTTGCCATAAAAAAGGGAAATTTCTTCATTTTTGCTCCAAAATGAGGGGAATTTCTGCTTTTATGCCTCTAAATAAGTGGAATTTCTGTCTTTTTCCCCCAAAACAAAGGGAATTTCTGTCTTTTTTGCCCCAAAATAAGGAAAATTTCTGACTTATTACCCTGAAATAAGTGAAATTTCTGCAATTTTGCCTCAAAATAAGGGAAATTTCTGCCTTTTTGCCCCCAAATAAGGGGAATTTCAGCCTTTTTACCTCAAAATGAAGGGGAATTTCTGCATGTTTGCCCCAAAATATGGGAAATTTCTAAATTTTTGCCCAAAATAAGAAAAATTTCTGCAATTTTGTACCAAAATATGGGAAATTTCCTCTTTTTTGCTCCAAAATAAGGAAATTTCTGCTTTTTTTTCCTGAAATAAGTGAAATTTCTCTAATTTTGCCACAAAATAAGTGAAATTTCTGCAATTTTGCCCCAAAATAAGGGAAATTTCTGGAATTTTGCCCCAAAATGAGTGGAATTTCTGAGTTTCCCCAAAATAAGGAGAATTTCTGTCTTTTTGCCCCAACATATAGGGAATTTCTGCATTTTGGCCCCACAATTAGGTTAATTTCTGCAATTTTGCTCCAAAATACAGGGAATTTCTGCCTTTTTGCCCGAAAATAAGAAGAATGCATACCTTTTTCCATAAAAAAGGGAAATTTCTGTAATTTTGCTCCAAAATAAGGGGAATTTCTGCTTTTTGGCCTCTAAATATGTGGAACTTCTGTCTTTTTCCCCCAAAACAAGGGGAATTTCTGTCCTTTTTGCACCAAAATAAGGAAATTTTCTGACTTATTACCCTGAAATAAGTGAAATTTCTGCAATTTTGCCCCAAAATAAGGGAAATCTCTGGAATTTTGCCCCAAAATAAGTGGAATTTTTGAGTTTTGCCCCCAAATAAGGAGAATTTCTGTCTTTTTGCCCCAACATATAGGGAATTTCTGCTTTTTTGCCCCACAATTAGGGGAATTTCTGCAATTTTGCTCCAAATTACGGGGAATTTCTGCCTATTTGTCCGAAAATAAGAAGAATGCATAACTTTTTGCTATAAAAACGGGAAATTTCTTCATTTTTGCTCCAAAATAAGGGGAATTCTGCTTTTTGCCTCTAAATAAGTGGAATTTCTGTCTTTTTCCCCCAAAACAAAAGTAATTTTTGTTTTTTTGCCCCCAAATAAGGAAAATTTCTGACTTATTACCCTGAAGTAAGTGAAATTTCTGCAATTTTGAACCAAAATAAGGGGAATTTCTGCTTTTTTGCCTCTAAATAAGTGGAATTTATGTATTTTTCCCCCAAAACAAAGGGAATTTCTGTCTTTTTTGCCCAAAATAAGGAAAATTTCTGACTTATTACCCTAAAATAAGTGAAATTTCTGCAATTTTGCCCCAAAATAAGGGAAATTTCTACTTTTTTGCCCCCAAATAAGGGGAATTTCAGCATTTTTACCTCAAAATAAGGGGAATTTCTGCATTTTTGCCACAGAATATTAGGAATTTCTGCCCTTTTGCCCCAAAATAAGGAAAATTTCTGCTTTTTTTCACTGAAATAAGAGAAATTTCTGCAATTTTGCCCCAAAATAAGGAAATTTCTGCCTTTTTGCCCCCAAATAAGGAAAATTTCAGCCTTTTAACTCAAAATAAAAAAAATTTCTGCATTTTTGCCCCAAAGTATGGGAAATTTCTCCCTTTTTGCCCCAAAATAAGAAAAAATTCTGCAATTTTGTAACAAAATAAAAGAAATTTCTGCCTTTTGGCTCCAAAATAAGAAAATTTCTGCTTTTTTTATGAAATAAGTGAAATTTCTGCAATTTTGCCCCAAAATAAGTTAAATTTCTGAGTTTTGCCCTAAAATAAGGAGAATTTCTGTCTTTTTGCCCCAACATATAGGGAATTTCTGCCTTTTTGCCCCACAATTAGAGGAATTTCTGCAATTTTGCTCCAAAATACGGGGAATTTCTGCCTTTTTTGTCCGAAAATAATAAGAATGCATACCTTTTTGCCATAAAAAAGGGAAATTTCTTCATTTTTGCTCCAAAATGAGGGGAATTTATGCTTTTATGCCTCTAAATAAGTGGAATTTCTGTCTTTTTCCCCCAAAACAAAGGGAATTTTTGATTTCTTGCCCCAAAATAAGGAAAATTTCTGACTTATTACCCTGAAATAAGTGAAATTTCTGCAATTTTGCCCCAAAATAAGGGAAATTTCTGCCTTTTTGCCCCCAAATAAGGGGAATTTCAGCCTTTTTACCTCAAAATGAAGGGGAATTTTTGCATTTTTGCCACAAAATATTAGGAATTTCTGCCTTTTTGCCCCAAAATAAGGAAATTTTCTGCCTTTTTTCCCTGCCATAAGTGAAATTTCTGCAATTTTGCCCCAAAATAAGGGAAATCTCTGGAATTTTGCCCCAAAATAAGTGGAATTTCTGAGTTTTGCCGCCAAATAAAGAGAATTTCTGTCTTTTTGCTCAAACATATAGGGAATATCTGCCTTTTTGCCCCACAATTAGGGGAATTTCTGCAATTTTGCTCCAAAATACGGGGAATTTCTGCCTATTTGCCTGAAAATAAGAAGAATGCATAACTTTTTGCCATAAAAAAAGGGAAATTTCTTCATTTTTGCTCCAAAATAAGGGGAATTCTGCTTTTTTGCCTCTGAATAAGTGGAATTTCTGTCTTTTTCCCCCAAAACAAAGGTAATTTCTGTCTTTTTTGCCCCCAAATAAGGAAAATTTCTGACTTATTACCCTGAAGTAAGTGAAATTTCTGCAATTTTGAATGAAAATAAGGGGAATTTCTGCTTTTTTGCCTCTAAATAAGTGGAATATATGTATTTTTCCCCCAAAACAAAGGGAATTTCTGTCTTTTTTGCCCCAAATAAGGAAAATTTCTGACTTATAACCCTAAAATAAGTGAAATTTCTGCAATTTTGCCCCAAAATAAGGGAAATTTCTGCTTCTTTGCCCCCAAATAAGGGGAATTTCAGAATTTTTACCTCAAAATAAGGGGAATTTCTGCATTTTTGCCACAAAATATTAGGAATTTCTGCCTTTTTGCCCCAAAATAAGGAAAATTTCTGCCTTTTTTCACTAAATTGAGTGAAATTTCTGCAATTTTGCCCCAAAATAAGGAAATTTCTGCTTTTGCCCCCAAATAAGGGGAATTTCAGCCTTTTAACTCAAAATAAAAAAAAATTTCTGCATTTTTGCCCCAAAATATGGGAAATTTCTGCCTTTTTGCCCCAAAATAAGAAAAAATTCTGCAATTTTGTAACAAAATAAAAGAAATTTCTGCCTTTTGGCTCCAAAATAAGAAAATTTTTGCTTTTTTTATGAAATAAGTGAAATTTCTGCAATTTTGCCCCAAAATAAGTTAAATTTCTGAGTTTTGCCCTAAAATAAGGAGAATTTCTGTCTTTTTGCCCCAACATATAGGGAATTTCTGCCTTTTTGCACCACATTTAGGGGAATTTCTGCAATTTTTCTCCAAAATACGAGGAATTTCTGCCTTTTTTTTTCCGAAAATAATAAGAATGCATACCTTTTTGCCATAAAAAAGGGAAATTTCTTCATTTTTGCTCCAAAATGAGGGAAATTTCTGCTTTTATGCCTCTAAATAAGTGGAATTTCTATCTTTTTTTCCCAAAACAAAGGGAATTTCTGTCTTTTTTGCCCAAAATAAGGAAAATTTCTGACTTATTACCCTGAAATAAGTGAACTTTCTGCAATTTTGCCCCAAAATAAGGGAAATTTCTGCTTTTTTGCCCCCAAATAAGGGGAATTTCAGCATTTTTACCTCAAAATAAGGGGAATTTCTGCATTTTTGCCACAAAATATTAGGAATTTCTGCCTTTTTGCCCCAAAATAAGGAAAATTTCTGCTTTTTTTCACTGAAAAAAGTGAAATTTCTGCAATTTTGCCCCAAAATAAGTGAATTTTATGCAATTTTGCCCCAAAATAAGGAAAATTTCTGACTGATTACCCTGAAATTAGTGAAATTTTTGCAATTTTGCCCCAAAATAAGGGAAATTTCTGCTTTTTTGCCCCCAAATAAGGGGAATTTCAGCATTTTTACCTCAAAATAAAAGGAATTTCTGCATTTTAGCCACAAAATATTAGGAATTTCTGCTTTTGTGGCTCAAAATAAAAAAAAATTTCTGCCTTTTTTCACTGAAATAAGTGAAATTTCTGCAATTTTGCCCCAAAATAAGTGAAATTTCTGCAATTTTCTCCAAAATAAGGGAAATTTCTGGTATTTTGCCCCAAAATAAGTGGAATTTCTGAGTTTTGCCCCAAAATAAGGAGAATTCCTTTTTTTTGCCCTAACATATAGGGAATTTCTGCCTTTTTGCCACACAATTAGGGGAATTTCTGCAATTTTGCTCCAAAATACGGGGAATTTCTGCTTTTTAGCCGGAAAATAAGAGGAATGCATACCTTTTGCCACAAAAAAAGAAATTTCTTTATTTTTGCTCCAAAATAAAAAGAAAGTTCTGCTTTTTTGCCTCTAAAAAAGTGGAATATCTGTCTTTTTCCCCAAAAACAAAAGGAATTTCTGTCTTTTTGCCCCAAAATAAGGAAAATTTCTGACTGATTACCCTGAAATAAGTGAAATTTTTGCTATTTTGCCCCAAAATAAGGAATTTTCTGCCTTTTTGCCCCCAATTAAGTGGAATTTCAGCCTTTTAACTCAAAATAAGGGGAATGTTTGCATTTTTGCCCCAAAATATGGAAAATTTTTGCATTTTTGCTCCAAAATAAGAAAAATTTCTGCAATTTTGTACCAAAATAAAAGAAATTTCTGCATTTTTGCCCCAAAATAAAAAACTTTCTGCTTTTTTTTTTGAAATAAGTGAAATTTCTGCAATTTTGCCCCAAAATAAGTGTAATTTCTGCAATTTTGCCGCAATATAAGTGAAATTTCTGGAATTTTGCTCCGAAATAAGTGAAATTTCTGAGTTTTGCCCCAAAATAAGGAGAATTTCTGTCTTTTTGCCCCAACATTTAGGAAATTTCTGCCTTTTTGCCCCACAATTAGGGGAATTTCTGCAATTTTGCTCCAAAATATGGGGAATTTCTGCCTTTTTGCCCGAAAATAAGAAGAATGCATAGCTTTTTGCCATAAAAAAGGGAAATTTCTTCATTTTTGCTCCAAAATAAAGGGAATTTCTGCTTTTTTGCATCTAAATAAGTGGAATTTCTGTCTTTTTCCCCCAAAACAAAGGGAATTTCTGTCTTTTTTGCCCCAAAATAAGAAAAATTTCTGACTTATTACCCTGAAATAAGTGAAATTTCTGCAATTTTTCCCCAAAATAAGAGAAAATTTCTGCCTTTTTGCTTTCAAATAAGGGGAATTTCAGCTTTTTACCTCAAAATAAGGGGAATTTCTGCATTTTTGCCACAAAATATTAGGAATATCTGCATTTTTGCCTCTAAATAAGTGGAATTTCTGTCTTTTTCCCCCAAAACAAAGGGAATTTCTGTTTTTTGGCCCCAAAATAAGGAAAATTTCTGATTTATTACCCTTACATAAGTGGAATTTCTGCAATTTTGCCCCAAAATAAGAGAAATTTCTGCCTTTTTGCCCCCAAATAAGGGGAATTTCAGCCTTTTAACTCAAAATAAAAATAAATTTCTGCATTTTTGCCCCAAAATATGTGAAATTTCTGCCTTTTTGCCCCAAAATAAGAAAAAAATTCTGCAATTTTGTAACAAATAAAAGATTTTTCTGCCTTTTGGCTCCAAAATAAGAAAATTTCTGCTTTTTTTATGAAATAAGTGAAATTTCTGCAATTTTGCCCCAAAATAAGTTAAATTTCTGAGTTTTGCCCTAAAATAAGGAGAATTTCTCTCTTTTTGCCCCAACATATAGGGAATTTCTGCCTTTTTGCACCACATTTAGGGGAATTTCTGCAATTTTGCTCCAAAATACGGGGAATTTCTGCCTTTTTTTTCCGAATATAATAAGAATGCATACCTTTTTGCCATAAAAAAGGGAAATTTCTTCATTTTTGCTCTAAAATGAGGGGAATTTCTGCTTTTATGCCTCTAAATAAGTGGAATTTCTGTCTTTTTCCCCCAAAACAAAGGGAATTTCTGTCTTTTTTGCCCCAAAATAAGGAAAATTTCTGACTTATTACCCTGAAATAAGTGAAATTTCTGCAATTTTGCCCCAAAATAAGGGAAATATCTGCCTTTTTGCCCCCAAATAAGGGGAATTTCAGCCTTTTTACCTCAAAATGAAGGGGAATTTCTGCATGTTTGCCCCAAAATATGGGAAATTTCTAAATTTTTGCCCAAAATAAGAAAAATTTCTGCAATTTTGTACCAAAATATGGGAAATTTCCTCTTTTTTGCTCCAAAATAAGGAAATTTCTGCTTTTTTTTCCTGAAATAAGTGAAATTTCTCTAATTTTGCCACAAAATAAGTGAAATTTCTGCAATTTTGCCCCAAAATAAGGGAAATTTCTGGAATTTTGCCCCAAAATGAGTGGAATTTCTGAGTTTCCCCAAAATAAGGAGAATTTCTGTCTTTTTGCCCCAACATATAGGGAATTTCTGCATTTTGGCCCCACAATTAGGTTAATTTCTGCAATTTTGCTCCAAAATACAGGGAATTTCTGCCTTTTTGCCCGAAAATAAGAAGAATGCATACCTTTTTCCATAAAAAAGGGAAATTTCTGTAATTTTGCTCCAAAATAAGGGGAATTTCTGCTTTTTGGCCTCTAAATATGTGGAACTTCTGTCTTTTTCCCCCAAAACAAGGGGAATTTCTGTCCTTTTTGCACCAAAATAAGGAAATTTTCTGACTTATTACCCTGAAATAAGTGAAATTTCTGCAATTTTGCCCCAAAATAAGGGAAATCTCTGGAATTTTGCCCCAAAATAAGTGGAATTTCTGAGTTTTGCCCCCAAATAAGGAGAATTTCTGTCTTTTTGCCCCAACATATAGGGAATTTCTGCTTTTTTGCCCCACAATTAGGGGAATTTCTGCAATTTTGCTCCAAATTACGGGGAATTTCTGCCTATTTGCCCGAAAATAAGAAGAATGCATAACTTTTTGCTATAAAAACGGGAAATTTCTTCATTTTTGCTCCAAAATAAGGGGAATTCTGCTTTTTGCCTCTAAATAAGTGGAATTTCTGTCTTTTTCCCCCAAAACAAAAGTAATTTTTGTTTTTTTGCCCCCAAATAAGGAAAATTTCTGACTTATTACCCTGAAGTAAGTGAAATTTCTGCAATTTTGAACCAAAATAAGGGGAATTTCTGCTTTTTTGCCTCTAAATAAGTGGAATTTATGTATTTTTCCCCCAAAACAAAGGGAATTTCTGTCTTTTTTGCCCAAAATAAGGAAAATTTCTGACTTATTACCCTAAAATAAGTGAAATTTCTGCAATTTTGCCCCAAAATAAGGGAAATTTCTACTTTTTTGCCCCCAAATAAGGGGAATTTCAGCATTTTTACCTCAAAATAAGGGGAATTTCTGAATTTTTGCCACAGAATATTAGGAATTTCTGCCCTTTTGCCCCAAAATAAGGAAAATTTCTGCTTTTTTTCACTGAAATAAGTGAAATTTCTGCAATTTTGCCCCAAAATAAGGAAATTTCTGCCTTTTTGCCCCCAAATAAGGGAAATTTCAGCCTTTTAACTCAAAATAAAAAAAATTTCTGCATTTTTGCCCCAAAGTATGGGAAATTTCTCCCTTTTTGCCCCAAAATAAGAAAAAATTCTGCAATTTTGTAACAAAATAAAAGAAATTTCTGCCTTTTGGCTCCAAAATAAGAAAATTTCTGCTTTTTTTATGAAATAAGTGAAATTTCTGCAATTTTGCCCCAAAATAAGTTAAATTTCTGAGTTTTGCCCTAAAATAAGGAGAATTTCTGTCTTTTTGCCCCAACATATAGGGAATTTCTGCCTTTTTGCCCCACAATTAGAGGAATTTCTGCAATTTTGCTCCAAAATACGGGGAATTTCTGCCTTTTTTGTCCGAAAATAATAAGAATGCATACCTTTTTGCCATAAAAAAGGGAAATTTCTTCATTTTTGCTCCAAAATGAGGGGAATTTATGCTTTTATGCCTCTAAATAAGTGGAATTTCTGTCTTTTTCCCCCAAAACAAAGGGAATTTTTGATTTCTTGCCCCAAAATAAGGAAAATTTCTGACTTATTACCCTGAAATAAGTGAAATTTCTGCAATTTTGCCCCAAAATAAGGGAAATTTCTGCCTTTTTGCCCCCAAATAAGGGGAATTTCAGCCTTTTTACCTCAAAATGAAGGGGAATTTTTGCATTTTTGCCACAAAATATTAGGAATTTCTGCCTTTTTGCCCCAAAAGAAGGAAATTTTCTGCCTTTTTTCCCTGCCATAAGTGAAATTTCTGCAATTTTGCCCCAAAATAAGGGAAATCTCTGGAATTTTGCCCCAAAATAAGTGGAATTTCTGAGTTTTGCCGCCAAATAAAGAGAATTTCTGTCTTTTTGCTCAAACATATAGGGAATTTCTGCCTTTTTACCCCACAATTAGGGGAATTTCTGCAATTTTGCTCCAAAATACGGGGAATTTCTGCCTATTTGCCTGAAAATAAGAAGAATGCATAACTTTTTGCCATAAAAAAGGGAAATTTCTTCATTTTTGCTCCAAAATAAGGGGAATTCTGCTTTTTTGCCTCTGAATAAGTGGAATTTCTGTCTTTTTCCCCCAAAACAAAGGTAATTTCTGTCTTTTTTGCCCCCAAATAAGGAAAATTTCTGACTTATTACCCTGAAGTAAGTGAAATTTCTGCAATTTTGAATGAAAATAAGGGGAATTTCTGCTTTTTTGCCTCTAAATAAGTGGAATATATGTATTTTTCCCCCAAAACAAAGGGAATTTCTGTCTTTTTTGCCCCAAATAAGGAAAATTTCTGACTTATAACCCTAAAATAAGTGAAATTTCTGCAATTTTGCCCCAAAATAAGGGAAATTTCTGCTTCTTTGCCCCAAAATAAGGGGAATTTCAGAATTTTTACCTCAAAATAAGGGGAATTTCTGCATTTTTGCCACAAAATATTAGGAATTTCTGCCTTTTTGCCCCAAAATAAGGAAAATTTCTGCCTTTTTTCACTGAAATGAGTGAAATTTCTGCAATTTTGCCCCAAAATAAGGAAATTTCTGCTTTTGCCCCCAAATAAGGGGAATTTCAGCCTTTTAACTCAAAATAAAAAAAAATTTCTGCATTTTTGCCCCAAAATATGGGAAATTTCTGCCTTTTTGCCCCAAAATAAGAAAAAATTCTGCAATTTTGTAACAAAATAAAAGAAATTTCTGCCTTTTGGCTCCAAAATAAGAAAATTTTAGCTTTTTTTATGAAATAAGTGAAATTTCTGCAATTTTGCCCCAAAATAAGTTAAATTTCTGAGTTTTGCCCTAAAATAAGGAGAATTTCTGTCTTTTTGCCCCAACATATAGGGAATTTCTGCCTTTTTGCACCACATTTAAGGGAATTTCTGCAATTTTTCTCCAAAATACGAGGAATTTCTGCCTTTTTTTTTCCGAAAATAATAAGAATGCATACCTTTTTGCCATAAAAAAGGGAAATTTCTTCATTTTTGCTCCAAAATGAGGGAAATTTCTGCTTTTATGCCTCTAAATAAGTGGAATTTCTATCTTTTTTTCCCTAAACAAAGGGAATTTCTGATTTTTTGCCCCAAAATAAGGAAAATTTCTGACTTATTACCCTGAAATAAGTGAAATTTCTGCAATTTTACCCCAAAATAAGGGAAATTTCTGCCTTTTTGACCCCAAATAAGGGGAATTTCAGCCTTTTTACCTCAAAATGAAGGGGAATTTCTGCATGTTTGCCCCAAAATATGGGAAATTTTTGCCTTTTTGTCCAAAATAAGAAAAATTTCTGCAATTTTGAACCAAAATAAGGGGAATTTCTGCTTTTTTGCCTCTAAATAAGTGGAATTTATGTATTTTTCCCCCAAAACAAAGGGAATTTCTGTCTTTTTTGCCCAAAATAAAAAAAATTTCTGACTTATTACCCTAAAATAAGTGAAATTTCTGCAATTTTGCCCCAAAATAAGGGAAATTTCTGCTTTTTTGCCCCCAACTAAGGGGAATTTCAGCATTTTTACCTCAAAATAAGGGGAATTTCTGCATTTTCCCACAAAATATTAGGAATTTCTGCCTTTTTGCCCCAAAATAAGGAAAATTTCTGCCTTTTTTCACTGAAATAAGTGAAATTTCTGCAATTTTGCCCCAAAATAAGTGAAATTTCTGCAATTTTGCCCCAAAATATGTGAAATTTTTGGAATTTTGCTCCAAAATAAGTGGAATTTCTGAGTTTTGCCCCAAAATAAAAAGAATTTCTTTTTTTTGCCCTAACATATAGGGAATTTCTGCCTTTTTGCCCCACAATTAGGGGAATTTCTGCAATTTTGCTCCAAAATACGGGGAATTTTTGCTTTTTAGCCTGAAAATAAGGGGAATGTATACCTTTTTCCACCAAAAAGAGAAATTTCTTTATTTTTGCTCCAAAATAAAAGGAATTTCTGCTTTTTTGCCTCTAAAAAAGTGGAATATCTGCCTTTTTCTCCAAAAACAGGGAATTTCTGTCTTTTTGCCCCAAAATAAGGAAAATTTCTGACTGATTACCCTGAAATAAGTGAAATTTTTGCAATTTTGCCCCAAAATAAGGAAATTTCTGCCTGTTTGCTCCCAATTAAGGGGAATTTCAGCCTTTTTACTCAAAATAAGGAGAATTTCTGCATTTTTGCCCCAAAATATGGAAAATTTCTGCCTTTTTGCTCCAAAATAAGAAAAATTTCTGCAATTCTGTACCAAAATATAAGAAATTTCTGCCTTTTTGCGCCAAAATAAAAAAATTTCTTCTTTTTTTTTTGAAATAAGTGAAATTTCTGCAATTTTGCCCCAAAATAAGTGTAATTTCTGCAATTTTGCCCCAATATATGTGAAATTTCTGGAATTTTGCTCCGAAATAAGTGGAATTTCTGACTTTTGCCCAAAATAAGGAGAATTTCTGTCTTTTTGCCCCAACATTTAGGGAATTTCTGCCTTTTTGCCCAACAAATTAGGGGAATTTCTGCAATTTTGCTCCAAAATATGGGGAATTTCTGCTTTTTTGCCCGAAAATAAGAAGAATGCATAGCTTTTTGCCATAAAAAGGGAAATTTCTTCATTTTTGCTCCAAAATAAAGGGAATTTCTGCTTTTTTGCATCTAAATAAGTGGAATTTCTGTCTTTTTCCTCCAAAACAAAGGGAATTTCTGTCTTTTTTGCCCCAAAATAAAGAAAATTTCTGACTTATTACCCTGAAATAAGTGAAATTTCTGCAATTTTTCCCCAAAATAAGAGAAAATTTCTGCCTTTTTGCTCCCAAATAAGGGGAATTTCAGCTTTTTACCTCAAAATAAGGGGAATTTCTGCATTCTTGCCACAAAATGTTAGGAATTTCTGCATTTTTGCCTCTAAATAAGTGGAATTTCTTTCTTTTTCCCCAAAAACAAAGGGAATTTCTGTTTTTTGGCCCCAAAATATGGAAAATTTCTGACTTATTACCCTTACATAAGTGAAATTTCTGCAATTTTGCCCCAAAATAAGAGAAATTTCTGCCTTTTTGCCCCCAAATAAGAGGAATTTCAGCCTTTTAACTCAAAATAAAAAAAAATTTCTGCATTTTTGCCCCAAAATATGGGAAATTTCTGCCTTTTTGCTTCAAAATAAGAAAAAATTCTGCAATTTTGTAACAAAATAAAAGAAATTTCTGCCTTTTGGCTCCAAAATAAGAAAATTTCTGCTTTTTTTATGAAATAAGTGAAATTTCTGCAATTTTGCCCCAAAATAAGTTAAATTTCTGAGTTTTGCCCTAAAATAAGGAGAATTTCTGTCTTTTTGCCCCAACATATAGGGAATTTCTGCCTTTTTGCCCCACAATTAGGGGAATTTCTTCAATTTTGCTCCAAAATACGGGGAATTTCTGCCTTTTTTTTCCGAAAATAATAAGAATGCATACCTTTTTGCCATGAAAAATGGAAATTTCTTCATTTTTGCTCCATAATGAGGGGAATTTCTGCTTTTATGCCAATAATAAGTGGAATTTCTGTCTTTTTCCCCCAAAACAAAGGGAATTTCTGTCTTTTTTGCCCCAAAATAAGGAAAATTTCTGACTTATTACCCTGAAAAAAGTGAAATTTCTGCAATTTTGCCCCAAAATAAGGGAAATTTCTGCCTTTTTGCCCCCAAATAAGGGGAATCTCAGCCTTTTTACCTCAAAATGAAGGGGAATTTCTGCATGTTTGCCCCAAAATATGGGAAATTTCTGCCTTTTTGCCCAAAATAAGAAAAATTTCTGCAATTTTGTACCAAAATATGGAAAAGTTCTGCTTTTTTGCCCCAAAATAAGAAAATTTCTGCTTTTTTTTCCTGTAACAAGTGAAATTTCTCGAATTTTGCCACAAAATAAGTGAAATTTCTGCAATTTTCCCCCAAAACAAGGGAAATTTCTGGAATTTTGCCCCAAAATGAGTGGAATTTCTGTGTTTCCCCAAAATAAGGAGAATTTCTGTCTTTTTGCCCCAACATATAGGGAATTTCTGCATTTTTGCCCCACAATTAGGTTAATTTCTGCAATTGTGCTCCAAAATACGTGGAATTTCTGCCTTTTTGCCCGAAAATAAGAAGAATGCATACCTTTTTCCATAAAAAAGGGAAATTTCTGTAATTTTGCTCCAAAATAAGGGGAATTTCTGCTTTTTGGCCTCTAATTATGTGGAATTTCTGTCTTTTTCCCCCAAAACAAGGGGAATTTCTGTCCTTTTTGCACCAAAATAAGGAAATTTTCTGACTTATTACCCTGAAATAAGTGAAATTTCTGCAATTTTGCCCCAAAATATGGGAAATTTCTGCCTTTTTGCCCCCAAATAAGAGGAATTTCACCCTTTTACCTCAAAATAAGGGGAATTTCTGCATTTTTGCCATAAAATATTAGGAATTTCTGCCTTTTTGCCCCGAAATAAGGAAATTTTCTGCCTTTTTTCCCTGCCATAAGTAAAATTTCTGGTATTTTGCCCCAAAATAAGGGAAATCTCTGGAATTTTGTTCCAAAATAAGTGGAATTTCTGAGTTTTGCCCCCAAATAAGGAGAATTTCTGTCTTTTTGCCCCAACATATAGGGAATTTCTGTCTTTTTGCCCCACAAATAGGGGAATTTCTGCAATTTTGCTCCAAAATACGGGGAATTTCTGCCTATTTGCCCGAAAATAAAAAGAATGCTTAACTTTTTGCCATAAAAAAAGGAAATTTCTTCATTTTTGCTCCAAAATAAGGGGAATTCTGCTTTTCTGCCTCTAAATAAGTGGAATTTCTGTCTTTTTCCCCCAAAACAAAGGTAATTTCTGTCTTTTTTGCCCCAAAATAAGGAAAATTTCTGACTTATTACCCTGAAGTAAGTGAAATTTCTGCAATTTTGAACCAAAATAAGGGGAATTTCTGCTTTTTTGCCTCTAAATAAGTGGAATTTATGTATTTTTCCCCCAAAACAAAGGGAATTTCTGTCTTTATTGCACAAAATAAGGAAAATTTCTGACTTATTACCCTAAAATAAGTGAAATTTCTGCAATTTTGCCCCAAAATAAGGGAAATTTCTGCTTTTTTGCCCCCAAATAAGGGGAATTTCAGCATTTTTACCTCAAAATAAGGGGAATTTCTGCATTTTTGCCACAAAATATTAGGAATTTCTGCCTTTTTGCCCCAAAATAAGGAAAATTTCTGCCTTTTTTCACTGAAATAAGTGAAATTTCTGCAATTTTGCCCCAAAATAAGGAAATTTCTGCCTTTTTGCCCCCAATTAAGGGGAATTTCAGCCTTTTTACTCAAAATAAGGGAAATTTCTGCATTTTTGCCCCAAAATATGGAAAATTTCTGCAATTTTGTACCAAAATAAAAGAAATTTCTGCCTTTTTGCCCCCAATTAAGGGGAATTTCAGCCTTTTTACTCAAAATAATGGGAATTTCTGCATTTTTGCTCCAAAATAAGAAAAATTTCTGCAATTTTGTACCAAAATAAAAGAAATTTCTGCCTTTTTGCCCCAAAATAAAAAAATTTCTGCTTTTTTTTTGAAATAAGTGAAATTTCTGCAATTTTGCCCCAAAATAAGTGTAATTTCTGCAATTTTGCCCTAATATAAGTGAAATTTCTGGAATTTTGCTCCGAAATAAGTGGAATTTCTGAGTTTTGCCCCAAAATAAGGAGAATTTCTGTCTCTTTGCCCCAACATTTAGGGAATTTCTTCCTTTTTGCCTCACAATTAGGGGAATTTCTGCAATTTTGCTCCAAAATATGGGGAATTTCTGCCTTTTTAACCGATAATAAGAAGAATGCATAGCTTTTTGCCATAAAAAAGGGAAATTTCTTCATTTTTTCTCCAAAATAAAGTGAATTTCTGCTTTTTTGCATCTAAATAAGTGGAATTCCTTTTTCCCCCAAAACAAAGGGAATTTCTGTCTTTTTGCCCCAAAATAAGGAAAATTTCTGACTTATTACCCTGAAATATGTGAAATTTCTGCAATTTTGCCCCAAAATAAAAGAAATTTCTGCTTTTTTACTCCCAAATAAAGGGAATTTCAGCCTTTTAACCTCAAAATAAGGGGAATTTCTGCATTTTTGCCACAAAATATTAGGAATTTCTGCCTTTTTGCCTCTAAATAAGTGGAATTTCTGTATATTTCCCCCAAAACAAAGGGAATTTCTGTTTTTTGGCCCCAAATTAAAGAAAATTTCTGACTTATTACCCTGACATAAGTGAAATTTCTGCAATTTTGTTCTAAAATAAGTGAAATTTCTGCCTTTTTGCCCCCAAATAAGGGGAATTTCAGCCTTTGAACTCAAAATAAAAAAAAAATTTCTGCATTTTTGCCCCAAAATATGGGAAATTTCTGCCTTTTTGCCCCAAAAATAAGAAAAAATTCTGCAATTTTGTAACAAAATAAAAGAAATTTCTGCCTTTTGGCTCCAAAATAAGAAAATTTCTGCTTTTTTTATGAAATAAGTGAAATTTCTGCAATTTTGCCCCAAAATAAGTTAAATTTCTGAGTTTTGCCCTAAAATTAGGAGAATTTCTGTCTTTTTGCCCCAACATATAAGAAATTTCTGCCTTTTTCCCCCACAATTAGAGGAATTTCTGCAATTTTGCTCCAAAATATTGGGAATTTCTGCCTTTTTTGTCCGAAAATAATAAGAATGCATACCTTTTTGCCATGAAAAAGGGAAATTTCTTCATTTTTGCTCCAAAATGAGGGGAATTTCTGCTTTTATGCCTCTAAATAAGTGGAATTTCTGTCTTTTTCCCTCAAAACGAAGGGAATTTTTGTCTTTTTTGCCCCAAAATAAGGAAAATTTCTGACTTATTACCCTGAAATAAGTGAAATTTCTGCAATTTTGCCCCAAAATAAGGGAAATATCTGCCTTTTTACCCCCAAATAAGGGGAATTTCAGCATTTTTACCTCAAAATGAAGGGGAATTTCTGCATGTTTGCCCCAAAATATGGGAAATTTCTGCCTTTTTGCCCAAAATAAAAAAAATTTCTGCAATTTTGTACCAAAATATGGGAAATTTCTGCCTTTTTGGCCCAAAATAGGAAAAATTCTGCTTTTTTTTCCTGAAATAAGTGAAATTTCTCTAATTTTGCCACAAAATAAATGAAATTTCTGCAATTTTGTTCCAAAATGAGGGAAATTTCTGGAATTTTGCCCCAAAATGAGTGGAATTTCTGAGTTACCCCAAAATAAGGAGAATTTCTGTCTTTTTGCCTCAACATATAGAAAATTTCTGCATTTTTGCCCCACAATTAGGTTAATTTCTGCAATTTTGCTCCAAAATACGGGGAATTTCTGCCTTTTTGCCCGAAAATACGAAGAATGCATAACTTTTTCCATAAAAAAGTGAAATTTCTGTAACTTTGCTCCAAAATAAGGGGAATTTCTGCTTTTTGGCCTCTAAATATGTGGAATTTCCGTTTTTTTCCCCCAAAACAAAGGGAATTTCTGTATTTTTTGCACCAAAATAAGGAAATTTTCTGACTTATTACCCTGAAATAAGTGAAATTTCTGCAATTTTGCCCCAAAATAAGTGTAATTTTTGCAATTTTGCCCCAATATAAGTGAAATTTCTGGAATTTTGCTCCGAAATAAGTGGAATTTCTGAGTTTTGCCCCAAAATAAGGAGAATTTCTGTCTTTTTGCCCCAACATTTAGGGAATTTCTGCCTTTTTGCCCCACAATTAGGGGAATTTCTGCAATTTTGCTCCAAAATATGGGGAATTTCTGCCTTTTTGCCTGAAAATAAGAAGAATGCATAGCTTTTTGCCATAAAAAAGGGAAATTTCTTAATTTTTCTACAAAATAAAGGGAATTTCTGCTTTTTTGCATCTAAATAAGTGGAATTTCTGTCTTTTTCCCCCAAAACAAAGGGAATTTCTGTCTTTTTTGCCCCAAAATAAAGAAAATTTCTGACTTATTACCCTGACATAAGTGAAATTTCTGCAATTTTGTTCCAAAATAAGAGAAATTTCTGCCTTTTTGCACCCAAATAAGGGGAATTTCAGCCTTTTAACTCAAAATAAAAAAATATTTCTGCATTTTTGCCCCAAAATATGGGAAATTTCTGCCTTTTTGACCCAAAAATAAGAAAAAATTCTGCAATTTTGTAACAAAATAAAAGAAATTTCTGCCTTTTGGCTCCAAAATAAGAAAATTTCTGCTTTTTTTATGAAATAAGTGAAATTTCTGCAATTTTGCCCCAAAATAAGTTAAATTTCTGAGTTTTACTCTAAAATAAGGAGAATTTCTGTCTTTTTGCCCCAACATATAGGGAATTTCTGCCTTTTTGCCCCACAATTAGTGGAATTTCTGCAATTTTGCTCCAAAATACTGGGAATTTCTGCCTTTTTTGTCAGAAAATAATAAGAAAGCATACCTTTTTGCCATAAAAAAGGGAAATTTCTTCATTTTTGCTCCAAAATGAGGGGAATTTCTGCTTTTATGCCTCTAAATAAGTGGAATTTCTGTCTTTTTCCCCCAAAACAAAGGGAATTTCTGTCTTTTTTGCCCCAAAATAAGGAAAATTTCTGACTTATTACCCTGAAATAAGTGAAATTTCTGCAATTTTGCCCCAAAATAAGGGAAATATCTGCCTTTTTACCCCCAAATAAGGGGAATTTCAGCATTTTTACCTCAAAATGAAGGGGAATTTCTGCATGTTTCCCCAAAATATGGGAAATTTCTGCCTTTTTGCCCAAAATAAGAAAAATTTCTGCAATTTTGTACCAAAATATGGGAAATTTCTGCCTTTTTGCCCCAAAATAAGAAAATTTCTGCTTTTTTTCTCTGAAATAAGTGAAATTTCAATAATTTTGCCACAAAATAAGTGAAATTTCTGCAATTTTGCCCCAAAATAAGGGAAATTTCTGGAATTTTGCCTCAAAATGAGTGGAATTTCTGAGTTTCCCCAAAATAAGGAGATTTTCTGTCTTTTTGCCCCAACATATAGGGAATTTCTGCATTTTTGCCCCACAATTAGGTTAATTTCTGCAATTTTGCTCCAAAATACGGGGACTTTCTGTCTTTTTGCCCGAAAATAAAAAGAATGCATAACTTTTTCCATAAAAAAGGGCAATTTTTGTAATTTTGCTCCAAAAGAAAAGGAATTTCTGCTTTTTGGCCTCTAAATATGTGGAATTTCCGTCTTTTTCCCCCAAAACAAGGGGAATTTCTCTCTTTTTTTGCACTAAAATAAGGAAATTTTCTGACTTATTACCCTGAAATAAGTGAAATTTCTGCAATTTTGCCCCAAAATAAGGGAAATTTCTGCCTTTTTGCCCCCAAATAAGAGGAATTTCACCCTTTTACCTCAAAATAAGGGGAATTTCTGCATTTTTGCCACAAAATATTAGGAAATTCTGTTTTTTTTGTCCCAAAATAAGGAAAATTTCTGCCTTTTTTCCCTTCCATAAGTGAAATTTCTGCAATTTTGCCCCAAAATAAGGGAAATCTCTGGAATTTTGCCCCAAAATAAGTGGAATTTCTGAGATTTGCCCCCAAATAAGGAGAATTTCTGTCTTTTTGCCCCAAAATATAGGGAATTTCTGCCTTTTTGCCCCTCAATTAGGGGAATTTCTGCAATTTTGCTCCAAAATACGGGGAATTTCTGCCTTTTTGCCCGAAAATAAGAAGAATGCATAACTTTTTGCCATAAAAAATGGAAATTTCTTCATTTTTGCTCCAAAATAAGGGGAATTCTGCTTTTTTGCCTCTAAATAAGTGGAATTTCTGTCTTTTTCCCCCAAAACAAAGGTAATTTCTGTCTTTTTGGCCCCAAAATAAGGAAAATTTCTGACTTATTACCCTGAAGTAAGTGAAATTTCTGCAATTTTGCCTCAAAATAAGGGAAATTTCTGCTTTTTTGCCCCCAAATAAGAAGAATGTCAGCATTTTTACCTCAAAATAAGGGGAATTTCTGCATTTTTGCCACAAAATATTAGGAATTTCTGCCTTTTTGCTTCAAAATAAGGAAAATTTCTGCCTTTTTTCACTGAAATAAGTGAAATTTCTGCAATTTTGCCCCAAAATAAGTGAAATTTCTGCAATTTTGCCCCAAAATAAGGGAAATTTCTGGAATTTTGCCCCAAAATAAGTGGAATTTCTGAGTTTTGCCCCAAAATAAAAAGAATTTCTTTTTTTGCCCTAACATATAGGGAATTTCTGCCTTTTTGCCCCACAATTAGGGGAATTTCTGCAATTTTGCTCCAAAATATGGGGAATTTCTGCTTTTTAGCCTGAAAATAAGGGGAATGTATACCTTTTGCCACAAAAAAGAGAAATTTCTTTATTTTTGCTCCAAAATAAAAGGAATTTCTGCTTTTTTGCCTCTAAAAAAGTGGAATATCTGTCTTTTTCCCCCAAAACAAAGGGAATTTCTGGCTTTTTGCCCCAAAATAAGGAAAATTTCTGACTGATTACCCTGAAATAAGTGAAATTTTTGCAATTTTGCCCCAAAATAAGGAAATTTCTGCCTTTTTGCCCCCAATTAAAGGGAATTTCAGCCTTTTTACTCAAAATAAGGGGAATTTCTGCATTTTTGCCCCAAAATATGGAAAATTTCTGCATTTTTGCTCCAAAATAAGAAAAATTTCTGCAATTTTGTACCAAAATAAAAGAAATTTCTGCCTATTTGCCCCAAAATAAAAAAATTTCTGCTTTTTTTTGAAATAAGTGAAATTTTTGCAATTTTGCCCCAAAATAAGTGTAATTTCTGCAATTTTGCCCCAATATAAGTGAAATTTCTGTAATTTTGCTCCGAAATAAGTGGAATTTCTGAGTTTTGCCCCAACATAAGGAGAATTTCTGTCTTTTTGCCCCAACATTTAGGGAATTTCTGCTTTTTTGCCCCACAATTAAAGGAATTTCTGCAATTTTGCTCCAAAATATGGGGAATTTCTGCCTTTTTGCCCGAAAATAAGAAGAATGCATAGCTTTTTGCCATAAAAAAGGGAAATTTCTTCATTTTTGCTCCAAAATAAAGGGAATTTCTGCTTTTTTGCATCTAAATAAGTGGAATTCCTTTTTCCCCCAAAACAAAGGGAATTTCTGTCTTTTTTGCCACAAAATAAGGAAAATTTCTGACTTATTACTCTGAAATAAGTGAAATTTCTGCAATTTTGCCCCAAAATAAGGGAAATTTCTGCCTTTTTGCTCCCAAATAAATGGAATTTCAGCCTTTTAACCTCAAAATAAGGGGAATTTCTGCATTTTTGCCACAAAATATTAGGAATTTCTGCCTTTTTGCCTCTAAATAAGTGGAATTTCTGTATTTTTCCCCCAAAACAAAGCGAATTTCTGTTTTTTGGCCCAAAAATAAATAAAATTTCTGACTTATTACCCTGACATAAGTGAAATTTCTGCAATTTTGTTCCAAAATAAGAGAAATTTCTGCCTTTTTGCCCCCAGATAAGGGGAATTTCAGCCTTTTACCTCAAAATAAAAAAAATTTTTTGCATTTTTGCCCCAAAATATGGGAAATTTCTGCCTTTTTGCCCCAAAATAAGAAAAAATTCTGCAATTTTGTAACATAATAATAGAAATTTCTGCCTTTTGGCTCCAAAATAAGAAAATTTCTGCTTTTTTTATGAAATAAGTGAAATTTCTGCAATTTTGCCCCAAAATAAGTTAAATTTCTGAGTTTTGCCCTAAAATAAGGAGAATTTCTGTCTTTTTGCCCCAACATATAGGAAATTTCTGCCTTGTTGCCCCACAATTAGGGGAATTCTGCAATTTTGCTCCAAAATACGGGGAATTTCGGCCGTTTTTGTCCGAACATAATAAGAATGCATACCTTTTTGCCATAAGAAAGGGAAATTTCTTCATTTTTGCTCCAAAATGAGGGGAATTTCTGCTTTTATGCCTCTAAATAAGTGGAATTTCTGTTTTTTTCCCCCAAAACAAAGGGAATTTCTGATTTTTTGCCCCAAAACAAGGAAAATTTCTGACAAATTACCCTGAAATAAGTGAAATTTCTGCAATTTTGCCCCAAAATAAGGGAAATTTCTGCCTTTTTGCCCCCAAATAAGGGGAATTTCAGCCTTTTTACCTCAAAATGAAGGGGAATTTCTGCATGTTTTCCCCAAAATATGGGATATTTCTGCCTTTTTGCCCAAAATAAGAAAAATTTCTGCAATTTTGTACCAAAATATGGGAAATTTCTGCTTTTTTGCCGCAAAATAAGAAAATTTCTGCTTTTTTTTCCTGAAATAAGTGAAATTTCTATAATTTAGCCACAAAATAAGTGAAATTTCTGCAATTTTGCCCCAAAATAAGGGAAATTTCTGGAATTTTGCCCCAAAATGAGTGGAATTTCTGAGTTTCCCCAAAAGAAGGAGAATTTCTGTCTTTTTGCCCCAACATATAGGGAATTTCTGCATTTTTGCCCCACAATTAGGTTAATTTCTGCAATTTTGCTCCAAAATACGGGGAATTTCTGTCTTTTTGCCCGAAAATAAAAAGAATGCATAACTTTTTCCATAAAAAAGGGCAATTTCTGTAATTTTGCTCCAAAATAAAAGGAATTTCTGCTTTTTGGCCTCTAAATATGTGGAATTTCCGTCTTTTTCCCCCAAAACAAGGGAAATTTCTGTCTTTTTTTGCACTAAAATAAGGAAAATTTCTGACTTATTACCCTGAAATAAGTGAAATTTCTTCAATTTTGCCCCAAAATAAGGGAAATTTCTGCCTTTTTGCCCCCAAATAAGAGGAATTTCACCCTTTTACCTCAAAATAAGGGGAATTTCTGCATTTTTGACACAAAATATTAGGAAATTCTGTTTTTTGCCCCAAAATAAGTAAAATTTCTGCCTTTTTTCTCTTCCATAAGTGAAATTTCTGCAATTTTGCCCCAAAATAAGGGAAATCTCTGGAATTTTGCCCCAAAATAAGTGGAATTTCTGAGATTTGCCCCCAAATAAGAAGAATTTCTGTCTTTTTGCCCCAAAATATAGGGAATTTCTGCATTTTTGCCCCACAATTAGGGGAATTTCTGCAATTTTGCTCCAAATTACGGGGAATTTCTGCCTTTTTGCCCGAAAATAAGAAGAATGCATAACTTTTTGCCATAAAAAATGGAAATTTCTTCATTTTTGCTCCAAAATAAGGGGAATTCTGCTTTTTTGCCTCTAAATAAGTGGAATTTCTGTCTTTTTCCCCCAAAACAAAGGTAATTTCTGTCTTTTTTGCCCCAAAATAAGGAAAATTTCTGACTTATTACCCTGAAGTAAGTGAAATTTCTTCAATTTTGCCCCAAAATAAGGGAAATTTCTGCTTTTTTGCCCTCAAATAAGGGGAATTTCAGCATTTTTACCTCAAAATAAGGGGAATTTCTGCATTTTTGCCACAAAATATTAGGAATTTCTGCCTTTTTGCTTCAAAATAAGGAAAATTTCTGCCTTTTTTCACTGAAATAAGTGAAATTTCTGCAATTTTGCCCCAAAATAAGTGAATTTTCTGCAATTTTGCCCCAAAATAAGGGAAATTTCTGGAATTTTGCCCCAAAATAAGTGGAATTTCTGAGTTTTGCCCCAAAATAAGGAGAATTTCTTATTTTTGCCCTAACATATAGGGAATTTCTGCCTTTTTGCCCCACAATTAGGGGAATTTCTGCAATTTTGCTCCAAAATACGGGGAATTTCTGCTTTTTAGCCTGAAAATAAGGGGAATGTATATCTTTTGCCACAAAAAAGAGAAATTTCTTTATTTTTGCTCCAAAATAAAAGGAATTTCTGCTTTTTTGCCTCTAAAAAAGTGGAATATCTGTCTTTTTCCCCAAAAACAAAGGGAATTTCTGTCTTTTTGCCCCAAAATAATAAAAATTTCTGACTGATTACCCTGAAATAAGTGAAATTTTTGCAATTTTGCCCCAAAATAAGGAAATTTTGACATTTTGCCCCCAATTAAGGGGAATTTCAGACTTTTTATTCAAAATAAGGGGAATTTCTGCATTTTTGCCCCTAAATATGGAAAATTTCTGCCTTTTTGCTCCAAAATAAGAAAAATTTCTGCAATTTTGTACCAAAATAAAAGAAATTTCTGCCTTTTTGCCCCAAAATAAGAAAATTTCTGCTTTATTTTTTAAATAAGTGAAATTTCTGCAATTTTGCCCCAAAATAAGTGAAATTTCTGCAATTTTGCCCCAAAATAAGTGAAATTTCTGGAATTTTTCTCCAAAATAAGTGGAATTTCTGAGTTTTGCCACAAAATAAGGAGAATTTCCGTCTTTTTGCCCCAACATATAGGGAATTTCTGCCTTTTTGCCCCACAATTAAGGGAATTTCTGCAATTTTGCTCAAAAATATGGGGAATTTCTGCCTTTTTACCCAAAAATAGGAAGAATGCATAGCTTTTTGCCATAAAAAAGAGAAATTTCTTCATTTTTGCTCCAAAATAAAGGGAATTTTTGCTTTTTTGCATCTAAATAAGTGGAATTCCTTTTTCCCCCAAAACAAAGGGAATTTCTGTCTTTTTTGCCCCAAAATAAGGAAAATTTCTGACTTATTACCCTGAAATAAGTGAAATTTCTGCAATTTTGCCCCAAAATAAGGGAAATTTCTGCCTTTTTGCTCCCAAATAAAGGGAATTTCAGCCATTTAACCTCAAAATAAGGGGAATTTCTGCATTTTTGCCACAAAATATTAGGAATTTCTGGCTTTTTGCCTCTAAATAATTGGAATTTCTGTATTTTTCCCCCAAAACAAAGAGAATTTCTGTTTTTTGGCCCCAAAATAAGGAAAATTCCTGACATATTACCCAGACATAAGTGAAATTTCTGCAATTTTGCCCCAAAATAAGAGAAATTTCTGCCTTTTTGCCCCCAAATGAAAGGAATTTCAGCCTTTTACCTCAAAATAAAAGAAATTTCTGCATTTTTGCTGCAAAATATGGGAAATTTCTGCCTTTTTGCCCCAAAATAAGAAAAAATTCTGCAATTTTGTAACAAAATAAAAGAAATTTCTGACTTTTGGCCCCAAAATAAGAAAATTTCTGCTTTTTTTCTGAAATAAGTAAAATTTCTGCAATTTTGCCCCAAAATAAGTTAAATTTCTGAGTTTTGCCCTAAAATAAGAAGAATTTCTGTCTTTTTGCCCCAACATATAGAGAATTTCTGCCTTTTTACCCCACAATTAGGGGAATTTCTGCAATTTTGCTTCAAAATACGGGGAATTTCTGCCTTTTTTGTCTGAAAATAATAAGAATGCATACCTTTTTGCCATAAAAAAGGGAAATTTCTTCATTTTTGCTCCAAAATGAGGGGAATTTCTGCATTTATGCCTCTAAATAAGTGGAATTTCTGTATTTTTCCCCCAAAACAAAGAAAATTTCTGTATTTTTTGCCCCAAAATAAGGAAAATTTCTGACTTATTACCCTGAAATAAGTGAAATTTCTGCAATTTTGCCCCAAAATAAGGGAAATTTCTGCGTTTTTACCCCCAAATAAGGGGAATTTCAGCCTTTTTACCTCAAAATGAAGGGGAATTTTTGGATTTTTGCCCCAAAATATGGGAAATTTCTAACTTTTTGCACAAAAAAAGAAAAATTTCTGCAATTTTGTACCAAAATATGGGAAATTTCTGCTTTTTTGCCCCAAAATAAGAAAATTTCTGTTTTTTTTTTCTTAAATAAGTGAAATTTCTCCAATTTTGCCGCAAAATAATTGAAATTTCTGCAATTTTGTTCCAAAATAAGGGAAATTTCTGGAATTTTGCCCCAAAATAAGTGGAATTTCTGAGTTTTGCCCCAAAATAAGAAGAATTTCTGTTTTTTGCCCCAACATATAGGGAATTACTGCCTTTTTGCCCCACAATTAGGTTAATTTCTGCAATTTTGCTCCAAAATACGAGGAATTTCTGCCTTTTTGCCCGAAAATAAGAAGAATGCATACCTTTTTGCCATAAAAAAGTGAAATTTCTGTAATTTTGCTCCAAAATAAAGGGAATTTCTGCTTTTTTGCCTCTAAATAAGTGGAATTTCTGGTTTTTTCCTTCAAAACAAACGTAATTTCTGTCTTTTTTGCCCCAAAATAAGGAAAATTTCTGAATTATTACCATGAAGTAAGTTAAATTTCTGCAATTTTGCCTCAAAATAAGGGGAATTTCTGCTTTTTTGCCACTAAATAAGTGGAATTTATGAATTTTCCCCCCAAAACAAAGGGAATTTCCGTCTTTATTTGCACAAAATAAGGAAAATTTCTGACTTATTACCCTGAAATAAGTGAAATTTCTGCAATTTTGCCCCAAAATAAGAGAAATTTCTGCCCTTTTGCCCCCAAATAAAGGGAATTTCAGCCTTTTTACCTCAAAATAAGGGGAATTTTGCATTTTTGCCACAATATATTAGGAATTTCTGCATTTTGCCCCAAAATAAAAAAAAATTCTGCCTTTTTTCACTGAAATAAGTGAAATTTTTGCAATTTTGCCCAAGAATAAGTGAAATTTCTGCAATTTTGCCCCAAAATAAGGGAAATTTCTGGAATTTTGCCCCAAAATAAGTGGAATTTCTGAGTTTTGCCCAAAAATAAGGAGAATTTCTGTTTTTTGCCCTAACATATAGGGAATTTCTGCATTATTGCCCCACAATTAGGGGAATTTCTGCAATTTTGCTCCAAAATTCAGGGAATTTCTGCTTTTTAGCCTGAAAATAAGGGGAATGTATACCTTTTGCCACAAAAAAGGGAAATTTCTTCATTTTTGCTCCAAAATAAAAAAAAATTTCTGCTTTTTTGCCTCTAAAAAAGTGGAATTTCTGTCTTTTTCCCAAAAAACAAAGGGAATTTCTGTCTTTTTGCCCCAAAATAAGGAAAATTTCTTACTTATTACCCTGAAATAAGTGAAATTTTTGCAATTTTGCCTTAAAATAAAGAAATTTCTGACTTTTTGCCCCCAATTAAGGGGAATTTCAGCCTTTTTCCTCAAAATAATGGGAATTTCTGCATTTTTGCCACAAAATATGGGAAATTTCTTACTTATTACCCTGAAATAAGTGAAATTTTTGCAATTTTGCCTTAAAATAAAGAAATTTCTGACTTTTTGCCCCCAATTAAGGGGAATTTCAGCCTTTTTCCTCAAAATAATGAGAATTTCTGCATTTTTGCCCCAAAATATGGGAAATTTCTGCCTTTTAGCTCCAAAATAAAAAAAATTTCTGCAATTTTGTACCAAAATAAAAGAAATTTCGGCCTTTTTGCCCCAAAATAAGAAAATTTCTGCTTTTTTTTTAAATAAGTGAAATTTCTGCAATTTTGCCCCAAAATAAGTGAAATTTCTGCAATTTTGCCCCAAAATAAGTGAAATTTCTGGAATTTTGATCCAAAATAAGTGGAATTTCTGAGTTTTGCCCCAAAATAAGGAGAATTTCTGTCTTTTTGCCCCAACATATAGGGAATTTCTGCCTTTTTGCCCCACAATTAATGGAATTTCTGCAATTTTGCTCAAAAATATGGGGAATTTCTGCCTTTTTGCCTCTTAATAAGTGGAATTTCTGTCTTTTTCCCCCAAAACAAAGGGAATTTCTGTTTTTTGGCCCCAAAATAAGGAAAATTTCTGACTTATTACCCTGACATAAGTTAAATTTCTGCAATTTTGCCCCAAAATAAGAGAAATTTCTGCCTTTTAGCCCCCAAATAAGGGGAATTTCAGCCTTTTACCTCAAAATAAGAGAAATTTCTGAGTTTTGCCCCAAAATATGGGAAATTTCTGCCTTTTTGCCCCAAAATAAGAAAAAATTCTGCAATTTTGTAACAAAATAAAAGAAATTTCTGCCTTTTGGCCCCAAAATAAGAAAATTTCTGCTTTTTTTCTTAAATAAGTGAAATTTCTGCAATTTTGCCCCAAAATAAGTTAAATTTCTGAGTTTTGCCCTAAAATAAGGAGAATTTCTGTCTTTTTGCCCCAACATATAGGGAATTTCTGCCTTTTTGCCCCACAATTAGGGGAATTTCTGCAATTTTACTCCAAAATACGGGGAATTTCTGCCTTTTTTGTCCAAAAATAATAAGAATGCATACCTTTTGCCATAAAAAAGGGAAATTTCTTCATTTTTGCTCCAAAATGAGGGGAATTTCTGCTTTTATGCCTCTAAATAAGTGGAATTTCTGTCTTTTTCCCCCAAAACAAAGGGAATTTCTGTCTTTTTTGCCCCAAAATAAAGAAAATTTCTGACGTATTACCCTGAAATAAGTGAAATTTCTGCAACTTTGCCCCAAAATAAGGGATATTTCTGCCTTTTTACCCCCAAATAAGGAGAATTTCAGCCTTTTTACCTCAAAATGAAGGGGAATTTCTGCATGTTTGCCCCAAAATATGGGAAATTTCTTCCTTTTTGCCCAAAATAAAAAAAAAGTTCTGCAATTTTGTACCAAAAAATGGGAAATTTCTGCCTTTTTGCCCCAAAATAAGAAAATTTCTGCTTTTTTTCCCTGAAATAAGTGAAATTTCTCCTATTTTGCCCCCAAATAAGTAAAATTTCTGCAATGTTGCCCCAAAACAAGGGAAATTTCTGGAATTTTGCCTCAAAATAAGTGGAATTTCTGAGTTTTGCCCCAAAATTAGGAGAATTTCTGTCTTTTTGCCCCAACATATAGAGAATTTCTGCCTTTTTGCCCCACAATTAGGTTAATTTCTGCTATTTTGCTCCAAAATACGGGGAATTTCTGCCTTTTTGCCCCAAAATAAGAGGAATTACACCGTTTTACCTCAAAATAAGGGGAATTTCTGCATTTTTGCCACAAAATATTAGGAATTTCTGCCTTTTTGCCCCAAAATAAAGAAATTTTCTGCCTTTTTTCCCTGCCATAAGTGAAATTTCTGCAATTTTGCCCCAAAATAAGTGAAATTTCTGCAATTTTGCCCCAAAATAAGGGATATCTCTGGAATTTTGCCCCCAAATAAGTGGAATTTCTGAGTTTTGCCCCCAAATAAGGAGAATTTCTGTCTTTTTGCCCCAACATATAGGGAATTTTTGCATTTTTGCCCCACAATTAGGGGAATTTCTGCAATTTTGCTTCAAAATACGGGGAATTTCTGCCTTTTTGCCCGAAAATAAGAAGAATGCATAACTTTTTGCCATAAAAAAGGGAAATTTCTTAATTTTTGCTCCAAAATAAGGGGAATTTCTGCTTTTTTGCCTCTAAATAAGTGGAATTTTTGCAATTTTGCCCCAACATAAGGAAATTTCTGCCTTTTTGTCCCCAATTAACTGGAATTTCAGCCTTTTTCCTCAAAATAAGGTGAATTTCTGCATTTTTGCCCCGAAATATAAAAAATTTCTGCCTTTTTGCTTCAAATAAAAAAAATTTCTGCAATTTTGTACCAAAACAGAAGAAATTTTTGCCTTTTTGCTTCAAAATAAGATAATTTCTGCTTTTTTTTGAAATAAGTGAAATTTCTGCAATTTTGCCCCAAAATAAGTGTAATTTCTGCAATTTTGCCCCAAAATAAGTAAAATTTCTGGAATTTTGCTCTGAAATAAGTTGAATTTCTAAGTTTTGCCCCAAAATAAGGAGAATTTCTGTTTTTGCCCCAACATATAGGGAATTTCTGCCTTTTTGCCCCACAATTAGGGGAATTTCTGCAATTTTGCTCCAAAATATGGGGAATTTTGTCCTTTTGGCCCGAAAATAAGAAGAATGCATAGCTTTTTGCCATAAAAAAGGGAAATTTCTTCATTTTTGCTCCAAAATAAGGGGAATTTCTGCTTTTTTGCATCTAAATAAGTGGAATTCCTTTTCCCCCCAAAACAAAGGGAATTTCTGTCTTTTTTGCCCCAAAATAAGGAAAATTTCTGACTTATTACCCTGAAATAAGTGAAATTTCTGCAATCTTGCCCCAAATAAGTGGAATTTCTGCCTTTTTGCTCCCAAATAAGGGGAATTTCAGCCTTTTTACCTCAAAATAAAGGGAATTTCTGCATTTTTCCACAAAATATTAGGAATTTCTGCCTTTTTGCCTCTAAATAAGAAAAATTTCTGCCTTTTTCACTGAAATAAGTGAAATTTTTTCCATTTTTCACAAAATAAAGAGAATTTCTGCTTTTTAGCCTCTAAATAAGTGGAATTTATGTATTTTCCCCCCCAAAAAAGGGAATTTCTGTCTTTTTGCCCGAATATACGGAAAATTTCTGACTTATTACCCTGAAGTAAGTGAAATTTCCGCAATTTTGCCCCAAAATAAGGGGAATTTCTGCTTTTTTGCCTCTAAATAAGTGGAATTTATGTATTTTTCCCCCAAAACAAAGGGAATTACTGTCTTTTTTGCCAGAAAATAAGGAAAATTTCTGACTTATTACCCTGAAGTAAGTGAAATTTCTGCAATTTTGCCCTAAAATAAGGGAAATTTCTGGAATTTTGCCCCAAAATAAGTGGAATTTCTGAGTTTTGCCCCAAAAATAAGAGAATTTCTGTTTTTTGCACTAACATATAGGGAATATCTGCCTTTTTGCCCCACAATTAATAGAATTTCTGCAATTTTGCTCCAAAATACGGGGAATTTCTGCTTTTTAGCCTGAAAATAAGGGGAATGTATACCTTTTGCCACAAAAAAGAGAAATTTCTTCATTTTTGCTCCAAAATAAAAGGAATTTCTGCTTTTTTGCCTCTAAAAAAGTGGAATTTCTATTTTTTTCCCCAAAACCAAAGAGAATTTCTTTTTTTTTTGCCCCAAAATAAGGAAAATTTCTGACTGATTACCCTGAAATAAGTGAAATTTTTGCAATTTTGCCCCAAAATAAGGAAATTTCTGCCTTTTTGCCCCTAATTAACTGGAATTTCAGCCTTTTTCCTCAAAATAAGGAGAATTTCTGCATTTTTGCCCCAAAATATGGGAAATTTCTGCCTTTTTGCTCCAAATAAGAAAAATTTCTGCAATTTTGTACCAAAATAACAGAAATTTCTGCCTTTTTGCCCCAAAATAAGATAATTTCTGCTTATTTTTTGAAATAAGTGAAATTTCAGCAATTTTGCCCCAAAATATGGGGAATTTCTGCCTTTTTGCCCGAAAATAAGAAGAATGCATAGCTTTTTGCCATAAAAAAGGGAAATTTTTTCATTTTTGCTCCAAAAGAAGGGGAATTTCTGCTTTTTTGCATCTAAATAAGTGGAATTCCTTTTTCCCCCAAAACAAAGGGAATTTCTGTCTTTTTTGCCCCAAAATAAGAAAAATTTCTGACTTATTACCCTGAAGTAAGTGAAATTTCTGCAATTTTGCCCCAAAATAAGGGAAATTTCTGCTTTTTTGCCCCCAAATAAGGGGAATTTCAGCATTTTTACATCAAAATAAGGGGAATTTCTGCATTTTTGCCACAAAATATTAAGAATTTCTGCCTTTTTGCCCCAAAATAAGGAAAATTTCTGCCTTTTTTACTGAAATAAGTGAAATTTCTGCAATTTTGCCCAAAAATAAGTGAAATTTCTGCAATTTTGCCCCAAAATAAGGGAAATTTCTGGAATTGTGCCCCAAAATAAGTGGAATTTCTGAGTTTTGCCCCAAAATAGAAAGAATTTATTTTTTTGCCCTAACATATAGGGAATTTCTGCCTTTTTGCACCACAATTAGGGGAATTTCTGCAATTTTGCTCCAAATTACGGGGAATTTCTGCTTTTTAGCCTGAAAATAAGGGGAATGTATATCTTTTGCCAAAAAACTGGAAATTTCTTTATTTTTGCTCCAAAATAAAAGGAATTTCTGCTTTTTTGCCTCTAAAAAAGTGGAATATCTGTCTTTTTCCCCAAAAACAAAGGGAATTTCTGTCTTTTTGCCCCAAAATTAGGAAAATTTCTGACTGATTACCCTGAAATAAGTGAAATTTTTGCAATTTTGCCCCAAAATAAGGAAATTTCTGACTTTTTGCCCCCAATTAAGGGGAATTTCAGCCTTTTTACTCAAAATAAGGGGAATTTCTGCATTTTTGCCCCAAAATATGGAAAATTTCTGCCTTTTTGCTCCAAAATAAGAAAAATTTCTGCAATTTTGTACCAAAATAAAAGAAATTTCTGCCTTTTTGCCCCAAAATAAGAAAATTTCTGCTTTTTTTTGAAATAAGTGAAATTTCTGCAATTTTGCCACAAAATAAGTGTAATTTCTGCAATTTTGCCCCAATAGAAGTGAAATTTCTGGAATTTTGCTCCGAAATAAGTGGAATTTCTGAGTTTTGCCCCAAAATAAGGAGAATTTCTGTCTTTTTGCCCCAACATTTATGGAATTTTTGCCTTTTTGCCCCACAATTAGGGGAATTTCTGCAATTTTGCTCCAAAATATGGGGAATTTCTACCTTTTTGCCCGAAAATAAGAAGAATGCATAGCTTTTTGCCATAAAAAAGGGAAATTTCTTCATTTTTGCTCCAAAATAAAGGGAATTTCTGCTTTTTTGCATCTAAATAAGTGGAATTCCTTTTCCCCCCAAAACAAAGGGAATTTCTGTCTTTTTTGCCCCAAAATAAG
This sequence comes from Micromys minutus, assembly GCF_963924665.1. Taxonomy (NCBI): domain Eukaryota; kingdom Metazoa; phylum Chordata; class Mammalia; order Rodentia; family Muridae; genus Micromys; species Micromys minutus. The sequence goes on from NW_027667704.1 coordinate 122,993, forward strand.
GAAAATTTCTGACTTATTACCCTGAAATAAGTGAAATTTCTGCAATCTTGCCCCAAATAAGTGGAATTTCTGCCTTTTTGCTCCCAAATAAGGGGAATTTCAGCCTTTTTACCTCAAAATAAAGGGAATTTCTGCATTTTTCCACAAAATATTAGGAATTTCTGCCTTTTTGCCTCTAAATAATTGGAATTTCTATTTTTTTCCCCAAAACCAAAGAGAATTTCTTTTTTTTTGCCCCAAAATAAGGAAAATTTCTGACTGATTACCCTGAAATAAGTGAAATTTCTGCAATTTTGCCCCAAAATAAGGGAAATTTCTGCCTTTTTGCTCCCAAATAACGGGAATTTCAGCCTTTTTACCTCAAAATAAGGGGAATTTCTGCATTTTTGCCAAAAAATATTAGGAATTTCTGCCTTTTTGCCTCTAAATAAGTGGAATTTCTGTATTTTTCCCCCAAAACAAAGGGAATTTCTGTTTTTTGGCCCCAAAATAAGGAAAATTCCTGACTTATTGCCCTAAAATAAGTGAAATTTCTGCAATTTTGCCCCAAAATAAGAGAAATTTCTGCCTTTTTGCCCCCAAATAAAAGGAATTTCAGCCTTTTACCTCAAAATAAAAGAAATTTCTGCATTTTTGTCCCAAAATATGGGAAATTTCTGCCTTTTTGCCACAAAATAAGAAAAAATTCTGCAATTTTGTAACAAAATAAAAGAAATTTCTGACTTTTGGCCCCAAAATAAGAAAATTTCTGCTTTTTTTTCTGAAATAAGTGAAATTTCTGCAATTTTGCCCCAAAATAAGTTAAATTTCTGAGTTTTGCCCTAAAATAAGGAGAATTTCTGTCTTTTTGCCCCAACATATAGGGAATTTTTGCCTTTTTACCCCACAATTAGGGGAATTTCTGCAATTTTGCTCCGAAATACGGGGAATTTCTGCCTTTTTTGTCCGAAAATAATAAGAATGCATACCTTTTTGCCATAAAAAAGGGAAATTTCTTCATTTTTGCTCCAAAATGAGGGGAATTTCTGCTTTTATGCCTCTAAATAAGTGGAATTTCTGTCTTTTTCCCCCAAAACAAAGGGAATTTCTGTCTTTTTGCCCCAAAATAAGGAAAATTTCTGACTTATTACCCTGAAATAAGTGAAATTTCAGCAATTTTTCCCCAAAATAAGGGAAATTTCTGCCTTTTTGCTCCCAAATAAGGGGAATTTCAGCTTTTTACCTCAAAATAAGGGGAATTTCTGCATTTTTCCACAAAATATTAGGAATTTCTGCCTTTTTGCCTCTAAATAGGAAAAATTTCTGCCTTTTTTCACTGAAATAAGTGAAACTTTTGCAATTTTGCCCAAAAATAAGTGAAATTTCTGCAATTTTGCCCCAAAATAAGTGAAATTTCTGTAATTTTGCTCCAAAATAAGTGGAATTTCTGAGTTTTGCCCCGAAATAAGGAGAATTTCTGTCTTTTTGCCCCAACATATAGGGAATTTCTGCCTTTTTGCCCCACAATTAGGGGAATTTCTGCAGTTTTGCTCCAAAATATTCGGAATTTCTGCCTTTTGCCCGAAAATAAGAAGAATGCATAGCTTTTTGCCATTAAAATGGACATTTCTTCATTTTTGCTCCAAAGTAAAGGGAATTTCTGATTTTTGCATCTAAATAAGTGGAATTTCTGTCTTTTTCCCCAAAATCAAAGGGAATTTCTGTCTTTTTTGCCCCAAAATAAGGAAAATTTCTGACTTATTACCCTGAAATAAGTGAAATTTCTGCAATTTTGCCCCAAAATAAGAAAAATTTCTGCCTTTTTGCTCTCAAATAAGGGGAATTTCAGCCTTTTTACCGCAAAATAAGGTGAATTTCTGCATTTTTGCCACAAAATATTAGGAATTTCTGCCTTTTTGCCTCTAAATAAGTGGAATTTCTGTCTTTTTCCCCCAAAACAAAGGGAATTTCTGTTTTTTGGCCCCAAAATAAGGAAAATTTCTGACTTATTACCCTGACATAAGTGAAATTTCTGCAATTTTGCTCCAAAATAAGAGAAATTTCTGCTTTTTTGCCCCAAAATAAGGGGAATTTCACTTTTTTACCTCAAAATAAGAGAAATTTCTGCATTTTTGCCCCAAAATATGGGAAATTTCGGGATTCTTGCCACAAAAAAAGAAAAAATTCTGCAATTTTGTAACAAAATAAAAGAAATTTCTGCCTTTTGGCCCCAAAATAAGAAAATTTCTGCTTTTTTTTCTGAAATAAGTGAAATTTCTGCAATTTTGCCACAAAATACGTTAAAATTCTGAGTTTTGCCCTAAAATAAGGAGAATTTCTGTCTTTTTGCCCCAACTTATAGGGAATTGCTGTTTTTTTGACCCACAATTAGGGGATTTTTGCAATTTTGCTCCAAAATACGGGGAATTTCTGCCTTTTTTGTCCGAAAATAATAAGAATGCATATCTTTTTGCCATAAAAAAGGGAAATTTCTTCATTTTTGCTCCAAAATGAGGGGAATTTCTGCTTTTATGCCTCTAAATAAGTGGAATTTCTGTCTTTTTCCCCCAAAACAAAGGGAATTTCTGTCTTTTCTGCCCCAAAATAAGGAAAATTTCTGACTTATTACCCTGAAATAAGTGAAATTTCTGCAATTTTGCCCCAAAATAACGGAAATTTCTGCCTTTTTACCACCAAATAAGGGGAATTTCAGCCTTTTTACCTCAAAATAAGGGGAATTTCTGCATTTTTGCCACAAAATATTTGGAATTTCTGCCTTTTTGCCTCTAAATAAGTGGAATTTCTGTATTTTTCCCCCAAAACAAAAAGAATTTCTGTTTTTTGGCCCCAAAATAAGGAAAATTCCTGACTTATTGCCCTAACATACGTGAAATTTCTGCAATTTTGCCCCAAAATAAGAGAAATTTCTGCCTTGTTGCCCCCAAATAAAAGGAATTTCAGCCTTTTACCTCAAAATAAAAGAAATTTCTGCATTTTTGCCCCAAAATATGGGAAATTTCTGCCTTTTTGCCCCAAAATAAGAAAAAATTCTGCAATTTTGTAACAAAATAAAAGAAATTTCTGACTTTTGTCCCCAAAATAAGAAAATTTCTGCTTTTTTTTCTGAAATAAGTGAAATTTCTGCAATTTTGCCCCAAAATAAGTTAAATTTCTGAGTTTTGCCCTAAAATAAGGAGAATTTCTGTCTTTTTGCCCCAACATATAGGGAATTTCTGCCTTTTTACCCCACAATTAGGGGAATTTCTGCAATTTTGCTCCGAAATACGGGGAATTTCTGCCTTTTTTGTCCGAAAATAATAAGAATGCATACCTTTTTGCCATAAAAAAGGAAAATTTCTTCATTTTTGCTCCAAAATGAGGGGAATTTCTGCTTTTATGCCTCTAAATAAGTGGAATTTCTGTCTTTTTCCCCCAAAACAAAGGGAATTTCTGTCTTTTTGCTCCAAAATAAGGAAAATTTCTGACTTATTACCCTGAAATAAGTGAAATTTCAGCAATTTTTCCCCAAAATAAGGGAAATTTCTGCCTTTTTGCTCCCAAATAAGGGGAATTTCAGCTTTTTACCTCAAAATAAGGGGAATTTCTGCATTTTTCCACAAAATATTAGGAATTTCTGCCTTTTTGCCTCTAAATAGGGAAAATTTCTGCCTTTTTTCACTGAAATAAGTGAAACTTTTGCAATTTTGCCCAAAAATAAGTGAAATTTCTGCAATTTTGCCCCAAAATAAGTGAAATTTCTGTAATTTTGCTCCAAAATAAGTGGAATTTCTGAGTTTTGCCCCGAAATAAGGAGAATTTCTGTCTTTTTGCCCCAACATATAGGGAATTTCTGCCTTTTTGCCCCACAATTAGGGGAATTTCTGCAGTTTTGCTCCAAAATATTCGGAATTTGTGCCTTTTGCCCGAAAATAAGAAGAATGCATAGCTTTTTGCCATTAAAATGGAAATTTCTTCATTTTTGCTCCAAAGTAAAGGGAATTTCTGATTTTTGCATCTAAATAAGTAGAATTTCTGTCTTTTTCCCCAAAATCAAAGGGAATTTCTGTCTTTTTTGCCCCAAAATAAGGAAAATTTCTGACTTATTACCCTGAAATAAGTGAAATTTCTGCAATTTTGCCCCAAAATAAGAAAAATTTCTGCCTTTTTGCTCCCAAATAAGGGGAATTTCAGCCTTTTTACCGCAAAATAAGGTGAATTTCTGCATTTTTGCCACAAAATATTAGGAATTTCTGCCTTTTTGCCTCTAAATAAGTGGAATTTCTGTCTTTTTCCCCCAAAACAAAGGGAATTTCTGTTTTTTGGCCCCAAAATAAGGAAAATTTCTGACTTATTACCCTGACATAAGTGAAATTTCTGCAATTTTGCTCCAAAATAAGAGAAATTTCTGCTTTTTTGCCCCAAAATAAGGGGAATTTCACTCTTTTACCTCAAAATAAGAGAAATTTCTGCATTTTTGCACCAAAATATGGGAAATTTCGGGATTCTTGCCACAAAAAAAGAAAAAATTCTGCAATTTTGTAACAAAATAAAAGAAATTTCTGCCTTTTGGCCCCAAAATAAGAAAATTTCTGCTTTTTTTTCTGAAATAAGTGAAATTTCTGCAATTTTGCCACAAAATACGTTAAAATTCTGAGCTTTGCCCTAAAATAAGGAGAATTTCTGTCTTTTTGCCCCAACTTATAGAGAATTGCTGTTTTTTTGCCCCACAATTAGGGGATTTTTGCAATTTTGCTCCAAAATACGGGGAATTTCTGCCTTTTTTGTCCGAAAATAATAAGAATGCATAACTTTTTGCCATAAAAAAGGGAAATTTCTTCATTTTTGCTCCAAAATGAGGGGAATTTCTGCTTTTATGCCTCTAAATAAGTGGAATTTCTGTCTTTTTCCCCCAAAACAAAGGGAATTTCTGTCTTTTCTGCCCCAAAATAAGGAAAATTTCTGACTTATTACCCTGAAATAAGTGAAATTTCTGCAATTTTGCCCCAAAATAACGGAAATTTCTGCCTTTTTACCACCAAATAAGGGGAATTTCAGCATTTTTACCTCAAAATAAGGGGAATTTCTGCATTTTTGCCACAAAATATTAGGAATTTCTGCCTTTTTGCCTCTAAATAAGTGGAATTTCTGTATTTTTCCCCCAAAACAAAAAGAATTTCTGTTTTTTGGCCCCAAAATAAGGAAAATTCCTGACTTATTGCCCTAAAATACGTGAAATTTCTGCAATTTTGCCCCAAAATAAGAGAAATTTCTGCCTTTTTGCCCCAAAATAAAAGGAATTTCAGCCTTTTACCTCAAAATAAAAGAAATTTCAGCATTTTTGCCCCAAAATATGGGAAATTTCTGCCTTTTTGCCCCAAAATAAGAAAAAATTCTGCAATTTTGTAACAAAATAAAAGAAATTTCTGACTTTTGGCCCCAAAATAAGAATATTTCTGCTTTTTTTTCTGAAATAAGTGAAATTTCTGCAATTTTGCCCCAAAATAAGTTAAATTTCTGAGTTTTGCCCTAAAATAAGGAGAATTTCTGTCTTTTTGCCACAAAATATAGGGAATTTCTGACTTTTTGCCCCACAATTAGGGGAATTTCTGCAATTTGCTCCAAAATACAGGTAATTTCTGCCTTTTAGCCCGAAAATAAGAAGAATGCATAACTTTTTCCCATAAAAAAGGGAAATTTCTTCATTTTTGCTCCAAAATAAGGGAAATTTCTGCTTTTTTGCCTCTAAATAAGTGGAATTTCTGTATTTTTCCCCCAAAGCAAAGGTAATTTCTGTCTTTTTTGCCCCAAAAAAGGAAAATTTCTGACGTATACCCTGAAGTAAGTAAAATATCTGCAATTTTGCCCCAAAATAAGTGAAATTTCTGCAATTATGCCCCAAAATAAGGGAAATTTCTGGAATTTTGCCCCAAAATAAGTGGAATTTCTGAGTTTTGCCCCAAAATAAGGAGAATTTCTGCTTTTTGCCCTAACATATAGGGAATTTCTGCCTTTTTGCCCCACAATTAGGGGAATTTCTGCAATTTTGCTCCAAAATACGGGGTATTTCTGCTTTTTAGCCTGAAAATAAGGGGAATGTATACCTTTTCCACAAAAAAGGGAAATTTCTTCATTTTTGCTCCAAAATAAAAGGAATTTCTGCTTTTTTGCCTCTAAAAAAGTGCAATTTCTGTCTTTTTCCCCCAAAAAAAGGGAATTTCTGTCTTTTTGCCCCAAAATAAGGAAAATTTCTGACTTATTACACTGAAATAAGTGAAATTTTTGCAATTATTCCCCAAAATAAAGAAATTTCTGCCTTTTTGCCCCAAATTAAGGGGAATTTAAGCCTTTTTCCTCAAAATAAAACTAATTTCTGCATTTTTGCCACAAAATAAGGGAAATCTCTTGAATTTTGCTCCAAAATAATTGGAATTTCTGAGTTTTGCCCCCAAATAAGGAGAATTTCTGTCTTTTTGCCCCAACATATAGCGAATTTCTGCCTTTTTGCCCCACAATTAGTGGAATTTCTGCAATTTTGCTCCAAAATATGGGGAATTTCTTCCTTTTTGACTGAAAATAAGAAGAATGCATAACTTTTTGCCATAAAAAAGGGAAATTTCTTCATTTTTGCTCCAAAATAAGGAGAATTTCTGCTTTTTTGCCTCTAAATAAGTGAAATTTCTGTCTTTTTCCCCCAAAACAAAGGTAATTTCTGTCTTTTTTGCCCCAAAATAGGGAAAATTTCTGACTTATTACCCTGAAATAAGTGAAATTTCTGCAATTTTGGCCAAAATAAAAGGAATTTCTGCATTTTTGCCTCTAAATAAGTGGAATTTATGTATTTTTCTCCCAAAACAAAGGGAATTTCTGCCTTTTTTGCCCAAAATAAGATAAATTTCTGACTTATTACCCTTAAATAATTGAAATTTCTGCAATTTTGCCCCAAAATAAGGAAAATTTCTGCCTTTTTGCCCCCAAATAAGGGGAATTTCAGGCTTTTTACCTCAAAATAATGGTAATTTCTGCCTTTTTGCCACAAAATATGGAAAATTTCTGCCTTTTTGCCCCAAAATAAGAAAATTTCTGCTTTTTTTGAAATAAGTGAAATTTCTGCAATTTTGCCCCAAAATAAGTGTAATTTCTGCAATTTTGCCCAAAAATAAGTGAAATTTCTGGAATTTTGCTCCGAAATAAGTGGAATTTCTTAGTTTTGCCCCAAAATAAAAAGAATTTCTGTCTTTTTGCCACAACATATAGGGAATTTCTGCCTTTTTGCCTCACAATTAGTGGAATTTCTGCAATTTTCCTCCAAAATATGGAGAATTTCTGCCTTTTTGCCCGAAAATAAGAATAATGCATAGCTTTTTGCCGTAAAAAAGGGAAATTTCTTCATTTTTGCTCCAAAATAAGGGGAATTTCTGCCTTTTTGCATATAAATAAGTGGAATTCCTTTTTCCCCCAAAACAAAGGGGATTTCTGTTTTTTTTGCCCCAAAATAAGGAAAAGTTCTGAATTATTACCCTGAAATAAGTGAAATTTCTGCAATTTTGCCCCAAAATAAGGGAAATTTCTGCCTTTTTGCTCCCAAATATGGGGAATTTCAGCCTTTTTACCTCAAAATAAGGGGAATTTCTGCATTTTTCCACAAAATATTAGGAATTTCTGCATTTTTGCCTCTAAATAAGTGGAATTTCTGTCTTTTTCCCCCAAAACAAAGGGAATTTCTGTCTTTTATGACCCAAAATAAGGAAAATTTTTGACTTATTACCCTATAATATGTGAAATTTCTGCAATTTTGCCTCAAAATAAAAGAAATTTCTGCATTTTTGCCCCCAAATCAGGGGAATTTCAGTTTTTTTATCTCAAAATAAGGGGACTTTCTTCATTTTTGACACTAAATATGGAAAATTTCTGCCTTTTTGCCCCAAAATAAGGAAAATTTCTGCAATTTTGTACCAAAATAAAAGAAATTTCTGCCTTTTTGCCGCAAAATAAGTAAATTTCTGCTTTTTTTCTGTAATAAGTGAAATTTCTGCAATTTTGCCCCAAATTAGTGAAATTTCTGCAATTTTGCCCCAAAATAAGGGAATTTATTGGAATTTTGCCCCAAATAAGTGGAATTTCTGAGTTTTGCCCCGAAATAAGGAGAATTTCTGTCTTTTTGCCACAACATATAGGGAATTTCTGCTTTTTTGCCCCACAGTTTGGGGAATTTCTGCATTTTGCTCAAAAATAAGGGAAATTTCTGCCTTTTTGCCCAAAAATAAGAAGAATGCATACCTTTTTTCCCTTAAAAAGTGAAATTTCTTCATTTTTGCTCCAAAATAAGGGGAATTTCTGCTTTTTTGCCTCTAAAAAAGTGGAATATTTGTTTTTTTCCCCCCAAAAAAGGGAATTTCTGTTTTGTGGCCCCAAAATCGGGAAAATTTCTGACTAATTACCCTGAAATAAGTGAAATTTCTGCAATTTTGCCCCAAAATATAATAAATTTCTGCCTTTTTGGCCCCAAATAATGGGAATTTCAGCCTTTTACCTCAAAATAAAAGAAATTTCTGCATTTTTGCCTCCAAATACAGGGAATTTCTTCCTTTTTGCCCGAAAATAATAAGAATGCATAACTTTTTGCCATAAAAAAGAGAAATTTCTTCATTTTTGCTCCAAAATGAGGGGAATTTCTGCTTTTATGCCTCTAAATAAGTGGAATTTCTGTCTTTTTCCCCCAAAACAAAAGGAAATTTCTTTCTTTTTTGCCACAAAATAAGGAAAATTTCTGACTTATTACCCTGAAATAAGTTAAATTTCTGCAATTTTGCCCCAAAATAAGTGAAATTATTGGAATTTTGCCCCAAAATAAGTGCAATTTCTGAGTTTTGACCCAAAATAAGGAGAATTTCTGTCTTTTTGCCCCAAAATATAGGGAATTTCTGCCTTTTTGCCCCACAATTAGGGGAATTTCTGAAATTTTGCTCCAAAATACAAGGAATTTCTGCTTCCTTGTCCGAAAATAAGAAGAATGCATACCTTTCTGCCATAAAAATGGGAAATTTTTTCATTTTTGCTCCAAAATAAGTGGAATTTGTGCTTTTTTACCTCTAAATAAGTGGAATTTCTGTCTTTTTCCCCCAAAACAAAGGGAATTTCTGTCTTTTTTGCCCCAAAATAAAAAAATTTTTGCCTTTTTTCTGAAATGAGTGAAATTTCTGCAATTTTGCCCCAAAATAAGTGAAATTTCTGAGTTTTGACCCAAAATAAGGAGAATTTCTGAGTTTTTGCCCCAACATATAGGGAATTTCTGCCTTTTTGCCCCACAATTAGGGGAATTTCTGAAATTTTGCTCCCAAATACAGGGAATTTCTGCTTCTTTGCCCAAAAATAAGAAGAATGCATACCTTTCTGCCATAAAAAAGGGTAATTTCTTCATTTATGCTCCAAAATAAGGGGAATTTCTGCATTTTGCCTCTAAATAAGTGGAATTTCTCTCTTTTTCCCCCTAAACAAAGGGAATTTCTGTCTTTTTTGCCGCAAAATAAGGAAAATTTCTGACTTATTACCCTGAAATAAGTGAAATTTCTGCAATTTTGCCCCAAAATAAGGGAAATTTTTGCCTTTTTGCCCCAAATAAAGGGAATTTCAGACTTTTGTCCTCAAAATAATGGGAATTTCTGCATTTTTGCCCCTAAATATGGGAAATTTCTGCCTTTTTTCCCCCAAATAAGGGGAATTTCAGCATTTTTACCTCAAAATAAGGGGAATTTCTGCATTTTTGCCCCAAAATATGGGAAATTTCTGCCTTTTTGCCCCAAAATAAGAAAATTTCTGCTTTTTTTCTGAAATAAGTGAAATTTCTGCAATTTTGCCCCAAAATAAGGGAAATTTCTGCAATTTTGCCCCAAAATAAGGGAAATTTCTGGAATTTTGCCCCAAAATGAGTGGAATTTCTGAGTTTTGCCCTAAAATAAGGAGAATTTCTGTCATTTTGCCCCAACATATAGGGAATATTTTCCTTTTTGCCCCACAATTAGGGGAATTTCTGCAATTTTGCTATAAAATACGGGGAATTTTTGTCTTTTTGCCCGAAAATAATAAGAATGCATACCTTTTTGCCATAAAAAAGGGAAATTTCTTCATTTTTGCTCCAAAATGAGGGGAATTTCTGCATTTATGCCTCTAAATAAGTGGAATTTCTGTCCTTTTCCCTCAAAACAAAGGTAATTTCTGTCTTTTTAGCCCCAAAATAAGGAAAATTTCTGACTTATTACTATGAAATAAGTGAAATTTCTGCAATTTTGTCCCAAAATAAGTGAAATTATTGGAATTTTGCCCCAAAATAAGTGGAATTTCTGAGTTTTGACCTAAAATAAGGAGAATTTCTGTCTTTTTGCCCCAAAATATAGGGAATTTCTGACTTTTTGCCCCATAATTAGGGGAATTTCTGCAATTTGCTCCAAAATACAGGTAATTTCTGCCTTTTTGCCCGAAAATAAGAAGAAAGCATAACTTTTTCCCATAAAAAAAGGGAAATTTCTTCATTTTTGCTCCAAAATAAGGGAAATTTCTGCTTTTTGGCCTCTAAATAAGTGGAATTTCTGTCTTTTTCCCCCAAAGCAAAGGTAATTTCTGTCTTTTTTGCCCCAAAAAAGGAAAATTTCTGACGTATTACCCTGAAGTAAGTAAAATTTCTGCAATTTTGCCCCAAAATAAGTGAAATTTCTGCAATTATGCCCCAAAATAAGGGAAATTTCTGGAATTTTGCCCCAAAATAAGTGGAATTTCTGAGTTTTGCCCCAAAATAAGGAGAATTTCTGGTTTTTGCCCTAACATATAGGGAATTTCTGCCTTTTTGCCCCACAATTAGGGGAATTTCTGCAATTTTGCTCCAAAATACGGGGTATTTCTGCTTTTTAGCCTGAAAATAAGGGGAATGTATACCTTTACCACAAAAAAGGGAAATTTCTTCATTTTTGCTCCAAAATAAAAGGAATTTCTGCTTTTTTGCCTCTAAAAAAGTGCAATTTCTGTCTTTTTCCCCAAAAACAAAGGGAATTTCTGTCTTTTTGCCCCAAAATAAGGAAAATTTCTGACTTATTACACTGAAATAAGTGAAATTTTTACAATTTTGCCCCAAAATAAGGAAATTTCTGCCTTTTTGCCCCAAATTAAGGGGAATTTAAGCCTTTTTCCTCAAAATAAAACTAATTTCTGCATTTTTGCCACAAAATATGGAAAATTTCTGCCTTTTTGCTCCAAAATAAGAAAATTTCTGCTTTTTTTTCAAATAAGTGAAATTTCTGCAATTTTGCCCCAAAATAAGTGAAATTTCTGCAATTTTGCACCAAAATAAGTGGAATTTCTGGAATTTTGCTCCAAAATAAGTGGAATTTCTGAGTTTGGCCCCAAAATAAGGAGAATTTCTGTCTTTTTACCCCAAAATATAAGGAATTTCTGAGTTTTTGCCACACAATTAGGGGAATTTCTGCAATTTTGCTCCAAAATATGAAGAATTTCTGCCTTTTTGCCAGAAAATAAGAAGAATACATAGCTTTTTGCCATAAAAAAGGGAAATTTCTTCATTTTTGCTCCAAAATAGGGGGAATTTCTGCTTTTTTGCATCTAAATAAGTGGAATTTCTGTCTCTTTCCCCCAAAACAAAGGGAATTTCTGTCTTTTTTGCCCCAAAATAAGGAAAATTTCTGACTTATTACCCTGAAATAGGTGAAATTTCTGCAATTTTGCCCCAAAATAAAAGAAATTTCTGCCTTTTTGCTCCCAAATAAGGGGAATTTCAGCCTTTTTACCTCAAAATAAGGGGAATTTCTGCATTTTTGCAACAAAATATTAGGAATTTCTGCCTTTTTGCCCCAAAATAAGGAACATTTCTGCCTTATTTTCCTGAAATAAGTGAAATTTCTGAAATTTTCCCCTAAAATAAGTGAAATTTCTGCAATTTTGCCCCAAAATAAGTGAAATTTCTGTAATTTTGCTCCAAAATAAGTGGAATTTCTGAGTTTTGCCCCGAAATAAGGAGAATTTCTGTCTTTTTGCCCCAACATATAGGGAATTTCTGCCTTTTTGCCCCACAATTAGGGGAATTTCTGCAGTTTTGCTCCAAAATATTCGGAATTTCTGCCTTTTGCCCGAAAATAAGAAGAATGCATAGCTTTTTGCCATTAAAATGGACATTTCTTCATTTTTGCTCCAAAGTAAAGGGAATTTCTGATTTTTGCATCTAAATAAGTGGAATTTCTGTCTTTTTCCCCAAAATCAAAGGGAATTTCTGTCTTTTTTGCCCCAAAATAAGGAAAATTTCTGACTTATTACCCTGAAATAAGTGAAATTTCTGCAATTTTGCCCCAAAATAAGAAAAATTTCTGCCTTTTTGCTCTCAAATAAGGGGAATTTCAGCCTTTTTACCGCAAAATAAGGTGAATTTCTGCATTTTTGCCACAAAATATTAGGAATTTCTGCCTTTTTGCCTCTAAATAAGTGGAATTTCTGTCTTTTTCCCCCAAAACAAAGGGAATTTCTGTTTTTTGGCCCCAAAATAAGGAAAATTTCTGACTTATTACCCTGACATAAGTGAAATTTCTGCAATTTTGCTCCAAAATAAGAGAAATTTCTGCTTTTTTGCCCCAAAATAAGGGGAATTTCACTTTTTTACCTCAAAATAAGAGAAATTTCTGCATTTTTGCCCCAAAATATGGGAAATTTCGGGATTCTTGCCACAAAAAAAGAAAAAATTCTGCAATTTTGTAACAAAATAAAAGAAATTTCTGCCTTTTGGCCCCAAAATAAGAAAATTTCTGCTTTTTTTTCTGAAATAAGTGAAATTTCTGCAATTTTGCCACAAAATACGTTAAAATTCTGAGTTTTGCCCTAAAATAAGGAGAATTTCTGTCTTTTTGCCCCAACTTATAGGGAATTGCTGTTTTTTTGCCCCACAATTAGGGGATTTTTGCAATTTTGCTCCAAAATACGGGGAATTTCTGCCTTTTTTGTCCGAAAATAATAAGAATGCATATCTTTTTGCCATAAAAAAGGGAAATTTCTTCATTTTTGCTCCAAAATGAGGGGAATTTCTGCTTTTATGCCTCTAAATAAGTGGAATTTCTGTCTTTTTCCCCCAAAACAAAGGGAATTTCTGTCTTTTCTGCCCCAAAATAAGGAAAATTTCTGACTTATTACCCTGAAATAAGTGAAATTTCTGCAATTTTGCCCCAAAATAACGGAAATTTCTGCCTTTTTACCACCAAATAAGGGGAATTTCAGCCTTTTTACCTCAAAATAAGGGGAATTTCTGCATTTTTGCCACAAAATATTTGGAATTTCTGCCTTTTTGCCTCTAAATAAGTGGAATTTCTGTATTTTTCCCCCAAAACAAAAAGAATTTCTGTTTTTTGGCCCCAAAATAAGGAAAATTCCTGACTTATTGCCCTAACATACGTGAAATTTCTGCAATTTTGCCCCAAAATAAGAGAAATTTCTGCCTTGTTGCCCCCAAATAAAAGGAATTTCAGCCTTTTACCTCAAAATAAAAGAAATTTCTGCATTTTTGCCCCAAAATATGGGAAATTTCTGCCTTTTTGCCCCAAAATAAGAAAAAATTCTGCAATTTTGTAACAAAATAAAAGAAATTTCTGACTTTTGTCCCCAAAATAAGAAAATTTCTGCTTTTTTTTCTGAAATAAGTGAAATTTCTGCAATTTTGCCCCAAAATAAGTTAAATTTCTGAGTTTTGCCCTAAAATAAGGAGAATTTCTGTCTTTTTGCCCCAACATATAGGGAATTTCTGCCTTTTTACCCCACAATTAGGGGAATTTCTGCAATTTTGCTCCGAAATACGGGGAATTTCTGCCTTTTTTGTCCGAAAATAATAAGAATGCATACCTTTTTGCCATAAAAAAGGAAAATTTCTTCATTTTTGCTCCAAAATGAGGGGAATTTCTGCTTTTATGCCTCTAAATAAGTGGAATTTCTGTCTTTTTCCCCCAAAACAAAGGGAATTTCTGTCTTTTTGCTCCAAAATAAGGAAAATTTCTGACTTATTACCCTGAAATAAGTGAAATTTCAGCAATTTTTCCCCAAAATAAGGGAAATTTCTGCCTTTTTGCTCCCAAATAAGGGGAATTTCAGCTTTTTACCTCAAAATAAGGGGAATTTCTGCATTTTTCCACAAAATATTAGGAATTTCTGCCTTTTTGCCTCTAAATAGGGAAAATTTCTGCCTTTTTTCACTGAAATAAGTGAAACTTTTGCAATTTTGCCCAAAAATATGTGAAATTTCTGCAATTTTGCCCCAAAATAAGTGAAATTTCTGTAATTTTGCTCCAAAATAAGTGGAATTTCTGAGTTTTGCCCCGAAATAAGGAGAATTTCTGTCTTTTTGCCCCAACATATAGGGAATTTCTGCCTTTTTGCCCCACAATTAGGGGAATTTCTGCAGTTTTGCTCCAAAATATTCGGAATTTGTGCCTTTTGCCCGAAAATAAGAAGAATGCATAGCTTTTTGCCATTAAAATGGAAATTTCTTCATTTTTGCTCCAAAGTAAAGGGAATTTCTGATTTTTGCATCTAAATAAGTAGAATTTCTGTCTTTTTCCCCAAAATCAAAGGGAATTTCTGTCTTTTTTGCCCCAAAATAAGGAAAATTTCTGACTTATTACCCTGAAATAAGTGAAATTTCTGCAATTTTGCCCCAAAATAAGAAAAATTTCTGCCTTTTTGCTCCCAAATAAGGGGAATTTCAGCCTTTTTACCGCAAAATAAGGTGAATTTCTGCATTTTTGCCACAAAATATTAGGAATTTCTGCCTTTTTGCCTCTAAATAAGTGGAATTTCTGTCTTTTTCCCCCAAAACAAAGGGAATTTCTGTTTTTTGGCCCCAAAATAAGGAAAATTTCTGACTTATTACCCTGACATAAGTGAAATTTCTGCAATTTTGCTCCAAAATAAGAGAAATTTCTGCTTTTTTGCCCCAAAATAAGGGGAATTTCACTCTTTTACCTCAAAATAAGAGAAATTTCTGCATTTTTGCACCAAAATATGGGAAATTTCGGGATTCTTGCCACAAAAAAAGAAAAAATTCTGCAATTTTGTAACAAAATAAAAGAAATTTCTGCCTTTTGGCCCCAAAATAAGAAAATTTCTGCTTTTTTTTCTGAAATAAGTGAAATTTCTGCAATTTTGCCACAAAATACGTTAAAATTCTGAGCTTTGCCCTAAAATAAGGAGAATTTCTGTCTTTTTGCCCCAACTTATAGAGAATTGCTGTTTTTTTGCCCCACAATTAGGGGATTTTTGCAATTTTGCTCCAAAATACGGGGAATTTCTGCCTTTTTTGTCCGAAAATAATAAGAATGCATAACTTTTTGCCATAAAAAAGGGAAATTTCTTCATTTTTGCTCCAAAATGAGGGGAATTTCTGCTTTTATGCCTCTAAATAAGTGGAATTTCTGTCTTTTTCCCCCAAAACAAAGGGAATTTCTGTCTTTTCTGCCCCAAAATAAGGAAAATTTCTGACTTATTACCCTGAAATAAGTGAAATTTCTGCAATTTTGCCCCAAAATAACGGAAATTTCTGCCTTTTTACCACCAAATAAGGGGAATTTCAGCATTTTTACCTCAAAATAAGGGGAATTTCTGCATTTTTGCCACAAAATATTATGAATTTCTGCCTTTTTGCCTCTAAATAAGTGGAATTTCTGTATTTTTCCCCCAAAACAAAAAGAATTTCTGTTTTTTGGCCCCAAAATAAGGAAAATTCCTGACTTATTGCCCTAAAATACGTGAAATTTCTGCAATTTTGCCCCAAAATAAGAGAAATTTCTGCCTTTTTGCCCCAAAATAAAAGGAATTTCAGCCTTTTACCTCAAAATAAAAGAAATTTCAGCATTTTTGCCCCAAAATATGGGAAATTTCTGCCTTTTTGCCCCAAAATAAGAAAAAATTCTGCAATTTTGTAACAAAATAAAAGAAATTTCTGACTTTTGGCCCCAAAATAAGAATATTTCTGCTTTTTTTTCTGAAATAAGTGAAATTTCTGCAATTTTGCCCCAAAATAAGTTAAATTTCTGAGTTTTGCCCTAAAATAAGGAGAATTTCTGTCTTTTTGCCACAAAATATAGGGAATTTCTGACTTTTTGCCCCACAATTAGGGGAATTTCTGCAATTTGCTCCAAAATACAGGTAATTTCTGCCTTTTAGCCCGAAAATAAGAAGAATGCATAACTTTTTCCCATAAAAAAGGGAAATTTCTTCATTTTTGCTCCAAAATAAGGGAAATTTCTGCTTTTTTGCCTCTAAATAAGTGGAATTTCTGTATTTTTCCCCCAAAGCAAAGGTAATTTCTGTCTTTTTTGCCCCAAAAAAGGAAAATTTCTGACGTATACCCTGAAGTAAGTAAAATATCTGCAATTTTGCCCCAAAATAAGTGAAATTTCTGCAATTATGCCCCAAAATAAGGGAAATTTCTGGAATTTTGCCCCAAAATAAGTGGAATTTCTGAGTTTTGCCCCAAAATAAGGAGAATTTCTGCTTTTTGCCCTAACATATAGGGAATTTCTGCCTTTTTGCCCCACAATTAGGGGAATTTCTGCAATTTTGCTCCAAAATACGGGGTATTTCTGCTTTTTAGCCTGAAAATAAGGGGAATGTATACCTTTTCCACAAAAAAGGGAAATTTCTTCATTTTTGCTCCAAAATAAAAGGAATTTCTGCTTTTTTGCCTCTAAAAAAGTGCAATTTCTGTCTTTTTCCCCCAAAAAAAGGGAATTTCTGTCTTTTTGCCCCAAAATAAGGAAAATTTCTGACTTATTACACTGAAATAAGTGAAATTTTTGCAATTATTCCCCAAAATAAAGAAATTTCTGCCTTTTTGCCCCAAATTAAGGGGAATTTAAGCCTTTTTCCTCAAAATAAAACTAATTTCTGCATTTTTGCCACAAAATAAGGGAAATCTCTTGAATTTTGCTCCAAAATAATTGGAATTTCTGAGTTTTGCCCCCAAATAAGGAGAATTTCTGTCTTTTTGCCCCAACATATAGCGAATTTCTGCCTTTTTGCCCCACAATTAGTGGAATTTCTGCAATTTTGCTCCAAAATATGGGGAATTTCTTCCTTTTTGACTGAAAATAAGAAGAATGCATAACTTTTTGCCATAAAAAAGGGAAATTTCTTCATTTTTGCTCCAAAATAAGGAGAATTTCTGCTTTTTTGCCTCTAAATAAGTGAAATTTCTGTCTTTTTCCCCCAAAACAAAGGTAATTTCTGTCTTTTTTGCCCCAAAATAGGGAAAATTTCTGACTTATTACCCTGAAATAAGTGAAATTTCTGCAATTTTGGCCAAAATAAAAGGAATTTCTGCATTTTTGCCTCTAAATAAGTGGAATTTATGTATTTTTCTCCCAAAACAAAGGGAATTTCTGCCTTTTTTGCCCAAAATAAGATAAATTTCTGACTTATTACCCTTAAATAATTGAAATTTCTGCAATTTTGCCCCAAAATAAGGAAAATTTCTGCCTTTTTGCCCCCAAATAAGGGGAATTTCAGGCTTTTTACCTCAAAATAATGGTAATTTCTGCCTTTTTGCCACAAAATATGGAAAATTTCTGCCTTTTTGCCCCAAAATAAGAAAATTTCTGCTTTTTTTGAAATAAGTGAAATTTCTGCAATTTTGCCCCAAAATAAGTGTAATTTCTGCAATTTTGCCCAAAAATAAGTGAAATTTCTGGAATTTTGCTCCGAAATAAGTGGAATTTCTTAGTTTTGCCCCAAAATAAAAAGAATTTCTGTCTTTTTGCCACAACATATAGGGAATTTCTGCCTTTTTGCCTCACAATTAGTGGAATTTCTGCAATTTTCCTCCAAAATATGGAGAATTTCTGCCTTTTTGCCCGAAAATAAGAATAATGCATAGCTTTTTGCCGTAAAAAAGGGAAATTTCTTCATTTTTGCTCCAAAATAAGGGGAATTTCTGCCTTTTTGCATATAAATAAGTGGAATTCCTTTTTCCCCCAAAACAAAGGGGATTTCTGTTTTTTTTGCCCCAAAATAAGGAAAAGTTCTGAATTATTACCCTGAAATAAGTGAAATTTCTGCAATTTTGCCCCAAAATAAGGGAAATTTCTGCCTTTTTGCTCCCAAATATGGGGAATTTCAGCCTTTTTACCTCAAAATAAGGGGAATTTCTGCATTTTTCCACAAAATATTAGGAATTTCTGCATTTTTGCCTCTAAATAAGTGGAATTTCTGTCTTTTTCCCCCAAAACAAAGGGAATTTCTGTCTTTTATGACCCAAAATAAGGAAAATTTTTGACTTATTACCCTATAATATGTGAAATTTCTGCAATTTTGCCTCAAAATAAAAGAAATTTCTGCATTTTTGCCCCCAAATCAGGGGAATTTCAGTTTTTTTATCTCAAAATAAGGGGACTTTCTTCATTTTTGACACTAAATATGGAAAATTTCTGCCTTTTTGCCCCAAAATAAGGAAAATTTCTGCAATTTTGTACCAAAATAAAAGAAATTTCTGCCTTTTTGCCGCAAAATAAGTAAATTTCTGCTTTTTTTCTGTAATAAGTGAAATTTCTGCAATTTTGCCCCAAATTAGTGAAATTTCTGCAATTTTGCCCCAAAATAAGGGAATTTATTGGAATTTTGCCCCAAATAAGTGGAATTTCTGAGTTTTGCCCCGAAATAAGGAGAATTTCTGTCTTTTTGCCACAACATATAGGGAATTTCTGCTTTTTTGCCCCACAGTTTGGGGAATTTCTGCATTTTGCTCAAAAATAAGGGAAATTTCTGCCTTTTTGCCCAAAAATAAGAAGAATGCATACCTTTTTTCCCTTAAAAAGTGAAATTTCTTCATTTTTGCTCCAAAATAAGGGGAATTTCTGCTTTTTTGCCTCTAAAAAAGTGGAATATTTGTTTTTTTCCCCCCAAAAAAGGGAATTTCTGTTTTGTGGCCCCAAAATCGGGAAAATTTCTGACTAATTACCCTGAAATAAGTGAAATTTCTGCAATTTTGCCCCAAAATATAATAAATTTCTGCCTTTTTGGCCCCAAATAATGGGAATTTCAGCCTTTTACCTCAAAATAAAAGAAATTTCTGCATTTTTGCCTCCAAATACAGGGAATTTCTTCCTTTTTGCCCGAAAATAATAAGAATGCATAACTTTTTGCCATAAAAAAGAGAAATTTCTTCATTTTTGCTCCAAAATGAGGGGAATTTCTGCTTTTATGCCTCTAAATAAGTGGAATTTCTGTCTTTTTCCCCCAAAACAAAAGGAAATTTCTTTCTTTTTTGCCACAAAATAAGGAAAATTTCTGACTTATTACCCTGAAATAAGTTAAATTTCTGCAATTTTGCCCCAAAATAAGTGAAATTATTGGAATTTTGCCCCAAAATAAGTGCAATTTCTGAGTTTTGACCCAAAATAAGGAGAATTTCTGTCTTTTTGCCCCAAAATATAGGGAATTTCTGCCTTTTTGCCCCACAATTAGGGGAATTTCTGAAATTTTGCTCCAAAATACAAGGAATTTCTGCTTCCTTGTCCGAAAATAAGAAGAATGCATACCTTTCTGCCATAAAAATGGGAAATTTTTTCATTTTTGCTCCAAAATAAGTGGAATTTGTGCTTTTTTACCTCTAAATAAGTGGAATTTCTGTCTTTTTCCCCCAAAACAAAGGGAATTTCTGTCTTTTTTGCCCCAAAATAAAAAAATTTTTGCCTTTTTTCTGAAATGAGTGAAATTTCTGCAATTTTGCCCCAAAATAAGTGAAATTTCTGAGTTTTGACCCAAAATAAGGAGAATTTCTGAGTTTTTGCCCCAACATATAGGGAATTTCTGCCTTTTTGCCCCACAATTAGGGGAATTTCTGAAATTTTGCTCCCAAATACAGGGAATTTCTGCTTCTTTGCCCAAAAATAAGAAGAATGCATACCTTTCTGCCATAAAAAAGGGTAATTTCTTCATTTATGCTCCAAAATAAGGGGAATTTCTGCATTTTGCCTCTAAATAAGTGGAATTTCTCTCTTTTTCCCCCTAAACAAAGGGAATTTCTGTCTTTTTTGCCGCAAAATAAGGAAAATTTCTGACTTATTACCCTGAAATAAGTGAAATTTCTGCAATTTTGCCCCAAAATAAGGGAAATTTTTGCCTTTTTGCCCCAAATAAAGGGAATTTCAGACTTTTGTCCTCAAAATAATGGGAATTTCTGCATTTTTGCCCCTAAATATGGGAAATTTCTGCCTTTTTTCCCCCAAATAAGGGGAATTTCAGCATTTTTACCTCAAAATAAGGGGAATTTCTGCATTTTTGCCCCAAAATATGGGAAATTTCTGCCTTTTTGCCCCAAAATAAGAAAATTTCTGCTTTTTTTCTGAAATAAGTGAAATTTCTGCAATTTTGCCCCAAAATAAGGGAAATTTCTGCAATTTTGCCCCAAAATAAGGGAAATTTCTGGAATTTTGCCCCAAAATGAGTGGAATTTCTGAGTTTTGCCCTAAAATAAGGAGAATTTCTGTCTTTTTGCCCCAACATATAGGGAATATTTTCCTTTTTGCCCCACAATTAGGGGAATTTCTGCAATTTTGCTATAAAATACGGGGAATTTTTGTCTTTTTGCCCGAAAATAATAAGAATGCATACCTTTTTGCCATAAAAAAGGGAAATTTCTTCATTTTTGCTCCAAAATGAGGGGAATTTCTGCATTTATGCCTCTAAATAAGTGGAATTTCTGTCCTTTTCCCTCAAAACAAAGGTAATTTCTGTCTTTTTAGCCCCAAAATAAGGAAAATTTCTGACTTATTACTATGAAATAAGTGAAATTTCTGCAATTTTGTCCCAAAATAAGTGAAATTATTGGAATTTTGCCCCAAAATAAGTGGAATTTCTGAGTTTTGACCTAAAATAAGGAGAATTTCTGTCTTTTTGCCCCAAAATATAGGGAATTTCTGACTTTTTGCCCCATAATTAGGGGAATTTCTGCAATTTGCTCCAAAATACAGGTAATTTCTGCCTTTTTGCCCGAAAATAAGAAGAAAGCATAACTTTTTCCCATAAAAAAAGGGAAATTTCTTCATTTTTGCTCCAAAATAAGGGAAATTTCTGCTTTTTGGCCTCTAAATAAGTGGAATTTCTGTCTTTTTCCCCCAAAGCAAAGGTAATTTCTGTCTTTTTTGCCCCAAAAAAGGAAAATTTCTGACGTATTACCCTGAAGTAAGTAAAATTTCTGCAATTTTGCCCCAAAATAAGTGAAATTTCTGCAATTATGCCCCAAAATAAGGGAAATTTCTGGAATTTTGCCCCAAAATAAGTGGAATTTCTGAGTTTTGCCCCAAAATAAGGAGAATTTCTGGTTTTTGCCCTAACATATAGGGAATTTCTGCCTTTTTGCCCCACAATTAGGGGAATTTCTGCAATTTTGCTCCAAAATACGGGGTATTTCTGCTTTTTAGCCTGAAAATAAGGGGAATGTATACCTTTACCACAAAAAAGGGAAATTTCTTCATTTTTGCTCCAAAATAAAAGGAATTTCTGCTTTTTTGCCTCTAAAAAAGTGCAATTTCTGTCTTTTTCCCCAAAAACAAAGGGAATTTCTGTCTTTTTGCCCCAAAATAAGGAAAATTTCTGACTTATTACACTGAAATAAGTGAAATTTTTACAATTTTGCCCCAAAATAAGGAAATTTCTGCCTTTTTGCCCCAAATTAAGGGGAATTTAAGCCTTTTTCCTCAAAATAAAACTAATTTCTGCATTTTTGCCACAAAATATGGAAAATTTCTGCCTTTTTGCTCCAAAATAAGAAAATTTCTGCTTTTTTTTCAAATAAGTGAAATTTCTGCAATTTTGCCCCAAAATAAGTGAAATTTCTGCAATTTTGCACCAAAATAAGTGGAATTTCTGGAATTTTGCTCCAAAATAAGTGGAATTTCTGAGTTTGGCCCCAAAATAAGGAGAATTTCTGTCTTTTTACCCCAAAATATAAGGAATTTCTGAGTTTTTGCCACACAATTAGGGGAATTTCTGCAATTTTGCTCCAAAATATGAAGAATTTCTGCCTTTTTGCCAGAAAATAAGAAGAATACATAGCTTTTTGCCATAAAAAAGGGAAATTTCTTCATTTTTGCTCCAAAATAGGGGGAATTTCTGCTTTTTTGCATCTAAATAAGTGGAATTTCTGTCTCTTTCCCCCAAAACAAAGGGAATTTCTGTCTTTTTTGCCCCAAAATAAGGAAAATTTCTGACTTATTACCCTGAAATAGGTGAAATTTCTGCAATTTTGCCCCAAAATAAAAGAAATTTCTGCCTTTTTGCTCCCAAATAAGGGGAATTTCAGCCTTTTTACCTCAAAATAAGGGGAATTTCTGCATTTTTGCAACAAAATATTAGGAATTTCTGCCTTTTTGCCCCAAAATAAGGAACATTTCTGCCTTATTTTCCTGAAATAAGTGAAATTTCTGAAATTTTCCCCTAAAATAAGTGAAATTTCTGCAATTTTGCCCCAAAATAAGGGAAATCTCTGGAATTTTGCCCCAAAATATGTGGAATTTCTGAGTTTTGCCCCCAAATAAGGAGAATTTCTGTCTTTTTGCCCCAACATATAGGGAATTTCTGCCTTTTTCCCCACAATTAGGGGAATTTCTGCAATTTTGCTCCAAAATATGGGGAATTTCTGCCTTTTTGCCCGAAAATAAGAAGAATGCATAACTTTTTGCCATAAAAAAATTTCTTCATTTTTGCTCCAAAATAAGGGGAATTTCTGCTTTTTTACCTCTAAATAAGTGAATTTCTGTCTTTTTCCCCCAAAACAAAAATAATTTCTGTCTTTTTTGCCCCAAAATAAGAAAAATTTCTGACTTATTACCCTGAAGTAAGTGAAATTTCTGCAATTTTGCCCCAAAATAAGGGAAATTTCTGCTTTTTTGCCTCTAAATAAGTGAAATTTATGTATTTTTCCCCCAAAACAAAGGGAATTTCTGTCTTTTTTGCCCAAAATAAGGAAAATTTCTGCCTTTTTTCACTGAAATAAGTGAAATTTCTGCAATTTTGCTTCAAAATAAGTGAAATTTCTGCAATTTTGCCCCAAAATAAGGGAAATTTCTGTTTTTGCCCCAAAATAAGTGGAATTTCTGAGTTTTGCCCCAAAATAAAGAGAATTTCTGTTTTTATCCCTAACATACAGAGAATTTCTGCCTTTTTGCCCCACAATTAGGGGAATTTCTGCAATTTTGCTCCAAAATACGGGGAATTTCTGCTTTTTAGCCTGAAAATAAGGGGAATGTATACCTTTTGCCACAAAAAAAAAGAAATTTCTTCATTTTTGCTCCAAAATAAAAGGAATTTCTGCTATTTTGCCTCTAAAAAAGTGGAATTTCTGTCTTTTTCCTCAAAAACAAAGAGAATTTCTGTCTTTTTGCCCCAAAATAAGGAAAATTTCTCACTTATTACCCTGAAATAAGTGAAATTTTTGCAATTATGCCCCAAAATAGGGAAATTTCTGCCTTTTTGCCCCCAATTAAGGGGAATTTCAGCCTTTTTCCTCAAAAAAAGGGAATTTCTGCATTTTTGCCCCAAAATATGGGAAATTTCTGCCTTTTTACTCCAAAATAAGAAAAATTCCTGTAATTTTTTACCAAAATAAAAAAAATTTCTGCCTTTTTGCCCTAAAATAAGAAAATTTCTGCTTTTTTTTTAAATAAGTGAAATTTCTGCGATTTTGCCCCAAAATAATTGTAATTTCTGCAATTTTTCCCCAAAATAAGTGAAATTTCTAAAATTTTGCTCCAAAATAAGTGGAATTTCTGAGTTTTGCCCCAAAATAAGGAGAATTTCTGTCTTTTTGCCCCAACATATAGGGAATTTCTGCCTTTTTGCCCCACAATTTTGGAAATTTCTGCAATTTTGCTCCAAAATAAGGGGCATTTCTGCCTTTTTGCCCAAAAATAAGAAGAATGCTTATAGAAAAATTCTTATTTTCTGCTTTTTTGCCTCTAAATAAGTGGAATTTCTGTCTTTTTCCTCAAAAACAAAGAGAATTTCTGTCTTTTTGCCCCAAAATAAGGAAAATTTCTGACTTATTACCCTGAAATAAGTGAAATTTTTGCAATTATGCCCCAAAATAAGGAAATTTCTGCCTTTTTGCCCCCAAATAAGGGGAATTTCAGCTTTTTACCTCAAAATAAGAGAAATTTCTGCATTTTTGCCCCAAAATATGGAAAATTTCTGCATTTTTTCACTGAAATAAGTGAAATTTCTGCAATTTTGCCCCAAAATAAGTGAAATTTCTGCAATTTTGCCCCAAAATAAGGGAAAGTTCTGGAATTTTGCCCCAAAATAAGTGGAATTTCTGAGTTTTGCCCTAAAATAAAAAGAATTTCTGTTTTTTGCACTAACATATAGGGAATTTCTGCATTTTTGCCCCACAATTAGAGGAATTTCTGCAATTTTGCTCCAAAATACGGGGAATTTCTGCTTTTTAGCCTGAAAATAAGGGGAATGTATACCTTTTGCCACAAAAAAGGGAAATTTCTTCATTTTTGCTCCAAAATAAAAGGAATTTCTGCTTTTTTGCCTCTAAAAAAGTGGAATTTCTGTCTTTTTCCCCAAAAACAAAGGGAATTTC
Source organism: Micromys minutus (assembly GCF_963924665.1). Taxonomy (NCBI): domain Eukaryota; kingdom Metazoa; phylum Chordata; class Mammalia; order Rodentia; family Muridae; genus Micromys; species Micromys minutus. The sequence continues at coordinate 147,591 of NW_027667704.1, forward strand.
TGTTTTTTGCCACAAAATGAAAAAAATTTCTGACTTATTACCCTGAATAAGTAAAATTTTCAATTTTGCCCAAAAAAACGAAATTTCTGCTTTTTTGCCCCCAATTAAGGGGAATTTCAGCCTTTTTCCTCAAAATGAAAGGAATTTCTGCATTTTTGCCCCAAAATATGGCAAATTTCTGCCTTTATGCTCCAAAATAAGAAAATTTCTGCTTTTTTTTTTCAAATAAGTGAAATTTCTGCAATTTAGCCCAAAAATAATTGAAATTTTTGCAATTTTGCCCCAAAATAAGAGAAATTTTTGACTTTTTGCCCCCAAATAAGGGGAATTTCAGCCTTTTACCTCAAAATAAGAGAAATTTCTGCATTTTTGCCCCAAAATATGGGAAATTTCTGCTTTTCAGCCCCAAAATAAAAAAAAATTCTGCAATTTTGTAACAAAATAAAAGAAATTTCTGCCTTTTGGCCCCAAAGTAAGAAAATTTCTGCTTTTATTTCTGAAATAAGTGAAATTTCTGCAATTTTGCCCCAAAATAAGATAAATTTCTGAGTTTTTCCCTAAAATAAGGAGAATTTCTGTCTTTTTGCCCCAACATATAGGGAATTTCTGCCTTTTTGCCCCACAATTAGAGGAATTTCTGCAATTTTGCTCCAAAATATGGGGAATTTCTGCCTTTTTTGTCGGAAAATAATAAGAATGCATACCTTTTTGCCATAAAAAAGGGAAATTTCTTCTTTTTGCTCCAGAATGAGGGGAATTTCTGCTTTATTGCCTCTAAATAAGTGGAATTTCTGTCTTTTTCCCCCAAAACAAAGAAAATTTGACTTTTTTGCCCCAAAATAAAGAAAATTTCTGACTTATTACCCTGAAATAAGTGAAATTTCTGCAATTTTGCCCCAAAATAAGGGATATTTCTGCCTTTATGCTCCCAAATAAAGGGAATTTCAGCCTTTTTTCCTCAAAATAAGGGGAATTTCTGCATTTTTGCCACAAAATATTAGGAATTTCTTCCTTTTTGCCCCAAAATAAAGAAATTTTCTGCCTTATTTTCCTGAAATAAGTGAAATTTCTGCAATTTTGCCCTAAAATAAGTAAAATTTCTGCAATTTTGCCCCAAAATAAGGGAATCTCTGGAATTTTGCCCCAAAATAAGTGGAATTTCTGAGTTTTGCCCCCAAATAAGGAGAATTTCTGTCTTTTCGCCCCAACATATAGGGAATTTCTGCCTTTTTTGCCCCACAATTAGGGGAATTTCTGCAATTTTGCTCCAAAATACGGGGAATTTATGCTTTTTTTCTCGAAAATAAGAAGAATGCATAACTTTTTGCCATAAAAAAAATTTCTTCATTTTTGCTCCAAAATAAGGGGAATTTCTGCTTTTTTGCCTCTAAATAAGTGAAATTTCTGCAATTTTGCCCCCAAATAAGGGAAATTTCTGGAATTTTGCCCCAAAATAAGTGGAATTTCTGAGTTTTGCCCTAAAATAAGGAGAATTTCTGTTTTTTGCACTAACATATAGGGAATTTCTGCCTTTTTGCCCCACAATTAGGAGAATTTCTGCAATTTTGCTCCAAAATACGGGGAATTTCTGCCTTTTTTGTCCGAAAATAATAAGAATGCATACCTTTTTGCCATAAAAAAGGGAAATTTCTGCTTTTTGCTCCAAAATGAAAGGAATTTCGGCTTTATTGCATCTAAATAAGTGGAATTTCTGTCTTTTTCCCCCAAAACAAAGGAAATTTGTATTTTTTGCCCCAAAATAAGGAAAATTTCTGACTTATTACCCTGAAAAAATTGAAATTTCTGCAATTTTTCCCCAAAATAAGTGAAATTATTGAAATTTTGACCCAAAATAAGTGGAATTTCTGAGTTTTGCCCCAAAATAAGGAGAATTTCTGTTTTTCGCCCTAACATATAGGGAATTTCTGCCTTTTTGCCCCATAATTAGGGGCATTTCTGCAATTTTGCTCCAAAATACAGGGAATTTCTGCCTTTTTGCCCGAAAATAAGAAGAATGCATAAGTTTTTCCCATAAAAAAGGAAATTTCTTCATTTTTGCTCCAAAATAATGGGAATTTCTGTTTTTTGCCTCTAAATAAGTGGAATTTCTGTCTTTTTCCCCCAAAACAAAGGTAATTTCTGTATTTTTTGCCCCAAAATAAGGAAATTTCTGACTTATTACCCTGAAGTAAGTGAAATTTCTGCAATTTTGGCCAAAATAAAAGGAATTTCTGCTATTTTGCCTCTAAATAAGTGGAATTTATGTATTTTTTCCTCCAAAACAAAGGGAATTTCTGTCTTTTTTTGCCCAAAATAAAGAAAATTTCTGACTTATTACCCTGAAATAGGTGAAATTTCTGCAATTTTTTTCCAAAATAAGGGAAATTTCTTTTTTTTTGCCCCCATATAAGGGAAATTTCAGCCTTTTTACCTCAAAATAACGGGAATTTCTGAATTTTTGCCACAAAATATTAGGAATTTCTGCCTTTTTGCCCCAAAATAAGAAAATATTTCTGCCTTTTTCACTGAAATAAGTGAAATTTCTGCAATTTTGCCCCAAAATAAGTGAAATTTCTTCAATTTTGCCCCAAAATAAAAGAAATTTCTGGAATTATCCCCAAAATAAGTGGAATTTCTGAGTTTTGCCCCAAAATAAGGAGAATTTCTGTTTTTTTGCCCTAACATATAGGGAATTTCTGCATTTTTGCCCCACAATTAGGGGTATTTCTGCAATTTTTCTCCAAAATATGGGGAATTTCTGCTTTTTAGCCTGAAAATAAGGGGAATGTATATCTTTTGCCACAAAAAACGGAAATTTCTTCATTTTTGCTCCAAAATAATAGAAATTTCTGCTTTTTTTGCCTCTAAAAAAGTGCAATTTCTGACTTTTTCCCCCAAAACAAGGAGAATTTCTGTCTTTTTGCCCAAAAATAAGGAAAATTTCTGACTTATTACCCTGAAATAAGTGAAATTTTTGCAATTTTGCCCCCAAATAAGGAAATTTTTCCCTTTTTGCCCCAAATTAAAAGGAATTTTAGCCTTTTTCCTCAAAATAAAACTAATTTCTGCATTTTTGCCCCAAAATATGGGAAATTTCTGCCTTTTTGCTCCAAAATAAGAAAATTTCTGCTTTTTTTGAAATAAGTGAAATTTCTGCAATTTTGCCCCAAAATAAGTGAAATTTCTGCAATTTTGCCCCAAAATAAGGAAAATTTCTTACTTATTACCCTGAAGTAAGTGAAATTTCTGCAATTTTGCTCCAAAATAAGGGGAATTTCTGCTTTTTTGCCCCTAAATAAGTGGAATTTCTGTCTTTTTCCCCTAAAACAAAAATAATTTCTGTTTTATTGCCCCTAAATATGAAAAATTTCTGACTTATTACCCTGAAGTAAGTGAAATTTCTACAATTTTGCCCCAACATAAGGGAAATTTCTGCTCTTTTGCCTCTAAATAAGTGGAATTTATGTATTTTTCCCCCAAAACAAAGGGAATTTCTGTCTTTTTTGCCCAAAATAAAGAAAATTTCTGACTGAAATAAGTGAAATTTCTGCAATTTTTCCCCAAAATAAGGGAAATTTCTCCTTTTTTGCCCCCAAATAAGGAGAATTTCAGCCATTTGACCTCAAAATAAGGGGAATTTCTGCATTTTTGCCACAAAATATTAGGAATTCCTCACTTTTTGCCCCAAAATAAGGAAAATTTCTGCCTTTTTTCACTGAAATAAGTGAAATTTCTGCAATTTTGCCACAAAATAAGTGAAATTTCTGCAATTTTGCCCCAAAATAAGAAAAAATTTCTGGAATTTTGCCCCAAAATAAGTGGAATTTCTGAGTTTTGCCACAAAATAAGGAGAATTTCTGTTTTTTGCCCTAACATATAGGGAATTTCTGCCTTTTTGCCCCACAATTAGGGGAATTTCTGCAGTTTTGCTTTAAAATACAGGGAATTTCTGCCTTTTAGCCTGAAAATAAGGGGAATGTATACCTTTTGCCACAAAAAAGAGAAATTTCTTCATTTTTGCTCCAAAATATAAGGAATTTCTGCTTTTTTGCCTCTAAAAAGTGGAATTTCTTTATTTTTCCTCAAAAACAAAGAGAATTTCTGTATTTTTGCCCCAAAATAAGGAAAATTTCTGACTTATTACCCTGAAATAAGTGAAATTTTTGCAATTTTGCCCCAAAATAAGGAAATTTCTGCCTATTTGCCCCCAATTAAGGGGAATTTCAGCGTTTTTCCTCAAAATTAAAGGAATTTCTGCATTTTTGCCCCAAAATATAAGAAATTTCTGCCTTTTTACTCCAAAATAAGAAAAATTTCTGCAATTTTGTACCAAAATAAAAAAAATTTCTGCCTTTTTGCCCCAAAATAAGAAAATTTCAGCTTTTTTTTTGAAATAAGTGAAATTTCTGCAATTTTGCCCCAAATTAAGGGAAATTTCTGCTTTTTGGCCCCCAAATAAGGAGAATTTCAGCCTTTTGACCTCAAAATAAAGGGTATTTCTGCATTTTTGCCACAAAATATTAGGAATTCCTGACTTTTTGCCCCAAAATAAGGAAAATTTCTGCCTTTTTTCACTGAAATAAGTGAAATTTCTGCAATTTTGCCACAAAATAAGTGTAATTTCTGCAATTTTGCCCCAAAATAAGAGAAATTTCTGGAATTTTGCCCCAAAATAAGTGGAATTTCTGAGTTTTGCCCCAAAATAAGGAGAATTTCTGTTTTTTGCCCTAACATATAGGGAATTTCTGCCTTTTTGCCCCACAATTAGGGGAATTTCTGCAGTTTTGCTTTAAAATATAGGGAATTTCTGCCTTTTAGCCTGAAAATAAGGGGAATGTATACCTTTTGCCACAAAAAAGAGAAATTTCTTCATTTTTGCTCCAAAATATAAGGAATTTCTGCTTTTTTGCCTCTAAAAAAGTGGAATTTCTTGCTTTTTCCTCAAAAACAAAGAGAATTTCTGTCTTTTTGCCCCAAAATAAGGAAAATTTCTGACTTATTACCCTGAAATAAGTGAAATTTTTGCAATTTTGCCCCAAAATAAGGAAATTTCTTCCCATTTGCCCCCAATTAAGGAGAATTTCAGCCTTTTTCCTCAAAATAAAAGGAATTTCTGCATTTTTGCCCCAAAATATAAGAAATTTCTGCCTTTTTACTCCAAAATAAGAAAAATTTCTGCAATTTTGTACCAAAATAAAAAAAATTTCTGCCTTTTTGCCCCAAAATAAGAAAATTTCAGCTTTTTTTTTGAAATAAGTGAAATTTCTGCAATTTTGCCCCAAAATAAGGGAAATTTCTGCTTTTTTGCCCCCAAATAAGGAGAATTTCAGCCTTTTGACCTCAAAATAAGGGGAATTTCTGCATTTTTTGCCACAAAATATTAGGAATTCCTGACTTTTTGCCCCAAAATAAGGAAAATTTCTGCCTTTTTTCACTGAAATAAGTGAAATTTCTGCAATTTTGCCCCAAATAAGTGAAATTTCTGAAATTTTGCCCCAAAATAAGTGAAATTATTGGAATTTTGCCCCAAAATAAGTGGAATTTCTTAGTTTTGCTTTAAAATAAGGAGAATTTCTGTCTTTTTGCCCCAACATATAGGGAATTTCTGACTTTTTGCCCCACAATTAGGGGAATTTCTGCAATTTTGCTCTAAAATACAGGGAATTTCTGCCTTTTTGCCCGAAAATATGAAGATTGCATAACTTTTTCCCATAAAAAAGAGAAATTTCTTCATTTTTGCTCCAAAATAAGAGGAATTTCTGCGTTTTTGCCTCTAAATAAGTGGAATTTCTGTCTTTTTCCCTTAAAACAAAGGTAATTTCTGTCTTTTTTGCCCCAAAATTAGGAAAATTTCTGACGTATTACCATGAAGTAAGTAAAATTTCTGCAATTTTGCCCCAAAATAAAGGGAATTTCTGCTTTTTTGCCTCTAAATATGTGGAATATATGTATTTTTCCCCCAAAACAAAGGGAATTTCTAGGTTTTTTTTGCCCAAAATAAGGAAAATTTCTGACTTATTACCCTGAAATAAGTGAAATTTCTGCAATTTTGCCCAAAATAAGGGAAATTTCTGCATTTTGCCCCCAAATAAGGGGAATTTCAGCCTTTTTACCTGAAAATAAGGGGAATTTCTGCATTTTTGCCACAAAATATTAGGAATTTCTGCCTTTTTGCCCCAAAATAAGAAAAATTTCTGCCTTTTTTTCATTGAATTAAGTGAAATTTCTGCAATTTTGCCCCAAAATAAGTGAAATTTCTGCAATTTTGCCCCAAAATAAGGGAAATTTCTGGAATTTTTCCCCAAAATAAGTGGAATTTCTAGTTTTGACCAAAAATAAGGAGAATTTCTGTTTTTTTGCCCTAACATATAGGGAATTTCTGCCTTTTTGCCCCACAATTAGGGGAATTTCTGCAATTTTGCTCCAAAATACGAGAAAATTCAGCCTTTTTTGTCCGAAAATAATAAGAATGCATACCTTTTTGGCATAAAAAAGGGAAATTTCTTCATTTTTGCTCCAAAATAAGGGGAATTTCTGCTTTTATGCCTCTAAATAAGTGGAATTTCTGTCTTTTTCCCCCAAAACAAAAGGAATTTCTGTATTTTTTGCCCGAAAATAAATAAAATTTCTGACTTATTACCCTGAAATAAGTGAAATTTCTGCAATTTTGCCCTAAAATAAGGGAAATTTCTGCTTTTTTACCCCCAAATAAGGGGAATTTCAGCCTTTTTACCTAAAAATAAGGGGAATTTCTGCATTTTTGCCCCAAAATATGGGAAATTTCTGCCTTTTTGCACAAAATAAGAAAAATTTCTGCAATTTTGTACCAAAATATGGGAAATTTCTGCCTTTTTGCCCTAAAATAAGAAAAATTTCTGCCTTTTTTCCGTGAAATAAGTGAAATTTCTCCAATTTTGTCCCAAAATAAGTGAAATTTCTGCAATTTTGCCCCAAAATAAGGGAAATTTCTGGAATTTTGCCCCAAAATAAGTGGAATTTTTGAGTTTTGCCCCAAAATAAGGAGAATTTCTGTCTTTTTGCCCCAACATATAGGGAATTTCTGCCTTTTTTCCCCACAATTAGGTTAATTCCTGCAATTTTGCTCCAAAATACGGGGAATTTCTGCCTTTTTGCCCGAAAATAAAAAGAATGCATACCTTTTTGCCATAAAAAAGGGAAATTTCTGTAATTTTGCTCCAAAATATGGGGAATTTCTGCTTTTTTTGTCTCTAAATATGTGGAATTTCTGTCTTTTTCCCCCAAAACAAAGGGTATTTCTGTATTTTTTGCACCAAAATAATGACATTTTCTGACTTATTACCCTGAAATAAGTGAAATTTCTGCAATTTTGCCCCAAAATAAGGGAAATTTCTGCCTTTTTGCCCCCAAATAAAGGTAATTTCACCCTTTTACCTCAAAATAAGGGGAATTTCTGCATTTTTGCCACAAAATATTAGGAATTTCTGCCTTTTTGCCCCAAAATAAGGAAAATTTCTGCCTTTTTTCACTGAAATAAGTGAAATTTCTGCATTTTGCCCCAAAATAAATGAAATTTCTGCAATTTTGCCCCAAAATAAGGGAAATCTCTGGAATTTTGCCCCAAAATAAGTGGAATTTCTGAGTTATGTTTCAAAATAAGGAGAATTTCTGTCTTTTTGCTCTAACATATAGGAAATTTCTGCCTTTTTGCCCCACAATTAGGGGAATTTCTAGAATTTTGCTCCAAAATACGGGGAATTTCTGCTTTTTAGCCCGAAAATAAGGTGAATGTATACCTTTTGCCACAAAAAAGGGAAATTTCTTCATTTTTGCTCCAAAATAAAAGGAATTTCTTCTTTTTTGCCTCTAAATAAGTGGAATTTTTGTCTTTTTCCCCCAAAACAAAGGGAATTTCTGTATTTCTTGCCCCAAGATAAGGAAAATTTCCGACTTATTACCCTGAAATAAGTGAAATAGCTGCAATTTTGCCTCAAAATAAGAAAAATTTCTCCCTTTTTGCCCCCAAATAAGGGGAATTTCAGCCTATTTACCTCAAAATAAGGGAAATTTCTGCGTTTTAGCCCTAAAATAAGATAAATTTCTGCAATTTTGTACCAAAATAAAAGAAATTTCTGCCTTTTTGCCCCAAAATAAGAAAATTTCTGCTTTTTTTCTGAAATAAGTGAAATTTCTGCAATTTTGCCCAAAATAAGTGAAATTTCTGAAATATTGCCCCAAAATAAGGGAAATTTCTGCCTTTTTGCCCCCAAATATGGGGAATTTCAGCCTTTTTACCTAAAAGTAAGGGGAATTTCTGCATTTTTGCCACAAAATATTAGGAATTTCAGCCTTTTTGCCCCAAAATAAAGAAAATTTCTGCCTTTTTTCCCTGAAATAAGTGAAATTTCTGAAATTTTGCCCCAAAATAAGTGAAATTTCTGCAATTTTGTCCCAAAATAAGGGAAATTTCTGAAATTTTGCCCCAAAATATGTGGAATTTTTGAGTTTTGCCCCAAAATAAAGAAAATTTCTGTATTTTTGCCCCAACATATAAGGAATTTCTGCCTTGTTGCCCCACAATTAGGGGAATTTCTGCAATTTTGCTCCAAAATACGAAGAATTTCTGCCTTTTTGCCCGAAAATAAGTAGAATGCATACCTTTTTGCCATAAATAAGGGAAATTTCTTCATTTTTGCTCCAAAATGAGGGGAATTTCTGCTTTTTTGCCTCTAAATAAGTGGAATTTCTGTCTTTTTCCACTAAAACAAAGGGAATTTCTGTCTTTTTTGCCCCAAAATAAGGAAAATTTCTGACTTATTACCCTGAAATAAGTGAAATTTCTGCAATTTTGCTTCAAAATAAGTGAAATTTCTGCTTTTTTGCCCCCAAGTAAGGGAATTTCAGCATTTTTACCCCAAAATAAGGGGAATTTCTGCATTTTTGCCCCAAAATAGGAAAATTTCTGCTTTTTTTTCTGAAATAACTGAAATTTCTGCAATTTTGCCCTATAATAAAGGAAATTTCTGAGTTTTGCCACAAAATAAAGAGAATTTCTGTCTTTTTGCCCCAACATATAAGGAATTTCTTCCTTTTTGCCCCACAAATAAGGGAATTTCTGCAATTTTGCTCCATAATACGGGGAATTTCTGCCTTTTTGTTCGAAAATAAGAAGAATGCATACCTTTTTGCCATAAAAAATTAAATTTTTTCATTTTTGCTCCAAAATAAGGGGAATTTCTGCTTTTTTCCTCTAAATAATTAGACTTTCTGTTTTTTCCCCCAAAAAAAAGGGAATTTCTGTCTTTTTTGCCCCAAAATAAGGAAAATTTCTGATTTATTACCCTGAAATAAGTCAAATTTCTGCAATTTTGCCCCAAAATTTGGGAAATTTCTGCCTTTTTGCCCCCAAATAAGGGGAATTTCAGCCTTTTTACATCAACATAAGGGACATTTCTGCATTTTTGCTTCAAAATATGGGAAATTTTTGCCTTTTTGCCCCAAAATAACAAAATTTCTGCTTTTTCTCTTTGAAATAAGTGAAATTTTTGCAATTTTGCCCCAAAATAAGTGAAATTTCTGCAATTTTGCCCCAAAATAAGGGAAATTTCTGGAATTTTGCCCCAAATTAAGTGGAATTTCTGAGTTTTGCCCTAAAATAAGAAGAATTTTTGTCTTTTTGCCCCAACATATAGGGAATTTCTGCCTTTTTGCCCCACAATTAGGGGAATTTCTGAATTGTTGCTCAAAATACGGGGAATTTCTGCCTTTTTGCCTGAACATAAGAAGAATGCATACCTTTTTGCAATAAAAAAGGGAAATTTCTTCATTTTTGCTCCAAAATAAGGGGAATTTCGGCTTTTTTGACTCTAAATAAGTGGAATATCTCTCTTTTTTTTCCAAAACAAAGGAATTTCTCTATTTTTGGTCCAAAATAAGGAAAATTTCTTTCTTATTACCCTGAAATAAGTGAAATTTCTGCAATTTTGCCCCAAAATAAGGGAAATTTCTGCCTTTTTGCCCCCAAATACGGGGAATTTCACCATTTTTACCTCAAAATAAGAGGAATTTCTGCATTTTTGCCACAAAATATTAGGAATTTCTGTTTTTTTGCCTCAAAATAAGGAAAATTTCTTCCTTTTTTCTCTTAAATAAGTGAAATTTCTGCAATTTTGCCTCAAAATAAGTGAAATTTCTGCAATTTTGCCTCAAAATAAGTGAAATTTCTGGAATTTTGCCCCAAAAAAGGTGGAATTTCTGAGTTTTGCCCCAAAATAAGGAGAATTTATGTCTTTTTGCCCTAACATATAGGGAATTTCTGCCTTTTGGCCCCACAATTAGTGGAATTTTTGCATTTTTGCTCCAAAATATGAGGAATTTCTGCCTTTTTACCCAAAAATAAGAAGAATGCATACCTTTTTGTCATAAAAAAGAAAATTTCTTCATTTTTGCTCCAAAATAAGGGGAATTTCTGCTTTTTTGCCTCTAAATAAAGGGAATTTCTGTCTTTTTCCCCCAAAACAAAGGGAATTTCTGTCTTTTTTGCCCCAAAATAAGGAAAATTTCTGACTTATTACCCTGAAATAAGTGAAATTTCTGCAATTTTGCCCCAACATAAGGAATTTTCTGCTTTTTTGCCCCCAAATAAGGGGAATTTCAGCTTTTTTACCTCAAAATAAGGGGAATTTCTGCATTTTTGCCCTAAAATATGAGAAATTTCTGCCTTTTTGCCCGAAAATAAGAAAAATTTCTGCAATTTTTTACCAAAATAGAAGAAATTTCTGCATTTTTGACCCAAAATAAGAAAATTTATGCTTTTTTTTGAAATAAATGAAATTTCTGCAATTTTGCCCCAAAAAGTTAAATTTCTGAGTTTTGCCCCAAAATAAGGAGAATTTCTATCTTATTGCCCCAACATGTAGGGAATTTGTGCCTTTTTTCTCCACAATTAGCAGAATTTCTGCAATTTTGCTCCAAAATACAGGGAATTTCTGTCTTTTTGTCCGAAAAAAGGAAGAATGCATAACTTTTTGCCATAAAAAAGGGAAATTTCTTCATTTTTGCTCCAAAATAAGGGGAATTTCTGCTTTTTTGCCTCTAAATAAGTGGAATTTCTGTCTTTCTCCCCCAAAACAAAGGGAATTTCTGTCTTTTTTGCCCCATAATAAAGAAAATTTCTTACTTATTACCCTGAAATAAGTGAAATTTCTGCAATTTTGCCCTAAAATAAGAGAAATTTCTGCTTTTTTACCCCCAAATAAGGGGAATTTCAGCCTTTTTACCTAAAAATAAGGGGAATTTCTGCATTTTTGCTCCAAAATATGGGAAATTTCTGCCTTTTTGCACAAAATAAGAAAAATTTCTGCAATTTTGTACCAAAATATGGGAAATTTCTGCCTTTTTGCCCTAAAATAAGAAAAATTTCTGCCTTTTTTCCGTGAAATAAGTGAAATTTCTCCAATTTTGTCCCAAAATAAGTGAAATTTCTGCAATTTTGCCCCAAAATAAGGGAAATTTCTGGAATTTTGCCCCAAAATAAGTGGAATTTTTGAGTTTTGCCCCAAAATAAGGAGAATTTCTGTCTTTTTGCCCCAACATATAGGGAATTTCTGCCTTTTTTCCCCACAATTAGGTTAATTCCTGCAATTTTGCTCCAAAATACGGGGAATTTCTGCCTTTTTGCCCGAAAATAAAAAGAATGCATACCTTTTTGCCATAAAAAAGGGAAATTTCTGTAATTTTGCTCCAAAATATGGGGAATTTCTGCTTTTTTTGTCTCTAAATATGTGGAATTTCTGTCTTTTTCCCCCAAAACAAAGGGTATTTCTGTATTTTTTGCACCAAAATAATGACATTTTCTGACTTATTACCCTGAAATAAGTGAAATTTCTGCAATTTTGCCCCAAAATAAGGGAAATTTCTGCCTTTTTGCCCCCAAATAAAGGTAATTTCACCCTTTTACCTCAAAATAAGGGGAATTTCTGCATTTTTGCCACAAAATATTAGGAATTTCTGCCTTTTTGCCCCAAAATAAGGAAAATTTCTGCCTTTTTTCACTGAAATAAGTGAAATTTCTGCATTTTGCCCCAAAATAAATGAAATTTCTGCAATTTTGCCCCAAAATAAGGGAAATTTCTGCCTTTTTGCCCCCAAATGAGGGGAATTTCAGCCTTTTTACCTCAAAATAAGGGGAATTTCTGCATTTTTGCCCCAAAATATGGATAATTTCTTCTTTTTTGTTCAAAATAAGAAAAATTTCTGCAATTTTGTACCAAAATTAAAGAAATTTCTTACTTTTTGCCACAAAATAAGAAAATTTCTGCTTTTTTTTCCTGAAATAAGTGAAATTTCTGCAATTTTGCCCCAAAATAAGTGAAATTTCTGCCTTTTTGCCCCCAATTAAGGGGAATTTCAGCCTTTTACCTCAAAATAAGGGGAATTTCTGCATTTTTGCCCCAAAATATGGGAAATTTCTGCTTTTTTGCCCCAAATTAAGAAAATTTCTAGTTTTTTTCCCTGAAATAAGTGTAATTTCTGCAATTTTGCCCCAAAATAAGGGAAATTTTTGGAATTTTACCCCAAAATATGTGGAATTTCTGAGTTTTGCCACAAAATAAGGAGAATTTTTGTCTTTTTGCCCCAACATAAAGGGAATTTCTGGCTTTTTGCCTCACAATTAGGGTAATTTCTGCAATTTTGCTCCAAAATACGGGAAATTTCTGCTTTTTTGCCTGAAAATAAGAAGAATGCATACCTTTTTGCCATAAAAAAGGGAAATTTCTTCATTTTTGCTCCGAAATAAGGGTAATTTCTGTTTTTTGCCCCAAAATATGGAAAATTTCTGCCTTTTTGCCCAAAATAAGAAATATTTTTCCAATTTTGTACCAAAATTAAAAAAATTTCTTCATTTTTGTCACAAAATAAGAAAATTTCGGCTTTTTTTCCCTGAAATAAGTGAAATTTCTGTAATTTTGCCCCAAAATAAGTGAAATTTCTGCAATTTTGCCCCAAAATAAGGGAAATTTCTGGAATTTTTCCCCAAAATAAGTGGAATTTCTGAGTTTTGCCCCAAAATAAGGAGGATTTCTGTCTTTTTGCCCCAACATATAGGAAATTTCTGCCTTCTTGCTTCACAATTAGGGGAATTTCTCCAATTTTGCTCCAAAATACGGGCAATTTCTGCTTTTTTGCCCGAAAATAAAAAGAATGAATACCTTTTTGCCATAAAAAAGGGAAATTTCTGCAATTTTGCTCCAAAATAAGGGGAATTTCTGCATTTTGCCTCTAAATATGTGGAATTTCTATCTTTTTCCCCAAAAACAAAGGGAATTTCAGTCTTTGTTGCCCCAAAATAAGGAAAATTTCTGACTTATTACTTTGAAATAGGTGAAATTTCTGCAATTTTGCCCCAAAATAAGGGAAATTTCTGCCTTTTTCCCCTAAATAAGGGGAATTTCAGCCTTTTTACCTCAAAATAAGTGGAATTTCTGCATTTTTGCCACAAAATATTAGGAATTTCTGCTTTTTTGTTCCAAAATAAGGAAAATTTTTGCCTTTTTTCACTGAAATAAGTGAAATTTCTGCAATTTTGCCCCAAAATAATTGAAATTTCTGCAATTTTGCCCCAAAATAAAGGAAATTTCTGGAATTTTGCCTCAAAATAAGTGGAATTTCTGAGTTTTGCCCCAAAATAAGGAGAATTTCTGCCTTCTGCCCTAACATATAAGGAATTTCTGCTTTTTTGCTCCACAATTAGGGGAATTTCTGCAATTTTGTTCCAAAATACGAGGAATTTCTACTTTTTAGCTTGAAAATAAGAGGAATGTATACCTTTTGCCACAAAAAAAGGAATTTCCTTCATTTTTGCTCCAAAATAAGGGGAATTTCTGCTTTTTTGACTCTTAATAAGCGGAATTTTTGTTTTTTTTTCCACAACAAAGGGAATTTCTGTCTTTTTTGCCCCAAAATAAGGAAAATGTCTGACTTATTACCCTGAAATAAGTGAAATTTCTGCAATTTTGCCTCAAAATAAGAGAATTATCTGCCTTTTTGCCCCCAAAAGAGAGGAATTTCAGCATTTTTACCTCAAAATAAGGGGAATTTCATCTTTTTTGCCCCAAAATATTAGCAATTTCTGCCTTTTTGCACCAAAATAAGAAAAATTTCTGCAATTTTGTAACAAAATAAAAGAAATTTCTGCTTTTTTGACCCAAAAAAGGAAAATTTCTGCTTTTTTCTGATATAAATTAAATTTCTGTAATTTTGCCCCAAAATAAGTTAAATTTCAGAGTTTTGCCCTAAAATAAGGAGAATTTCTGTCTTTTTGCCCCAACATATAGGGAATTTCTGCCTTTTTTCCCCACAATTAGCAGAATTTCTGCAATTTTGCTCCAAAATACTAGGAATTTCTGCCTTTTTGTCTGAAAATAAGAAGAATGGATACATTTTTGCCATAAAAAAGGGAAATTTCTTCATTTTTGCTCCAAAATAAAGGGAATTTCTGCTTTGTTGTCTCTAAATAAGTGGAATTTCTGTCTTTCTCCCCCAAAACAAAGGGAATTTCTGTCTTTTTTGCCCCAAAATAAAGAAAATTTCTGACTTATTACCCTGAAATAAGTGAAATTTCCGCAATTTTGCCCCATAATAAGGAAAATTTCTGCCTTTTTACCCCCAAATAAGGAGAATTTCAGCCTTTTTACCTCAAAATAAAAGGAATTTCTTCATTTTTGCCCCAAAATATGGAAAATTTCTGCCTTTTTGCAAAAATAAGAAAAAATTCTGCAATTTTGTACCAAAATAAAAGAAATTTCTTACTTTTTGCCACAAAATAAGAAAATTTCTGCTTCTTTTTCCTGTAATAAGTGAAATTTCTGTAATTTTGCCCCAAAATGGGTGATATTATTGCCTTTTTGCCCTCAAAGGAAGGGAATTTCAGCCTTTTTACATCAAAATAAGGGGAATTTCTGTTTTTTTGCTCCAAATTAAGAAAATTTCTGCTTTTTTTCCCTGAAATAAGTGAAATTTCTGCAATTTTGCCCCAAAATAAGTGAAATTTGTGCAATTTTGCCATAAAATAGGAAAATTTCTGCTTTTTTCCATGAAATAAGTGAAATTTCTTCAATTTTGCCCCAAAATAAGTGAAATTTCTGCAGTTTTGCCCCAAAATATGGGAAATTTTTGGAATTTTGCCCCAAAATATGTGGAATTTCTGAGTTTTGCCTCAAAATAAGGAGAATTCCTGTCTTTTTGCCCCAACATATAGGGAATTTCTGGCTTTTTGCCCCAAAATTAGGGGAATTTCTGCAATTTTGCTCCAAAATACGGGAAATTTCTGCTTTTTTGCCCGAAAATAAGAAGAATGCATACATTTTGCCATAAAAAAAAGAAATTTATTCATTTTTGCTCCAAAATAAAAGGAATTTCTGCTTTTTTGCCTCTAAATAAGTGGAATTTCTGTCTTTTTCCCCAAAACAAAGGGAATTTCTGTCTTTTTTGCCCCAAAATAAAGAAAATTTCTGACTTATTACCCTGAAATAAGTGAAATTTCTGCAATTTTGCCCCAAAATAAGAGAAATTTCTGCCTTTTTGACCCAAAATAAGGGAAATTTCAGCCTTTTTACCTCAAAATAGAGGGAATTTCTGCTTTTTTGCCCCAATTTATGGGAAATTTCTGCTTTTTTGCCCAAAAATAAGAAAAATTTCTATAATTTTGTAACAAAATAAAAGAATTTTCTGCCTTTTTGCCCCAAAATAAGAAAATTTCTGCTTTTTTTCTGAAATAAATGAAATTTCTGCAATTTTGCCCCAAAATAAGTTAAATTTCTGAGTTTTGCCCTAAAATAAGGAGAATTTCTGTCTTTTTGCCCCAACATATAGAGAATTTCTGCCTTTTTGCCCCACAAGTAGGGGAATTTCTGCAATTTTGCTTCATAATACGGGGAATTTCTGCCTTTATGTCCGAAAATAAGAAGAATGCATATCTTTTGGCCATAAAAAAAGGAAATTTCTTCATTTTTGCTCCAAAATAAGGGTAATTTCTGCTTTTAAGCCTCTAAATAAGTGGAATTTCTGTATTTCTCCCCCAAAACAAAGGGAATTTCTATTTTTTTTGCCCCATAATAAAGACAATTTCTGACTTATTACCCTGAAATAAGTGAAATTTCTGCAATTTTGCCCCAAAATAAAGGAAATTTCTGCCTTTTTGCCCCCAAATAAGGGGAAATTCAGCCTTTTTACCTCAAAATAAGGTGAATTTCTGCATTTTTGCCCCAAAATAAGTGAAATTTCTGCAATTTTGCCCCAAAATAAGGAAAATTTCTGGAATTTTGCCCCAAAATAAGTAGAATTTCTGAGTTTTGCCCCAAAATAAGGAGGATTTCTGTCTTTTTGCCCCAACATATAGGAAATTTCTGCCTTTTTGCTTCACAATTAGGGGAATTTCTGCAATTTTGCTCCAAAATAAGGGGATTTTCTGCCTTTTGCCTTTAAATAAGTGGAATTTCTATCTTTTTCCCCCAAAACAAAGGGAATTTCTGTCTTTTTTGCCCCAAAATAAGAAAAATTTTTGACTTATTACACTGAAATAAGTGAAATTTCTGCAATTTTGCCCCAAAATATGGGGATATTTCTGCCTTTTTGCCCCCAAATAAGGGGAATTTCAGCCTTTTTTCCTCAAAATAAGTGGAATTTCTGCATTTTTCCACAAAATATTAGGAATTTCTGCATTTTTGTTCCAAAATAAGGAAAATTTCTGCCTTTTTTCACTGAAATAAGTGAAATTTCTGCAATTTTACCCCAAAATATTTGAAATTTCTAAAATTTTGCCCCAAAATAAGGGAAATTTCTGGAATTTTGCCCCAAAATAAGTGGAATTTCTGAGTTTTGCTCCAAAATAAGGAGAATTTCTGTCTTTTTGCCCCAACATATAAGGAATTTCTGCCTTTTTGCCCCACAATTAGGGGAATTTCTGCAATTTTGCTCCAAAATACAGGGAATTTCTGCTTTTTAGCCCGAAAATAAAGGGAATGTATACCTTTTGCCACAAAAAAGGGAAATTTCTTTATTTTTGCTCCAAAATAAGGGGAATTTCTGCTTTTTTGCCTCTAAATAAGTGGAATTTTTGTCTTTTTCCCTCAAAACAAAGGGAATTTCTGTCTTTTTTGCCCCAAAATAAGGAAAATTTCTGACTTATTCCTCTGAAATAAGTGAAATTTCTGCAATTTTGCCTCAAAATAAGAGAATTTTCTGCCTTTTTGCCCCGAAATAAAAGGAATTTCAGCCTTTTTACCTCAAAATAAGGGGAATTTCATCATTTTTGCCACAAAATATTAGCAATTTCTGCCTTTTTGCTCCAAAATAAAAAAAATTTCTGCAATTTCGTAGCAAAATAAAAGAAATTTCTGCCTTTTTGCTTCCAAATAAGAAAATTTCTCCTTTTTTTTCTGAAATAAGTGAAATTTCTGCAATTTTGCCCCAAAATAAGGGAAATTTCTGGCATTTTGCCCCAAAAT
Source organism: Micromys minutus (assembly GCF_963924665.1). Lineage (NCBI taxonomy): Eukaryota > Metazoa > Chordata > Mammalia > Rodentia > Muridae > Micromys > Micromys minutus. The sequence continues at coordinate 165,077 of NW_027667704.1, forward strand.
AAGTGGAATTTCTGAGTTTTGTCCCAAAATAAGGAGGATTTCTGTCTTTTTGCCCCAACATATAGGAAATTTCTGCTTTTTTGCTTCACAATTAGGGGAATTTTGCAATTTTGCTCCAAAATACGGGAAATTTCTGCATTTTGCATGAAAATAAAAAGAATGCATAACTTTTTGCCATAAAAAAGAGAAATTTCTGCAATTTTTCTCGAAAATAAGGGGAATTTCTGCTTTTTTGCCCCAAAATAAGGGAAATTTCTGGAATTTTGCCCCAAAATAAGTGGAATTTCTGAGTTTTGACCGAAAATAAGTAGAATTTCTGTCTCTTTGCCACAACATATAGGGAATTTCTGCCTTTTTGCCCCACAATTAGGGGAATTTCTGCAATTTTGCTCCAAAATACGGGGAATTTCTGCCTTTTTGCCCTAAAATACAAAGAATGCATACCTTTTGCCATAATAAGGGGAATTTTTTTCATTTTTGCTCCAAAATAAAAAGAATTTCTGCTTTTTTGCCTCTAAATAAGTGGAATTTCTGTCTTTTTCCCCCAAAACAAAGGGAATTTCTGTCTTTTTTGCCCCAAAATAAGGAAAATTTCTGACTTATTACCCTGAAATAAGTGAAATTTCTGCAATTTTGCCCCAAAATAAGGGAAATTTCTGCCTTTTTGCCCCCAAATAAGGGGAATTTCAGCCTTTTTACCTCAAAATAAGGGGAATTTCTGCATTTTTGCCACAATATATTAGGAATTTCTGCCTTTTTGCCCCAAAATCAAGAAAATTTCTACGTTTTTTCCCTGAAATAAGTGAAATTTCTGCAATTTTGCCCCAAAATAAAGGAAATTTCTGGAATTATGCCCCAAAATAAGTGGAATTTCTGAGTTTTGCCCCAAAATAAGTAGAATTTCTGTCTTTTTGCCCCAACATATAGGGAATTTCTGCTTTTTGCCCCACAATTTGGGGAATTTCTGCAATTTTGCTCCAAAATAAGGGGAATTTCTGCCTTTTTGCCCGAAAATAAGAAGAATGCATACCTTTGTGCCATAAAAAAGGGAAATTTCTTCATTTTTGCTCCAAAATAAGGGGAATTTCTGCTTTTTGCCTCTAAAAAAGTGGAATTTCTGTCTTTTTCCCCCAAAACAAAGGGAATTTCTGTTTTTTGGCCCCAAAATAAGGAAAATTTCTGACTTATTACCCTTCAATAATTGAAATTTCTGCAATTTTGCCCCAAAATAAGAGAAATTTCTGCCTTTTTGCCCCAAAATAAGAAAAATTTCTGTAATTTTGTAACAAAATAAAAGAAATTTCTGACTTTTTGCCCCAAAATAAGGAAAATTTCTGTTTTTTCCCTGAAATAAGTGAAATTTCTGCAATTTTGCCCCAAAATAAGTGAAATTTCAGCAATTTTGCCCCAAAATAAGGGAAATTTCTGAAATTTTGCCCCAAAATATGTGGAATTTCTGAGTTTTGCCCCAAAATAAGAAGAATTTCTGTCTATTTCCCCCAACATATAGGGAATTTCTGCCTTTTTGCCCCACAATTAGGGGAATTTCTGCAATGTTGCTCCAAAATATGGGGAATTTCTGCCTTTTTGCCTGAAAATAATAAGAATGCATACCTTTTTGCCATAAAAAAGTGAAATTTCTACATTTTTGCTCCAAAATAAGGGGAATTTCTGCCTTTTTGACTCTAAATAAGTGGAATTTCTGACTTTTTCCCCCAAAACAAAGGGAATTCCTGTCTTTTTTGTTCCATAATAAGGAAAATTTCTGACTTATTACCCTGAAATAAGTGAAGTTTTTGCAATTTTGCCCCAAAATAAGGGAAATTTCTACCTTTTTGCCCTCAAATAAGGGGAATTTCAGCCTTTTTACCTCAAAATAAGGAAAATTTCTGCATTTTTTCCACAAAATATTAGGAATTTCTTCCTTTTTGCCCCAAAATAAGGAAAATTTCTGCCTTTTTTCCCGGAAATAAGTGAAATTTCTGCAATTTTGCCCCAAAATAAGAGAAATTTTTGCCTTTTTGCCCCCAAATAATGGGAATTTTAGCCTTTTTACCTCAAAATAAGGGGAATTTCTGCATTTTTGCCCCAAAATATGGGAAACTTCTGCCTTTTTGCTTCAAAATAAGAAAAATTTCTGACATTTTGTACCAAAATAAAAGTAATTTCTTCCTTTTTGCTTCCAAATAAGAAAATTTCTTCTTCTTTTTTCTGAAATAAGTGAAATTTCTGAAATTTTGCCCCAAAATTAGTGAAATTTCTACAATTTTGCCCCAAAATAATTGAAATTTCTGGAATTTTGTCCCAAAATAAGTGGAATTTCTGAGTTTTGACCCAAAATAAGGAGAATTTCTGTCTTTTGGCCCTAACATATAGGGAATTTCTGCCTTATTGCCCCACAATTAGGGGAATTTCTGCAATTTTGCTCCAAAATACGGGGAATTTCTGCTCTTTAGCCTGTAAATAAGGGGAATGTATACCTTTTGCCACAAAAAAAAGAAATTTCTTCATTTTTGCTCCAAAATAAAAGTAATTTCTGCTCGTTTGCCTCTAAAAAAGTGGAATTTCTGTGTTTTCCCCACAAAACAAAGGGAATTTCTGTCTTTTTGCCCCAAAATAAGGAAAATTTCTGACTTATATCCTGAAATAAGTGAAATTTTTGCAATTTAGCCCCAAAATAAGGGAAATTTCTGCCTTTTTGCCCCCAATTAAGGGGAATTTCAGCCTTTTACCTCAAAATAAGGGGAATTTCTGCATTTTTGCCCCAAAATATGGGAAATCTCTCTTTTTGTTCCAAAATAAGAAAAATTTCTGCAATTTTGTACCAAAATAAAAGAAATTTCTGCCTTTTTGCCCTAAAATAAGAAAATTTCTGCTTTTTTTTCTGAAATAAGTGAAATTTCTTCAATTTTGCCCCAAAATAAGTGAAATTTCTGGAATTTTGCCCCAAAATAAGTGAAATGTCTGAGTTTTGCCCCAAATAAAAAGAATTTCTGTCTTTTTGCCTCAACATATAGGGAATTTCTGCATTTTTGCCCCACAATTAAGGGAATTTCTGCAATTTTGCTCCAAAATATGAGGAATTTCAGCTTTTTTGCCCGAAAATAAGAAGAATGCATACCTTTTTGCCATAAAAAAGAAAAATTTCTTCATTTTTGCCCCCAAATAAGAGGAATTTCTGCTTTTTTGCCTCTAAATATGTAGAATTTCTGTCTTTTTCTCCCAAAACAAAGGAAATTTCTTTCGTTTTTGCCCCAAAATAAGGAAAATTTCTAACTTATTACCCTGAAATAAGTGAAATTTCTGCAATTTTGCCCCAAAATAAAGGAAATTTCTGCATTTTTGCCACACAATATGGGAAATTTCTGCCTTTTTGCCCAAAATAAAAAAATTTCTGCAATTTTGTACCAAAATAAAAGAAATTTCTGCCTTTTTGCTACAAAATAAGAAAATTTCTGCTTTTTTTCTCTTAAATAAGTGAAATTTCTGCAATTTTGCCCCAAAATAAGTGAAATTTCTGCAATTTTGCCCCAAAATAAAGAAAATTTCTGGAATTTTGCCCCAAAATAAGTGGAATTTCTGAGTTTTGCCCCACAATAAGGAGAATTTCTGTCTTTATGCCCCAACATATAGGGAATTTCTGCCTTTTTCACCCACAATTAGAGGAATTTCTGCAATTTTGCTCCAAAATACGGGGAATTTCTTCCTTTTTGCCCGAAAATAAGAAGAATGCATACCTTTTTGCTATAAAAAAGTGAAATTTCTTCATTTTTGCTCCAAAATAAGAGAAATTTCAGCTTTTTTGCCTCTAAATAAGTGGAATTTCTGTCTTTTTCCCACAAAACAAAGAGAATTTCTGTCTTTTTTGCAACAAAATGTGGAAAATTCCTGACTGATATCCCTGAAATAAGTGAAATTTCTGCAATTTTGCCCCAAAATAAGGGAAATTTCTGACTTTTTGCCCCCAAATAATCGGAATTTCAGCCTTTTTACCTCAAAATAAGGGGAATTTTTGCATTTTTGCCACAAAAGATTAGGAATTTCTGCCTTTTTTCCCTGAAATAAGTGAAATTTCTGCAATTTTGCCCCAAAATAAGGGAAATGTCTGCCTTTTTGCCCCCAAATAAGGGAAATTTCATCTTTTTACCTCAAAAAAGGGGAAATTCTGCATTTTTGCCCCAAAATATGCGAAATTTTTGCCTTTTTGCACCAAATTAAAAAAATTTCTGCAATTTTCTACCAAAATAAAAGAATTTTCTGCCTTTTTGCTTCCAAATATAAAAATTTCTGATTTTTTTCTGAAATAAGTGAAATTTCTGCAATTTTGCCCCAAAATAAGGGAAATTTCTGCCTTTTTGCCCCCAAATAAGGGGAATTTCAGCATTTTTACCTCAAACTAAAGGGAATTTCTGCATTTTTGCTTCAAAATATGGGAAATTTCTGCCTTTTTGCCTCAAAATAAATAAATTTCTGCAATTTTGTACCAAAATAAAAGAAATTTCTGCCTTTTTGCCCCTAAATAAGAAAATTTCTGCTTTTTTTTCTAAAATAAGTAAAATTTCTGCAATTTTGCCCCAAAATAAGCGAAATTTCTGCAATTTTACCTCAAAATAAGTGAAATTTCTGGAATTTTGCCCCAAAATAAGTAGAATTTTTGAGTTTTGCCCCAAAATAAGGAGAATTTCTGTCTTTTTGCCCCAACATATAGAGAATTTCTGCATTTTTGCCCCACAATTAGGGGAATTTCTGCAATTTTGCTCCAAAATAAAAGGAATTTCTGCTTTTTTGCCTCTAAATAAGTGAAATTTCTGTCTTTTTCCCTCAAAACAAAGGGAATTTCTATCTTTCTTGCCCCAAAATAAGGAAAATTTCTGACTTATTACCCTGAAATAAGTGAAATTTCTGCAATTTTGCCCCAAAATTAGGGAAATTTCTGCCTTTTTGCCCCCAAATAATGGGAATTTCAGCCTTTTACCTCAATATAAGGGGAATTTCTGCATTTTTGCCCCAAAATAAGGGAAATTTCTGCCTTTTGCCCCAAAATAAGAAAAATTTCTGCAATTTTGTACCAAAATAAAAGAAATTTCTGCCTTTTTGTCCCATAATAAGAAAATTTCTGCTTTTTTTTTGTAATAAGTGAAATTTCTGCAATTTGGCCACGAAATAAGAGAAATTTCTGAGTTTAGCCCCAAAAGAAGTGGAATTTCTGAGTTTTGCCCCAAAATAAGGAGAATTTCTGTTTTTTTGCCCCAACATATAGGGAATTTCTGCCTTTTTGCCACACAATTACGGAAATTTCTGCAATTTTGCTCCAAAATAAGTGAAATTTCTGCAATTTTGCCCCCAAATAAGGGAAATTTCTGGAATTTTGCCCCAAAATACGTGAAATTTCTGAGTTTTGCCCCCAAATAAGGAGCATCTCTGTCCTTTTTGCTCCAAAATAAGAAATATTTTTGACTTATTACCATGAAATAAGTGAAATTTCTGCAATTTTGCCCCCAAAATAAGGGAAATTTCTGCCTTTTTGCCCCCAAATACGGGGAATTTCAGCCTTTTTACCTCAAAATAAGGGGAATTTCTGCATTTTTGCCACAAAATATTAGGAATTTCTGCCTTTTTGCCCCAAAATAAGGAAAATTTCTGCCTTTTTTCCCTGAAATAAGTGAAATATCTGCAATTTTGCCCCAAAATAAGGGAAATTTCTGGAATTTTGCCCCAAAATTGGAATTTCTGAGTTTTGCCCCAAAATAAGGAGAATTTCTGTCTATTTGCCCTAACATATAGGGAATTTCTGCCTTTTTGCCCCACAAATAGGGGAATTTCTGCAATTTTGCTCCAAAATACGGGGAATTTCTGCTAATTAGCCTGAAAATAAGGAGAATGTATACCTTTTGCCACAAAAGAATGAAATTTCTTAATTTTTGCTCCAATATAAAAGGAATTTCTGCATTTTGCCTCTAAAAATTGGAATTTCTGTCTTTTCCCCAAAAACAAAAGGAATTTCTGTCTTTTTTGCCCCAAAATAAGAAAAATTTCTGACTTATTACCCTGAAATAAGTGCAATTTCTGCAAGTTTGCCCCAAAATAAGGGAAATTTCTTCCTTTTTGCCCCCAAATAAGGGGAATTTCAGCTTTTTTCCTCAAAGTAAAAGGAATTTCTACATTTTTGCCCCAAAATATGGGAAATTTCTGCCTTTTTGCTCCAAAATAAGAAAAATTACTGCAATTTTGTACCAAAATCAAAGAAATTTCTGCTTTTTTGCACCAAAATAAGAAAATTTCTGCTTTTTTTCTGAAATAATTGAAATTTCTGCAATTTTGCCCCAAAATAAGTGAAATTTCTGCAATTTTGCCCCAAAATAAGTGGAATTTCTGAGTTTTAACCCAAAATAAGGAGAATTTCTGTCTTTTTAGCCCAACATATAGGGAATTTCTGCCTTTTTGCCTCACAATTAGGGGAATTTCTGCAATTTTGCTCCAAAATACGGGGAATTTCTGACTTTTTGCCTGAAAATAAGAAGAATGCATAACTTTTTGCCATAAAAACGGAAAATTTCTTCATTTTTGCTCGAAAATAAGAGGAATTTGTGCTTTAATGCCTCTAAATATGTGGAATTTCTGTCTTTGTCACCCAAAATAAAGGGAATTTCTATCTTTTTTGCCCCAAAATAAGGAAAATTTCTGACTTATTACCCTGAAATAAGTGAAATTTCTGCAATTTTGCCCAAAATAAGTGAAATTTCTGCAATTTTGCCCCAAAATAAGTGAAATATCTGGAATTTTGCCCCAAAATAAGTAGAATTTCTGAGTTTTGCCCCAAAATAAGGAAAATTGTGTCTTTTTGCCCCAACATATAGGGAATTTCTGCCTTTTTGCCCCACAATTAGGGGAATTTCTGTAATTTTGCTTCAAAATACGAGGAATTTCTTCCTTTTTGCTCAAAAATAAGAAGAATGTATACCTTTTTGCCATAGAAAAGAAAAATTTCTTCATTTTTGCCCCCAAATAAGAGGAATTTCTGCTTTTTTGCCTCTAAATATGTAGAATTTCTGTCTTTTTCCCCCAAAACAAAGGGAATTTCTGTCTTTCTTGCCCCAAAATAAGGAAAATTTCTGACTTATTACCCTGAAATAAGTGAAATTTCTGCAATTTTGCCCCAAAATAAGGGAAATTTCTTCATTTTTGCCACACAATATGGGAAATTTCTGCCTTTTTGCCCAAAATAAAAAAATTTCTGCAATTTTGTACCAAAATAAAAGAAATTTCTGCCTTTTTGCTACAAAATAAGAAAATTTCTGCTTTTTTTCTCTTAAATAAGTGAAATTTCTGCAATTTTGCCCCAAAATAAGTGAAATTTCTGCAATTTTGCCCCAAAATAAAGAAAATTTCTGGAATTTTGCCCCAAAATAAGTGGAATTTCTGAGTTTTGCCCCACAATAAGGAGAATTTCTGTCTTTATGCCCCAACATATAGGGAATTTCTGCCTTTTTCACCCACAATTAGAGGAATTTCTGCAATTTTGCTCCAAAATACGGGGAATTTCTTCCTTTTTGCCCGAAAATAAGAAGAATGCATACCTTTTTGCTATAAAAAAGTGAAATTTCTTCATTTTTGCTCCAAAATAAGAGAAATTTCAGCTTTTTTGCCTCTAAATAAGTGGAATTTCTGTCTTTTTCCCACAAAACAAAGAGAATTTCTGTCTTTTTTGCAACAAAATGTGGAAAATTCCTGACTGATATCCCTGAAATAAGTGAAATTTCTTCAATTTTGCCCCAAAATAAGGGAAATTTCTGACTTTTTGCCCCCAAATAATCGGAATTTCAGCCTTTTTACCTCAAAATAAGGGGAATTTTTGCATTTTTGCCACAAAAGATTAGGAATTTCTGCCTTTTTTCCCTGAAATAAGTGAAATTTCTGCAATTTTGCCCCAAAATAAGGGAAATGTCTGCCTTTTTGCCTCCAAATAAGGGAAATTTCATCTTTTTACCTCAAAAAAAGGGGAAATTCTGCATTTTTGCCCCAAAATATGCGAAATTTTTGCCTTTTTGCCCCCAAATAATGGGAATTTTAGCCTTTTTACCTCAAAATAAGGGGAATTTCTGCATTTTTGCCCCAAAATATGGGAAACTTCTGCCTTTTTGCTTCAAAATAAGAAAAATTTCTGACATTTTGTACCAAAATAAAAGTAATTTCTTCCTTTTTGCTTCCAAATAAGAAAATTTCTTCTTCTTTTTTCTGAAATAAGTGAAATTTCTGAAATTTTGCCCCAAAATTAGTGAAATTTCTACAATTTTGCCCCAAAATAATTGAAATTTCTGGAATTTTGTCCCAAAATAAGTGGAATTTCTGAGTTTTGACCCAAAATAAGGAGAATTTCTGTCTTTTGGCCCTAACATATAGGGAATTTCTGCCTTATTGCCCCACAATTAGGGGAATTTCTGCAATTTTGCTCCAAAATACGGGGAATTTCTGCTCTTTAGCCTGTAAATAAGGGGAATGTATACCTTTTGCCACAAAAAAAAGAAATTTCTTCATTTTTGCTCCAAAATAAAAGTAATTTCTGCTCGTTTGCCTCTAAAAAAGTGGAATTTCTGTGTTTTCCCCACAAAACAAAGGGAATTTCTGTCTTTTTGCCCCAAAATAAGGAAAATTTCTGACTTATATCCTGAAATAAGTGAAATTTTTGCAATTTAGCCCCAAAATAAGGGAAATTTCTGCCTTTTTGCCCCCAATTAAGGGGAATTTCAGCCTTTTACCTCAAAATAAGGGGAATTTCTGCATTTTTGCCCCAAAATATGGGAAATCTCTCTTTTTGTTCCAAAATAAGAAAAATTTCTGCAATTTTGTACCAAAATAAAAGAAATTTCTGCCTTTTTGCCCTAAAATAAGAAAATTTCTGCTTTTTTTTCTGAAATAAGTGAAATTTCTTCAATTTTGCCCCAAAATAAGTGAAATTTCTGGAATTTTGCCCCAAAATAAGTGAAATGTCTGAGTTTTGCCCCAAATAAGAAGAATTTCTGTCTTTTTGCCTCAACATATAGGGAATTTCTGCATTTTTGCCCCACAATTAAGGGAATTTCTGCAATTTTGCTCCAAAATATGAGGAATTTCAGCTTTTTTGCCCGAAAATAAGAAGAATGCATACCTTTTTGCCATAGAAAAGAAAAATTTCTTCATTTTTGCCCCCAAATAAGAGGAATTTCTGCTTTTTTGCCTCTAAATATGTAGAATTTCTGTCTTTTTCTCCCAAAACAAAGGAAATTTCTTTCGTTTTTGCCCCAAAATAAGGAAAATTTCTAACTTATTACCCTGAAATAAGTGAAATTTCTGCAATTTTGCCCCAAAATAAAGGAAATTTCTGCATTTTTGCCACACAATATGGGAAATTTCTGCCTTTTTGCCCAAAATAAAAAAATTTCTGCAATTTTGTACCAAAATAAAAGAAATTTCTGCCTTTTTGCTACAAAATAAGAAAATTTCTGCTTTTTTTCTCTTAAATAAGTGAAATTTCTGCAATTTTGCCCCAAAATAAGTGAAATTTCTGCAATTTTGCCCCAAAATAAAGAAAATTTCTGGAATTTTGCCCCAAAATAAGTGGAATTTCTGAGTTTTGCCCCACAATAAGGAGAATTTCTGTCTTTATGCCCCAACATATAGGGAATTTCTGCCTTTTTCACCCACAATTAGAGGAATTTCTGCAATTTTGCTCCAAAATACGGGGAATTTCTTCCTTTTTGCCCGAAAATAAGAAGAATGCATACCTTTTTGCTATAAAAAAGTGAAATTTCTTCATTTTTGCTCCAAAATAAGAGAAATTTCAGCTTTTTTGCCTCTAAATAAGTGGAATTTCTGTCTTTTTCCCACAAAACAAAGAGAATTTCTGTCTTTTTTGCAACAAAATGTGGAAAATTCCTGACTGATATCCCTGAAATAAGTGAAATTTCTGCAATTTTGCCCCAAAATAAGGGAAATTTCTGACTTTTTGCCCCCAAATAATCGGAATTTCAGCCTTTTTACCTCAAAATAAGGGGAATTTTTGCATTTTTGCCACAAAAGATTAGGAATTTCTGCCTTTTTTCCCTGAAATAAGTGAAATTTCTGCAATTTTGCCCCAAAATAAGGGAAATGTCTGCCTTTTTGCCCCCAAATAAGGGAAATTTCATCTTTTTACCTCAAAAAAAGGGGAAATTCTGCATTTTTGCCCCAAAATATGCGAAATTTTTGCCTTTTTGCACCAAATTAAAAAAATTTCTGCAATTTTCTACCAAAATAAAAGAATTTTCTGCCTTTTTGCTTCCAAATATAAAAATTTCTGATTTTTTTCTGAAATAAGTGAAATTTCTGCAATTTTGCCCCAAAATAAGGGAAATTTCTGCCTTTTTGCCCCCAAATAAGGGGAATTTCAGCATTTTTACCTCAAAATAAAGGGAATTTCTTCATTTTTGCTTCAAAATATGGGAAATTTCTGCCTTTTTGCCTCAAAATAAATAAATTTCTGCAATTTTGTACCAAAATAAAAGAAATTTCTGCCTTTTTGCCCCTAAATAAGAAAATTTCTGCTTTTTTTTCTAAAATAAGTAAAATTTCTGCAATTTTGCCCCAAAATAAGCGAAATTTCTGCAATTTTACCTCAAAATAAGTGAAATTTCTGGAATTTTGCCCCAAAATAAGTAGAATTTTTGAGTTTTGCCCCAAAATAAGGAGAATTTCTGTCTTTTTGCCCCAACATATAGAGAATTTCTGCATTTTTGCCCCACAATTAGGGGAATTTCTGCAATTTTGCTCCAAAATAAAAGAAATTTCTGCTTTTTTGCCTCTAAATAAGTGAAATTTCTGTCTTTTTCCCTCAAAACAAAGGGAATTTCTATCTTTCTTGCCCCAAAATAAGGAAAATTTCTGACTTATTACCCTGAAATAAGTGAAATTTCTGCAATTTTGCCCCAAAATTAGGGAAATTTCTGCCTTTTTGCCCCCAAATAATGGGAATTTCAGCCTTTTACCTCAATATAAGGGGAATTTCTGCATTTTTGCCCCAAAATAAGGGAAATTTCTGCCTTTTGCCCCAAAATAAGAAAAATTTCTGCAATTTTGTACCAAAATAAAAGAAATTTCTGCCTTTTTGTCCCATAATAAGAAAATTTCTGCTTTTTTTTTGTAATAAGTGAAATTTCTGCAATTTGGCCACCAAATAAGAGAAATTTCTGAGTTTAGCCCCAAAAGAAGTGGAATTTCTGAGTTTTGCCCCAAAATAAGGAGAATTTCTGTTTTTTTGCCCCAACATATAGGGAATTTCTGCCTTTTTGCCACACAATTATGGAAATTTCTGCAATTTTGCTCCAAAATAAGTGAAATTTCTGCAATTTTGCCCCCAAATAAGGGAAATTTCTGGAATTTTGCCCCAAAATACGTGAAATTTCTGAGTTTTGCCCCCAAATAAGGAGCATCTCTGTCCTTTTTGCTCCAAAATAAGAAATATTTTTGACTTATTACCATGAAATAAGTGAAATTTCTGCAATTTTGCCCCCAAAATAAGGGAAATTTCTGCCTTTTTGCCCCCAAATACGGGGAATTTCAGCCTTTTTACCTCAAAATAAGGGGAATTTCTGCATTTTTGCCACAAAATATTAGGAATTTCTGCCTTTTTGCCCCAAAATAAGGAAAATTTCTGCCTTTTTTCCCTGAAATAAGTGAAATATCTGCAATTTTGCCCCAAAATAAGGGAAATTTCTGGAATTTTGCCCCAAAATTGGAATTTCTGAGTTTTGCCCCAAAATAAGGAGAATTTCTGTCTATTTGCCCTAACATATAGGGAATTTCTGCCTTTTTGCCCCACAAATAGGGGAATTTCTGCAATTTTGCTCCAAAATACGGGGAATTTCTGCTAATTAGCCTGAAAATAAGGAGAATGTATACCTTTTGCCACAAAAGAATGAAATTTCTTAATTTTTGCTCCAATATAAAAGGAATTTCTGCATTTTGCCTCTAAAAATTGGAATTTCTGTCTTTTCCCCAAAAACAAAAGGAATTTCTGTCTTTTTTGCCCCAAAATAAGAAAAATTTCTGACTTATTACCCTGAAATAAGTGCAATTTCTGCAAGTTTGCCCCAAAATAAGGGAAATTTCTTCCTTTTTGCCCCCAAATAAGGGGAATTTCAGCTTTTTTCCTCAAAGTAAAAGGAATTTCTACATTTTTGCCCCAAAATATGGGAAATTTCTGCCTTTTTGCTCCAAAATAAGAAAAATTACTGCAATTTTGTACCAAAATCAAAGAAATTTCTGCTTTTTTGCACCAAAATAAGAAAATTTCTGCTTTTTTTCTGAAATAATTGAAATTTCTGCAATTTTGCCCCAAAATAAGTGAAATTTCTGCAATTTTGCCCCAAAATAAGTGGAATTTCTGAGTTTTAACCCAAAATAAGGAGAATTTCTGTCTTTTTAGCCCAACATATAGGGAATTTCTGCCTTTTTGCCTCACAATTAGGGGAATTTCTGCAATTTTGCTCCAAAATACGGGGAATTTCTGACTTTTTGCCTGAAAATAAGAAGAATGCATAACTTTTTGCCATAAAAACGGAAAATTTCTTCATTTTTGCTCGAAAATAAGAGGAATTTGTGCTTTAATGCCTCTAAATATGTGGAATTTCTGTCTTTGTCACCCAAAATAAAGGGAATTTCTATCTTTTTTGCCCCAAAATAAGGAAAATTTCTGACTTATTACCCTGAAATAAGTGAAATTTCTGCAATTTTGCCCAAAATAAGTGAAATTTCTGCAATTTTGCCCCAAAATAAGTGAAATATCTGGAATTTTGCCCCAAAATAAGTAGAATTTCTGAGTTTTGCCCCAAAATAAGGAAAATTGTGTCTTTTTGCCCCAACATATAGGGAATTTCTGCCTTTTTGCCCCACAATTAGGGGAATTTCTGTAATTTTGCTTCAAAATACGAGGAATTTCTTCCTTTTTGCCCCAAAATAAGAAGAATGCATACCTTTTTGCCATAAAAAAGAAAAATTTCTTCATTTTTGCCCCCAAATAAGAGGAATTTCTGCTTTTTTGCCTCTAAATATGTAGAATTTCTGTCTTTTTCCCCCAAAACAAAGGGAATTTCTGTCTTTCTTGCCCCAAAATAAGGAAAATTTCTGACTTATTACCCTGAAATAAGTGAAATTTCTGCAATTTTGCCCCAAAATAAGGGAAATTTCTTCATTTTTGCCACACAATATGGGAAATTTCTGCCTTTTTGCCCAAAATAAAAAAATTTCTGCAATTTTGTACCAAAATAAAAGAAATTTCTGCCTTTTTGCTACAAAATAAGAAAATTTCTGCTTTTTTTCTCTTAAATAAGTGAAATTTCTGCAATTTTGCCCCAAAATAAGTGAAATTTCTGCAATTTTGCCCCAAAATAAAGAAAATTTCTGGAATTTTGCCCCAAAATAAGTGGAATTTCTGAGTTTTGCCCCACAATAAGGAGAATTTCTGTCTTTATGCCCCAACATATAGGGAATTTCTGCCTTTTTCACCCACAATTAGAGGAATTTCTGCAATTTTGCTCCTAAATACGGGGAATTTCTTCCTTTTTGCCCGAAAATAAGAAGAATGCATACCTTTTTGCTATAAAAAAGTGAAATTTCTTCATTTTTGCTCCAAAATAAGAGAAATTTCAGCTTTTTTGCCTCTAAATAAGTGGAATTTCTGTCTTTTTCCCACAAAACAAAGAGAATTTCTGTCTTTTTTGCAACAAAATGTGGAAAATTCCTGACTGATATCCCTGAAATAAGTGAAATTTCTTCAATTTTGCCCCAAAATAAGGGAAATTTCTGACTTTTTGCCCCCAAATAATCGGAATTTCAGCCTTTTTACCTCAAAATAAGGGGAATTTTTGCATTTTTGCCACAAAAGATTAGGAATTTCTGCCTTTTTTCCCTGAAATAAGTGAAATTTCTGCAATTTTGCCCCAAAATAAGGGAAATGTCTGCCTTTTTGCCTCCAAATAAGGGAAATTTCATCTTTTTACCTCAAAAAAAGGGGAAATTCTGCATTTTTGCCCCAAAATATGCGAAATTTTTGCCTTTTTGCACCAAATTAAAAAAATTTCTGCAATTTTCTACCAAAATAAAAGAATTTTCTGCCTTTTTGCTTCCAAATATAAAAATTTCTGATTTTTTTCTGAAATAAGTGAAATTTCTGCAATTTTGCCCCAAAATAAGGGAAATTTCTGCCTTTTTGCCCCCAAATAAGGGGAATTTCAGCATTTTTACCTCAAAATAAAGGGAATTTCTGCATTTTTGCTTCAAAATATGGGAAATTTCTGCCTTTTTGCCTCAAAATAAATAAATTTCTGCAATTTTGTACCAAAATAAAAGAAATTTCTGCCTTTTTGCCCCTAAATAAGAAAATTTCTGCTTTTTTTTCTAAAATAAGTAAAATTTCTGCAATTTTGCCCCAAAATAAGCGAAATTTCTGCAATTTTACCTCAAAATAAGTGAAATTTCTGGAATTTTGCCCCAAAATAAGTAGAATTTTTGAGTTTTGCCCCAAAATAAGGAGAATTTCTGTCTTTTTGCCCCAACATATAGAGAATTTCTGCATTTTTTGCCCCACAATTAGGGGAATTTCTGCAATTTTGCTCCAAAATAAAAGGAATTTCTGCTTTTTTGCCTCTAAATAAGTGAAATTTCTGTCTTTTTCCCTCAAAACAAAGGGAATTTCTATCTTTCTTGCCCCAAAATAAGGAAAATTTCTGACTTATTACCCTGAAATAAGTGAAATTTCTGCAATTTTGCCCCAAAATTAGGGAAATTTCTGCCTTTTTGCCCCCAAATAATGGGAATTTCAGCCTTTTACCTCAATATAAGGGGAATTTCTGCATTTTTGCCCCAAAATAAGGGAAATTTCTGCCTTTTGCCCCAAAATAAGAAAAATTTCTGCAATTTTGTACCAAAATAAAAGAAATTTCTGCCTTTTTGTCCCATAATAAGAAAATTTCTGCTTTTTTTTTGTAATAAGTGAAATTTCTGCAATTTGGCCACCAAATAAGAGAAATTTCTGAGTTTAGCCCCAAAAGAAGTGGAATTTCTGAGTTTTGCCCCAAAATAAGGAGAATTTCTGTCTTTTTGCCCCAACATATAGGGAATTTCTGCCTTTTTGCCACACAAGTACGGAAATTTCTGCAATTTTGCTCCAAAATAAGTGAAATTTCTGCAATTTTGCCCCCAAATAAGGGAAATTTCTGGAATTTTGCCCAAAAATACGTGAAATTTCTGAGTTTTGCCCCCAAATAAGGAGCATCTCTGTCCTTTTTGCTCCAAAATAAGAAATATTTTTGACTTATTACCATGAAATAAGTGAAATTTCTGCAATTTTGCCCCCAAAATAAGGGAAATTTCTGCCTTTTTGCCCCCAAATACGGGGAATTTCAGCCTTTTTACCTCAAAATAAGGGGAATTTCTGCATTTTTGCCACAAAATATTAGGAATTTCTGCCTTTTTGCCCCAAAATAAGGAAAATTTCTGCCTTTTTTCCCTGAAATAAGTGAAATATCTGCAATTTTGCCCCAAAATAAGGGAAATTTCTGGAATTTTGCCCCAAATTGGAATTTCTGAGTTTTGCCCCAAAATAAGGAGAATTTCTGTCTATTTGCCCTAACATATAGGGAATTTCTGCCTTTTTGCCCCACAAATAGGGGAATTTCTGCAATTTTGCTCCAAAATACGGGGAATTTCTGCTAATTAGCCTGAAAATAAGGAGAATGTATACCTTTTGCCACAAAAGAATGAAATTTCTTAATTTTTGCTCCAATATAAAAGGAATTTCTGCATTTTGCCTCTAAAAATTGGAATTTCTGTCTTTTCCCCAAAAACAAAAGGAATTTCTGTCTTTTTTGCCCCAAAATAAGAAAAATTTCTGACTTATTACCCTGAAATAAGTGCAATTTCTGCAAGTTTGCCCCAAAATAAGGGAAATTTCTTCCTTTTTGCCCCCAAATAAGGGGAATTTCAGCTTTTTTCCTCAAAGTAAAAGGAATTTCTACATTTTTGCCCCAAAATATGGGAAATTTCTGCCTTTTTGCTCCAAAATAAGAAAAATTACTGCAATTTTGTACCAAAATCAAAGAAATTTCTGCTTTTTTGCACCAAAATAAGAAAATTTCTGCTTTTTTTCTGAAATAATTGAAATTTCTGCAATTTTGCCCCAAAATAAGTGAAATTTCTGCAATTTTGCCCCAAAATAAGTGGAATTTCTGAGTTTTAACCCAAAATAAGGAGAATTTCTGTCTTTTTAGCCCAACATATAGGGAATTTCTGCCTTTTTGCCTCACAATTAGGGGAATTTCTGCAATTTTGCTCCAAAATACGGGGAATTTCTGACTTTTTGCCTGAAAATAAGAAGAATGCATAACTTTTTGCCATAAAAACGGAAAATTTCTTCATTTATGCTCGAAAATAAGAGGAATTTGTGCTTTAATGCCTCTAAATATGTGGAATTTCTGTCTTTGTCACCCAAAATAAAGGGAATTTCTATCTTTTTTGCCCCAAAATAAGGAAAATTTCTGACTTATTACCCTGAAATAAGTGAAATTTCTGCAATTTTGCCCAAAATAAGTGAAATTTCTGCAATTTTGCCCCAAAATAAGTGAAATATCTGGAATTTTGCCCCAAAATAAGTAGAATTTCTGAGTTTTGCCCCAAAATAAGGAAAATTGTGTCTTTTTGCCCCAACATATAGGGAATTTCTGCCTTTTTGCCCCACAATTAGGGGAATTTCTGTAATTTTGCTTCAAAATACGAGGAATTTCTTCTCTTTTGCCCCAAAATAAGAAGAATGCATACCTTTTTGCCATAAAAAAGAAAAATTTCTTCATTTTTGCCCCCAAATAAGAGGAATTTCTGCTTTTTTGCCTCTAAATATGTAGAATTTCTGTCTTTTTCCCCCAAAACAAAGGGAATTTCTGTCTTTCTTGCCCCAAAATAAGGAAAATTTCTGACTTATTACCCTGAAATAAGTGAAATTTCTGCAATTTTGCCCCAAAATAAGGGAAATTTCTTCATTTTTGCCACACAATATGGAAAATTTCTGCCTTTTTGCCCAAAATAAAAAAATTTCTGCAATTTTTTACCAAAATTAAAGAAATTTCTGGCTTTTTGCCACAAAATAAGAAAATTTCTGCTTTTTTTCCCTTAAATAAGTGAAATTTCTTCAATTTTCCCCAAAATAATTGAAATTTCAGCAATTTTGCCCAAAAATAAAGGAAATTTCTGGAATTTTGCCCCAAAATATGTGGAATTTCTGAGTTTTGCCCCACAATAAGGAGAATTTCTGTCTTTATGCCCCAACATATAGGGAATTTCTGCCTTTTTGACCCACAATTAGAGGAATTTCTGCAATTTTGCTCCAAATACGGGGAATTTCTGCCTTTTTGCCCGAAAATAAAAAGAATGCATACCTTTTTGCTATAAAAAAGGGAAATTTCTTCATTTTTGCTCCAAAATAAGATGAATTTCTGCTTTTCTGCCTCTAAATAAGTGCAATTTCTGTCTTTTTCCCCCAAAACAAAGGGAATTTCTGTCTTTCTTGCCCCAAAATAAGGAAAATTTCTGACTTATAACCCTGAAATAAGTGAAATTTCTGCAATTTTGCCCCAAAATTAGGGAAATTTTTGCCTTTTTGCCCCCAAATAATGGGAATTTAAGCTTTTACCTCAAAATAAAAAAAATTTCTGCATTTTTGCCCCAAAATAAGGGAAATTTCTGCCTCTTTGACCCAAAATAAGAAATATTTCTGCAATTTTTTTACCAAAATAAAAAAAAATTCTGCCTTTTTGTCCCAAAATAATAAAATTTCTGCTTTTATTTCTGAAATAAGTGAAATTTCTGCAATTTTGCCCTGAAATAAGTGAAATTTCTGAGTTTTGCCCCAAATTAATTGGAATTTCTGAGTTTTGCCCCAAAATGAGAATTTCTGTCTTTTTGCCCCAACATATAGGGAATTTCTGCCTTTTTGCCACACAATTACGGAAATTTCTGAAATTTTGCTCTAAAATAAGTGAAATTTCTGCAATTTTTCCCGAAAATAAGGGAAATTTCTGGAATTTTGCCCTAAAATAGGTGGAATGTCTTAGTTTTGCCCGCAAATAAGGACCATTTCTGTCTTTTTTGCCCCAAAATAAGGAAAATTTCCGAATTTTTGCCCCCAAATATGGGGAATTTCAGCCTTTTTACCTCAAAGTAAAGGGGAATTTCTGCATTTTTTGCCACAAAATATTAGGAATTTCTGCCTTTTTGCCCCAAAATAAGAAAAATTTCTGCTTTTTTTTCTGAAATAAGTGAAATTTCTGCAATTTTGCCAAAAAATAAGTGAAATTTCTTCAATTTTGCCCCAAAATAATTGAAATTTCTGCAGTTTTGCCCCAAAAAAAGTGAAATTTCTGGAATTTTGCCCCAAATAAGTGGAATTTCTGAGTTTTGCCCAAAATAAAGAGATTTTCTGTATTTTTGCCCCAACATATAGGGAATTTCTGCCTTTTTGCCCCACAATTAGGGGAATTTCTGCAATTTTGCTCCAAATACGGGGAATTTCTGCCTTTTTGCCCAAAAATAAGAAGAATGCATACCTTTTTGCCATGAAAAAGGGAAATTTCTTCATTTTTGCTCCAAAATAAGGGGAATTTCTGCTTTTTTGCCTCTAAATAAGTGGAATTTCTGTCTTTTTCTCCCAAAACAATGGGAATTTCTGTTTTACTTGCCCCAAAATAAGGAAAATTTCTGACTTATTACCCTGAAATAAGTGAAATTTCTGCAATTTTGCCACAAAATAAGGGAAATTTCTGCCTTTTTACCCCCAAATAAGGGGAATTTCACCCTTTTTACCTCAAAATAAAGGGAATTTCTGCATTTTTGCCACAAAATATTAGGAATTTCTGCCTCTTTGTTTCAAAATAAGGAAAATTTCTGCCTTATTTTTCTGAAATAAGTAAAATTTCTGCAATTTTGCCCCAAAATAAGTGAAATTTCTGCCTCTTTGCCCCCAAATAAGGAGAATTTTAGCCTTTTTACCTCAAAATAAGGGGAATTTCTGCATTTTTGCTTCAAAATATGGGAAATTTCTGCCTTTTTGCCCCAAAATAAGAAAAATTTTTGATATTTTGTACCAAAATAAAAGAAATTTCAGCCTTTTTTCTTCCAAATAAAAAAATTTCTGCTTTTTTTCTGAAATAAGTGAAATATCTGAAATTTTGCACCAAAATAAGTGAAATTTCTACAATTTTGCCCCAAAATAATTGAAATTTTTGGAACTTTGCCCCAAATTAAGTGCAATTTCTGAGTTTTGACCCAAAATAAAGAGAATTTCGGTCTTTTTGCCCCAACATATAGGGAATTTCTGCCTTTTTTGCCCCGCAATTAGGGGAATTTCTGCAATTTTGATCCAAAATACGCGGAATTTCTGCCTTTTTGCCCGAAAATAAGAAGAATGCATACCTTTAGCCATAAAAAAGAAAAATTTCTTCATTTTTGCCCCCAAATAAGAGGAATTTCTGCTTTTTGTCCTCTAAATAAGTAGAATTTCTGTCTTTTTCCCCAAAAACACAGGAAATTTCTGTCGTTTTTGCCCCAAAATAAGGAAAATTTCTGACTTATTATCCTGAAATAAGTGAAATTTCTGCAATTTTGCCCCAAAGTATGAGAAATTTCTGCCTTTTTGCCTCCCAATAAGGGGAATTTCAGCCTTTTAACCTCAAAATAAAGGGAATTTCTGCATTTTTGCTTCTAAATATGGGAAATTTCTGCCTTTTTGCCCCAAAATAAGAAAATTTCTACTTTTTTTTCTGAAAGAAGTAAAATGTCTGCAATTTTGCTCCAAAATAAGCGAAATTTCTGAAATTTTTCCCCAAAATAAGTGAAATTTCTGGAATTTTGCCCCAAAATAAGTAGAATTTCTGAGTTTTGCCCCAAAATAAAGAAAATTTGGCTCTTTGCCCCAACATTTAGGGAATTTCTGCATTTTTGCCCTACAATTAGGGCAATTTCTGCAATTTTGCTCCAGAATAAGGGAAATTTCTCCTTTTTTGCCTCTAAATAAGTGCAATTTCTGTATTTTTCCCCCAAAACAAAGAAAATTTTTTTCTTTCTTGCCCCAAAATTAGGAAAATTTCTGACTTATTACCCTGAAATAAGTGAAATTTCTGCAATTTTGCCCCAAAATTAGTGAAATTTCTGCCTTTGTGCCCCCAAATAATGGGAATTTAAGCCTTTTACCTCAAAATAAGTGGAATTTCTGCATTTTTGCCCCAAAATAAGAAAATTTCTGCTTCTTTTTCTGAAATAAGTGAAATTTCTGCAATTTTGCCCTGAAATAAGTGAAATTTCTGAGTTTTGCCCCAAAATAAGTGGAATTTCTGAGTTTTGCCCCAAAATGAGAATTTCTGTCTTTTTGCCCCAACATATAGCGAATTTCTGTCTTTTTGCCACACAAATACGGGAATTTCTGCAATTTTGCTCCAAAATAAGTTAAATTCCTGCAATTTTTACCGAAAATAAGGGAAATTTCTGGAATTTTGCCCCAGAATAAGTGGAATTTCTGAGTTTTGCCCCCAAATAAAAAGCATTTCTGTCTTTTTTACCCCAAAATAAGGAAAATTTCTGAATTTTTGCCCCCAAATATGGGGAATTTCAGCCTTTTTACCTCAAAGTAAAGAGGAATTTCTGCATTTTTGCCACAAAATATTAGGAATTTCTGCATTTTTGCCCCAAAATAAGGAAAATTTCTGCTTTTTTTCCCTGAAATAAGTGAAATTTCTGCAATTTTACCCCAAAATAAGTGAAATTTCTGCAATATTGCCCCAAAATAAGTGAAATTTCTGGAATTTTGCCCCAAATAAGTGGAATTTCTGAGTTTTGCCCCAAAATAAAGAGAATTTCTGTCGTTTTGCTCCAAGATATAGGGAATTTCTGCCTTTTTGCCCCACAATTAGGGGAATTTCTGCAATTTTGCTCCAAATACGGGGAATTTCTGCCTTTTTGCCCGAAAATAAGAAGAATGCATATTTTTTTGCCATGAAAAAGGGAAATTTCTTCATTTTTGCTCCAAAATAAGGGGAATTTCTGCTTTTTTGCTTCTAAATAAGTGGAATTTCTGTTTTTTTCTCCAAAAACAATGGGAATTTATGTCTTTTTTGCCCCAAAATAAGGAAAATTTCTGACTTATTACCCTGAAATAAGTGAATATTCTGCAATTTTTCCCCAAAATAAGGGAAATTTCTGCCGTTTTGCCCCCAAATAAGGGGAATTTCACCCTTTTTACCACAAAATAAAGGGAATTTCTGCCTTTTTGCCCCACAATTAGGGGAATTTCTGCAATTTTGCTCCAAATACGGGGAATTTCTTACTTTTTGCCCAAAAATAAGAAGAATGCATATTTTTTTGCCATGAAAAAGGGAAATTTCTTCATTTTTGCTCCGAAATAAGGGGAATTTCTGCTTTTTTGCTTCTAAATAAGTGGAATTTCTGTTTTTTTCTCCAAAAACAATGGGAATTTATGTCTTTTTTGCCCCAAAATAAGGAAAATTTCTGACTTATTACCCTGAAATAAGTGAATATTCTGCAATTTTTGCCCAAAATAAGGGAAATTTCTGCCTTTGTGCCCCCAAATAAGGGGAATTTCACCCTTTTTACCTCAAAATAAAGGGAATTTCTGCATTTTTGCCACAAAATATTAGGAATTTCTGCCTCTTTGCCCCAAAATAAGGAAAGTTTCTGCCTTTTTTCTCTGAAATAGGTAAAATTTCTGCAATTTTGCCCCAAAATAAGTGAAATTTCTACCTTTTTGCCCCCAAATAAGGAGAATTTTAGCCTTTTTACCTCAAAATAAGGGGAATTTCTGCATTTTTGCCTCTAAATAAGTGAAATTTCTGTCTTTTTCCCCCAAAACAAGGGGAATTTCTGCTTTTTTGCCTCTAAATAAGTGGAATTTCTGGTTTTTTTCCCAAAACAAAGGGAATTTCTGTCTTTTTTGCCCTAAAATAAAGAAAATTTCTGATTTATTACCCTGAAATAATTGAAATTTCTGCAATTTTGCCTTAAAATAAGGGAAATTTCTGCCTTTTTGCCCCCAAATAAGGGGAATTTCAGCCTTTTTACCTAAAAATAAGGGGAATTTCTGCCTTTTTGCCCCACAATTAAGGGAATTTCTGCAATTTTGCTCCAAAATATGGGGAATTTCTGCCTTTTTGCCCGAAAATAAGAAGAATGCATAGCTTTTTGCCATAAAAAAGGGAAATTTCTTCATTTTTACTCCAAAATAAAGGGAATTTCTGCTTTTTTGCATCTAAATAAGTGGAATTTCTGTCTTTTACCCCAAAACAAAGGGAATTTCTGTATTTTTTGCCCCAAAATAAGGAAAATTTCTGCCTTTTTGGTTCCAAATAATGGGAATTTCAGCATTTTTACCTCAAAATAAGGGGAATTTCTGCATTTTTGCCACAAAATATTAGGAATTTCTGCCTTTTTGCCCCAAAATAAGAAAAATTTCTGAAATTTTGTAGCAAAATAAAAGAAATTTCTGCCTTTTTTTCCAAATAAGAAAATTTCTGCTTTTTTTTCTGAAATAAGTAAAAGTTCTGCATTTTTGCCCCAAAATAAGTGAAATTTCTGCAATTTTGCCTCAAAATAAGTGAAATTTCTGCAATTTTGCCTCAAAATAAGTGAAATTTCTGAAATTTTGCCCCAAAATAAGTGGAATTTCTGAGTTTTTCCCCAAAATAAGGAGAATTTCTGTCTTTATGCCCCAACATATAGGGAATTTCTGCCTTTTTGCCCCATAATTAGGGGAATTTTTGCATTTTTGCTCCAAAATACGAGGAATTTCTGCCTTTTTACCCAAAAATAAAAAGAATGCATACCTTTTTTTCATAAAAAAGAAAATTTCTTCATTTTTGCTCCAAAATAAGGAGAATTTCTGCTTTTTTGCCTCTAAATAAGGGGAATTCCTGTCTTTTTCCCCCAAAACAAAGGGAATTTCTGTCTTTTTTGCCCCAAAATAAGGAAAATTTCTGACTTATTACCCTGAAATAAGTGATATTTCTGCAATTTTGCCCCAACATAAGGAATTTTCTGCCTTTTTGCCCCCAAATAAGGGGAAATTTAGCTTTTTTACCTCAAAATAAGGGGAATTTCTGCATTTTTGCCCCAAAATATGAGAAATTTCTGCCTTTTTGCCCGAAAATAAGAAAAATTTCTGCAATTTTTTACCAAAATAAAAGAAATTTTTGCATTTTTGACCCAAAATAAGAAAATTTATGCTTTTTTTTGAAATAAATGAAATTTCTGCAATTTTGCCCCAAAAAGTTAAATTTCTGAGTTTTGCCTCAAAATAAGGAGAATTTCTATCTTATTGCCCCAACATGTAGGGAATTTCTGCCTTTTTTCCCCACAATTAGCAGAATTTCTGCAATTTTGCTCCAAAATACAGGGAATTTCTGCCTTTTTGTCCGAAAAAAGGAAGAATGCATAACTTTTTGCCATAAAAAAGGGAAATTTCTTCATTTTTGCTCCAAAATAAGGGGAATTTCTGCTTTTTTTGCCTCTAAATAAGTGGAATTTCTGTCTTTCTCCCCCAAAACAAAGGGAATTTCTGTCTTTTTTGCCCCATAATAAAGAAAATTTCTGACTTATTACCCTGAAATAAGTGAAATTTCTGCAATTTTGCCCCAATTAAGGGAAATATCTGCCTTTTTGCCCCCAAATAAGGGGAATTTCAGCCTTTTTACCTCAAAATAAGGGGAATTTCTGCATTTTTGCCCCAAAATATGGATAATTTCTTCTTTTTTGTTCAAAATAAGAAAAATTTCTGCAATTTTGTACCAAAATTAAAGAAATTTCTTACTTTTTGCCACAAAATAAGAAAATTTCTGCTTTTTTTTTCTGAAATAAGTGAAATTTCTGCAATTTTGCCCCAAAATAAGTGAAATTTCTGCCTTTTTGCCCCCAAATAGGGGGAATTTCAGCCCTTTTACCTCAAAATAAGAGGAATTTCTGCATTTTTGCCCCAAAATATGGGAAATTTCTGCTTTTTTGCCCCAAATTAAGAAAATTTCTAGTTTTTTTCCCTGAAATAAGTGTAATTTCTGCAATTTTGCCCCAAAATAAGGGAAATTTTTGGAATTTTACCCCAAAATATGTGGAATTTCTGAGTTTTGCCTCAAAATAAGGAGAATTTCTGTCTTTTTGCCCCAACATAAAGGGAATTTCTGGCTTTTTGCCACACAATTAGGGTAATTTCTGCAATTTTGCTCCAAAATACGGGAAATTTTTGCTTTTTTGCCTGAAAATAAGAAGAATGCATACCTTTTTGCCATAAAAAAAGGAAATTTCTTCATTTTTGCTCCGAAATAAGGGGAATTTCTGCTTTTTTGCCCAAAATATGGAAAATTTCTGCCTTTTTGCCCAAAATAAGAAATATTTTTGCAATTTTGTACCAAAATTAAAAAAAATTTCTTCCTTTTTTGTCACAAAATAAGAAAATTTCGGCTTTTTTTCCCTGAAATAAGTGAAATTTCTGTAATTTTGCCTTAAAATAAGTGAAATTTCTGCAATTTTGCCCCAAAATAAGAAAAATTTCTGGAATTTTTCCCCAAAATAAGTGGAATTTCTGAGTTTTGCCCCAAAATAAGGAGGATTTCTTTCTCTTTGCCCCAACATATAGGAAATTTCTGCCTTTTTGCTTCACAATTAGGGGAATTTCTCCAATTTTGCTCCAAAATACGGGGAATTTCTGCTTTTTTGCCCGAAAATAAAAAGAATGAATACCTTTTTGCCATAAAAAAGGGAAATTTCTGCAATTTTGCTACAAAATAAGGGGAATTTCTGCATTTTGCCTCTAAATATGTGGAATTTCTATTATTTTCCCCCAAAACAAAGGGAATTTCAGTCTTTGTTGCCCCAAAATAAGGTAAATTTCTGACTTATTACTTTGAAATATGTGAAATTTCTGCAATTTTACCCCAAAATAAGGGAAATTTATGCCTTTTTCCCCCAAATAAGGGGAATTTCATCCTTTTTACCTCAAAATAAGTGGAATTTCTGCATTTTTGCCACAAAATATTAGGAATTTCTGCTTTTTTGTTCCAAAATAAGGAAAATTTTTGCCTTTTTTCACTGAAATAAGTGAAATTTCTGCATTTTTGCCCCAAAATAAGTGAAATTTCTGCAATTTTGCCCCAAAATAAAGGAAATTTCTGGAATTTTGCCTCAAAATAAGTGGAATTTCTGAGTTTTGCCCCAAAATAAGGAGAATTTCTGCGTTTTGCCCTAACATATAAGAAATTTCTGTTTTTTGCTCCACAATTAGGGGAATTTCTGCAATTTTGCTCCAAAATACGAGGAATTTCTACTTTTTAGCTTGAAAATAAGAGGAATGTATACCTTTTGCCACAAAAAAAAGAATTTCCTTCATTTTTGCTCCAAAATAAGGGGAATTTCTGCTTTTTTGCCTCTTAATAAGTGGAATTTTTGTTTTTTTTTTCCCACAACAAAGGGAATTTCTGTCTTTTTTGCCCCAAAATAAGGAAAATGTCTGACTTATTACCCTGAAATAAGTGAAATTTCTGCAATTTTGCCTCAATATAAGAGAATTATCTGCCTTTTTGTCCCCAAATGAGAGGAATTTCAGCATTTTTACCTCAAAATAAGGGGAATTTCATCTTTTTTGCCCCAAAATATTAACAATTTCTGCCTTTTTGCACCAAAATAAAAAAAAATTTCTGCAATTTTGTAAAAAAATAAAAGAAATTTCTGCTTTTTTGACCCAAAAAAAGAAAATTTCTGCTTTTTTTCTGATATAAAGTAAATTTCTGTAATTTTGCCCCAAAATAAGTTAAATTTCAGAGTTTTGCCCTAAAATAAGGAGAATTTCTGTCTTTTTGCCCCAACATATAGGGAATTTCTGCCTTTTTTCCCCACAATTAGCAGAATTTCTGCAATTTTGCTCCAAAATACAGGGAATTTCTGCCTTTTTGTCTGAAAATAAGAAGAATGGAAACCTTTTTGCCATAAAAAAGGGAAATTTCTTCATTTTTGCTCCAAAATAAGGGGAATTTCTGCTTTGTTGTCTCTAAATAAGTGGAATTTCTGTCTTTCTCCCCCAAAACAAAGGGAATTTCTGTCTTTTTTGCCCCAAAATAAAGAAAATTTCTGACTTATTACCCAGAAATAAGTGAAATTTCTGCAATTTTGCCCCATAATAAGGAAAATTTCTGCCTTTTTACCCCCAAATAAAGAGAATTTCAGCATTTTTACCTCAAAATAAAAGGAATTTCTTCATTTTTGCCCCAAAATATGGAAAATTTCTGCCTTTTTGCAAAAATAAGAAAAATTTCTGCAATTTTGTACCAAAATAAAAGAAATTTCTTACTTTTTGCCACAAAATAAGAAAATTTCTGCTTCTTTTTCCTGTAATAAGTGAAATTTCTGTAATTTTGCCCCAAAATGGGTGAAATTATTGCCTTTTTGCCCCCAAATAAAGGGAATTTCAGGCTTTTTACCTCAAAATAAGGGGAATTTCTGCCTTTTGCCACAAATTAAGAAAATTTCTGCTATTTTTCCCTGAAATAAGTGAAATTTCTGCAATTTTGCCCCAAAATAAGTGAAATTTGTGCAATTTTGCCCCAAAATAGGAAAATTTCTGCTTTTTTCCATGAAATAAGTGAAATTTCTTCAATTTTTCCCCAAAATAAGTGAAATTTCTGCAGTTTTGCCCCAAAATATAGGAAATTTTTGGAATTTTGCCCCAAAATATGTGGAATTTCTGAGTTTTGCCTCAAAATAAGGAGAATTCCTGTCTTTTTGCCCCAACATATAGGGAATTTCTGGCTTTTTGCCCCAAAATTAGGGGAATTTCTGCAATTTTGCTCCAAAATACGGGAAATTTCTGCTTTTTTGCCCGAAAATAAGAAGAATGCATACCTTTTTGCCATAAAAAAAAGAAATTTATTCATTTTTGCTCCAAAATAAAAGGAATTTCTGCTTTTTTGCCTCTAAATAAGTGGAATTTCTGTCTTTTTCCCCAAAACAAAGGGAATTTCTGTCTTTTTTGCCCCAAAATAAGGAAAATTTCTGACTTATTACCCTGAAATAAGTGAAATTTCTGCAATTTTGCCCCAAAATAAGAGAAATTTCTGCCTTTTTGACCCAAAATAAGGGAAATTTCAGCCTTTTTACCTCAAAATAAGGGGAATTTCTGCTTTTTTGCCCCAATTTATGGGAAATTTCTGCTTTTTTGCCCAAAAATAAGAAAAATTTCTATAATTTTGTAACAAAATAAAAGAATTTTCGGCCTTTTTGCCCCAAAATAAGAAAATTTCTGCTTTTTTTCTGAAATAAATGAAATTTCTGCAATTTTGCCCCAAAATAAGTTAAATTTTTGAGTTTTGCCCTAAAATAAGGAGAATTTCTGTCTTTTTGCCCCAACATATAGAGAATTTCTGCCTTTTTGCCCCACAATTAGGGGAATTTCTGCAATTTTGCTTCATAATACGGGGAATTTCTGCCTTTATGTCCGAAAATAAGAAGAATGCATATCTTTTTGCCATAAAAAAGGGAAATTTCTTCATTTTTGCTCCAAAATAAGGGGAATTTCTGCTTTTAAGCCTCTAAATAAGTGGAATTTCTGTCTTTCTTCCCCAAAACAAAGGGAATTTCTTTTTTTTTGCCCCATAATAAAGAAAATTTCTGACTTATTACCCTGAAATAAGTGAAATTTCTGCAATTTTACCCCAAAATAAAGGAAATTTCTGCCTTTTTGCCCCAAAATAAGGGGAAATTCAGCCTTTTTACCTCAAAATAAGGTGAATTTCTGCATTTTTGCCCCAAAATAAGGATAATTTCTGCCTTTTTGCCCAAAATAGAAAAATTTCTGCAATTTTGTACCAAAATAAAAGAAATTTCTTACTTTCTGCCACAAAATAAGAAAATTTCTGCTTTTTTTCCCTGAAATAAGTGAAATTTTCTGCAATTTTGCCCCAAAATAAGTGAAATTTCTGCAATTTTGCCCCAAAATAAAAAAAATTTCTGGAATTTTGCCCCAAAATAAGTGGAATTTCTGAGTTTTGCCCCAAAATAATGAGGATTTCTGTCTTTTTGCCCCAACATATAGGAAATTTCTGCCTTTTTGCTTCACAATTAGGGGAATTTCTGCAATTTTGCTCCAAAATAAGGGGATTTTCTGCATTTTGCCTTTAAATAAGTGGAATTTCTATCTTTTTCCCCCAAAACAAAGGGAATTTCTGTCTTTTTTGCCCCAAAATAAGAAAAATTTCTGACTTATTACACTGAAATAAGTGAAATTTCTGCAATTTTGCCCCAAAATAAGGGAAATTTCTGCCTTTTTGCCCCCAAATAATAAGAATTTCAGCCTTTTTTCCTCAAAATAAGTGGAATTTCTGCATTTTTCCACAAAATATTAGAAATTTCTGCATTTTTGTTCCAAAATAAGGAAAATTTCTGCCTTTTTTCACTGAAATAATTGAAATTTCTGCAATTTTATCCCAAAATATTTGAAATTTCTGCAATTTTGCCCCAAAATAAGGGAAATTTCTGGAATTTTGCCCCAAAATAAGTGGAATTTCTGAGTTTTGCCCCAAAATAAGGAGAATTTCTGTCTTTTTGCCCCAACATATAAGGAATTTCTGCCTTTTTGCCCCACAATTAGGGGAATTTCTGCAATTTTGCTCCAAAATACGGGGAATTTCTGCTTTTTAGCCCGAAAATAAGGGGAATGTATACCTTTTGCCACAAAAAAGGGAAATTTCTTCATTTTTGCTCCAAAATAAGGGGAATTTCTGCTTTTTTGCCTCTAAATAAGTGGAATTTTTGTCTTTTTCCCTCAAAACAAAGGGAATTTCTGTCTTTTTTGCCCCAAAATAAGGAAAATTTCTGACTTATTCCTCTGAAATAAGTGAAATTTCTGCAATTTTGCCTCAAAATAAGAGAATTTTCTGCCTTTTTGCCCCGAAATAAAAGGAATTTCAGCATTTTTACCTCAAAATAAGGGGAATTTCATCATTTTTGCCACAAAATTTTAGCAATTTCTGCCTTTTTGCTCCAAAATAAAAAAAATTTCTGCAATTTCGTAGCAAAATAAAAGAAATTTCTGCCTTTTTGCTTCCAAATAAGAAAATTTCTGCTTTTTTTTTCTGAAATAAGTGAAATTTCTGCAATTTTGCCCCAAAATATGGGAAATTTCTGGAATTTTGCCCCAAAATAAGTGGAATTTCTGAGTTTTGTCCCAAAATAAGGAGGATTTCTGTCTTTTTGCCCCAACATATAGGAAATTTCTGCTTTTTTGCTTCACAATTAGGGGAATTTTGCAATTTTGCTCCAAAATACGGGAAATTTCTGCATTTTGCATGAAAATAAAAAGAATGCATAACTTTTTGCCATAAAAAAGAGAAATTTCTGCAATTTTTCTCGAAAATAAGGGGAATTTCTGCTTTTTTGCCCCAAAATAAGGGAAATTTCTGGAATTTTGCCCCAAAATAAGTGGAATTTCTGAGTTTTGCCCCAAAATAAGGAGAATTTCTGTCTCTTTGCCACAACATATAGGGAATTTCTGCCTTTTGGCCCCACAATTAGGGGAATTTCTGCAATTTTGCTCCAAAATACGGGGAATTTCTGCCTTTTTGCCCTAAAATACAAAGAATGCATACCTTTTGCCATAATAAGGGGAATTTTTTTCATTTTTGCTCCAAAATAAAAAGAATTTCTGCTTTTTTGCCTCTAAATAAGTGGAATTTCTGTCTTTTTCCCCCAAAACAAAGGGAATTTCTGTCATTTTTGCCCCAAAATAAGGAAAATTTCTGACTTATTACCCTGAAATAAGTGAAATTTCTGCAATTTTGCCCCAAAATAAGGGAAATTTCTGCCTTTTTGCCCCCAAATAAGGGAAATTTCAGCCTTTTTACCTCAAAATAAGGGGAATTTCTGCATTTTTGCCACAATATATTAGGAATTTTGGCCTTTTTGCCCCAAAATAAAGAAAATTTCTACCTTTTTTCCCTGAAATAAGTGAAATTTCTGCAATTTCGCCCCAAAATAAGGGAAATTTATGCAATTTTGCCCCAAAATAAGTGGAATTTCTGAGTTTTGCACCAAAATAAAGAGAATTTATGTCTCTTTCCCCTAAAATATAGGGAATTTCTGCCTTTTTGCCCCACAATTAGGGGAATTTCTGCAATTTTGCTCCAAAATACGGGGAATTTCTGTTTTTAGCCCAAAAAGAAGGGGAATGTATACATTTTGCCACAAAAAAAAAAAAAGAAATTTCTTCATTTTTGCTTCAAAATAAAGGGAATTTCTGCTTTTTGCCTCTAAATAAGTGGAATTTCTGTCTTTTTCCCACAAAAAAAGGAATTTCTGTCTTTTTTGCAACAAGATAAGGAAAATTTCTGAATTATTACCCTGAAATAAGAGAAATTTCTGCAATTTTGCCCCAAATAATTGAAATTTCTGCAATTTTGCCCCGAAATAAAAAAATTTCTGCTTATTTTTCCTGAAATAAGTGAAATTTCTGCAATTTTGCCCCAAAATAAGTGAAATTTCTGCAATTTTGCCCCAAAATAAAGGAAATTTCTGGAATTATGCCCCAAAATAAGTGGAATTTCTGAGTTTTGCCCCAAAATATGTAGAATTTCTGTCTTTTTCCCCAACATATAGGGAATTTCTGCTTTTTGCCCTACAATTTGGGGAATTTCTGCAATTTTGCTCCAAAATAAGGGGAATTTCTGCCTTTTTGCCCGAAAATAAGAAGAATGCATACCTTTGTGCCATAAAAAAGAGAAATTTCTTCATTTGTGCTCCAAAATAAGGGGAATTTCTGCTTTTTGCCTCTAAAAAAGTGGAATTTCTGTCTTTTTCCCCCAAAACAAAGGGAATTTCTGTTTTTTGGCCCCAAAATAAGGAAAATTTCTGACTTATTACCCTTCAATAATTGAAATTTCTGCAATTTTGCCCCAAAATAAGAGAAATTTCTGCCTTTTTGCCCCAAAATAAGAAAAATATCTGTAATTTTGTAACAAAATAAAAGAAATTTCTGACTTTTTGCCCCAAAATAAGGAAAATTTCTGTTTTTTCCCTGAAATAAGTGAAATTTCTGCAATTTTGCCCCAAAATAAGTGAAATTTCAGCAATTTTGCCCCAAAATAAGGGAAATTTCTGAAATTTTGCCAAAAAATATGTAGAATTTCTGAGTTTTGCCCCAAAATAAGAAGAATTTCTGTCTATTTCCCCCAACATATAGGTAATTTCTGCCTTTTTGCCCCACAATTAAGGGAATTTCTGCAATGTTGCTCCAAAATATGGGGAATTTCTGCCTTTTTGCCTGAAAATAATAAGAATGCATACCTTTTTGCCATAAAAAAGTGAAATTTCTACATTTTTGCTCCAAAATAAGGGGAATTTCTGCCTTTTTGACTCTAAATAAGTGGAATTTCTGACATTTTCCCCCAAAACAAAG
Organism: Micromys minutus; assembly: GCF_963924665.1. Taxonomy (NCBI): domain Eukaryota; kingdom Metazoa; phylum Chordata; class Mammalia; order Rodentia; family Muridae; genus Micromys; species Micromys minutus. Next base: position 196,575 of record NW_027667704.1, read on the forward strand.
GGAATTCCTGTCTTTTTTGTTCCATAATAAGGAAAATTTCTGACTTATTACCCAGAAATAAGTGAAGTTTTTGCAATTTTTCCCCAAAATAAGGGAAATTTCTACCTTTTTGCCCTCAAATAAGGGGAATTTCAGCCTTTTTACCTCAAAATAAGGAAAATTTCTGCATTTTTTCCACAAAATATTAGGAATTTCTTCCTTTTTGCCCCAAAATAAGGAAAATTTCTGCCTTTTTTCCCAGAAATAAGTGAAATTTCTGCAATTTTGCCCCAAAATAAGAGAAATTTTTGCCTTTTTGCCCCCAAATAACGGGAATTTTAGCCTTTTTATCTCAAAATAAGGGGAATTTCTGCATTTTTGCCCCAAAATATGGGAAACTTCTGCCTTTTTGCTTCAAAATAAGAAAAATTTCTGACATTTTGTACCAAAATAAAAGTAATTTCTTCCTTTTTGCTTCCAAATAAGAAAATTTCTTCTTCTTTTTTCTGAAATAAGTGAAATTTCTGAAATTTTGCCCCAAAATTAGTGAAATTTCTACAATTTTGCCCCAAAATAATTGAAATTTCTGGAATTTTGCCCCAAAATAAGTGGAATTTCTGAGTTTTGACCCAAAATAAGGAGAATTTCTGTCTTTTGGCCCTAACATATAGGGAATTTCTGCCTTATTGCCCCACAATTAGGGGAATTTCTGCAATTTTGCTCCAAAATACGGGGAATTTCTGCTCTTTAGCCTGTAAATAAGGGGAATGTATACCTTTTGCCACAAAAAAGGGAAATTTTTTCATTTTTGCTCCAAAATAAAAGTAATTTCTGCTCGTTTGCCTCTAAAAAAGTGGAATTTCTGTGTTTTCCCCACAAAACAAAGGGAATTTCTCTCTTTTTGCCCCAAAATAAGGAAAATTTCTGACTTATATCCTGAAATAAGTGAAATTTTTGCAATTTAGCCCCAAAATAAGTGAAATTTCTGGAATTTTGCCCCAAAATAAGTGAAATGTCTGAGTTTTGCCCCAAATAAGAAGAATTTCTGTCTTTTTGCCTCAACATATAGGGAATTTCTGCAGTTTTTCCCCACAATTAAGGGAATTTCTGCAATTTTGCTCCAAAATAAAAGGAATTTCTGCTTTTTTGCCTCTAAATAAGTGAAATTTCTGTCTTTTTTCCTCAAAACAAAGGGAATTTCTGTCTTTCTTGCCCCAAAATAAAGAAAATTTCTGACTTATTACCCTGAAATAAGTGAAATTTCTGCAATTCTGCCCCAAAATTAGGGAAATTTCTGCCTTTTTGCCCCCAAATAATGGGAATTTCAGCCTTTTACCTCAATATAAGGGGAATTTCTGCATTTTTGCCCCAAAATAAGGGAAATTTCTGCCTTTTGCCCCAAAATAAGAAAAATTTCTGCAATTTTGTACCAATATAAAAGAAATTTCTGCCTTTTTGTCCCAAAATAAGAAAATTTCTGCTTTTTTTTTGTAATAAGTGAAATTTCTGCAATTTGGCCACGAAATAAGAGAAATTTCTGAGTTTAGCCCCAAAAGAAGTGGAATTTCTGAGTTTTGCCCCAAAATAAGGAGAATTTCTGTCTTTTTGCCCTAACATATAGGGAATTTCTGCCTTTTTGCCACACAATTACGGGAATTTCTGCAATTTTGCTCCAAAATAAGTGAAATTTCTGCAATTTTGCCCCCAAATAAGGGAAATTTCTGGAATTTTGCCCCAAAATACGTGAAATTTCTGAGTTTTGCCCCCAAATAAGGAGCATCTCTGTCCTTTTTGCTCCAAAATAAGGAAAATTTTTGACTTATTACCATGAAATAAGTGAAATTTCTGCAATTTTGCCCCCAAAATAAGGGAAATTTCTGCCTTTTTGCCCCCAAATACGGGGAATTTCAGCCTTTTTACCTCAAAATAAGGGGAATTTCTGCATTTTTGCCACAAAATATTAGGAATTTCTGCCTTTTTGCCCCAAAATAAGGAAAATTTCTGCCTTTTTCCTCTGAAATAAGTGAAATTTCTGCAATTTTGCCCCAAAATAAGGGAAATTTCTGGAACTTTGCCCCAAAATTGGAATTTCTGAGTTTTGCCCCAAAATAAGGAGAATTTCTGTCTATTTGCCCTAACATATAGGGAATTTCTGCCTTTTTGCCCCACAAATAGGGGAATTTCTGCAATTTTGCTCCAAAATACGGGGAATTTCTGCTAATTAGCCTGAAAATAAGGAGAATGTATACGTTTTGCCACAAAAGAGGTAAATTTCTTAATTTTTGCTCCAAAATAAAAGGAATTTCTGCATTTTGCCTCTAAAAATTGGAATTTCTGTCTTTTCCCCCAAAACAAAAGGAATTTCTGTTTTTTTTGCCCCAAAATAAGAAAAATTTCTGACTTATTACCCTGAAATAAGTGCAATTTCTGCAAGTTTGCCCCAAAATAAGGGAAATTTCTTCCTTTTTGTCCCCAAATAAGGGGAATTTCAGCTTTTTTCCTCAAAGTAAAAGGAATTTCTACATTTTTGCCCCAAAATATAAGAAATTTCTGCCTTTTTGCTCCAAAATAAGAAAAATTACTGCAATTTTGTACCAAAATAAAAGAAATTTCTGCTTTTTTGCACCAAAATAAGAAAATTTCTGCTTTTTTTCTGAAATAAGTGAAATTTCTGCAATTTTGCCCCAAAATAAGTGAAATTTCTGCAATTTTGCCCCAAAATAAGTGGAATTTCTGAGTTTTAACCCAAAATAAGGAGAATTTCTGTCTTTTTAGCCCAACATATAGGGAATTTCTGACTTTTTGCCTCACAATTAGGGGAATTTCTGCAATTTTGCTCCAAAATACGGGGAATTTCTGATTTTTGCCCGAAAATAAGAAGAATGCATATTTTTTTGCCATAAAAACGGAAAATTTCTTCATTTTTGCTCGAAAATAAGAGGAATTTCTGCTTTAATGCCTCTAAATATGTGGAATTTCTGTCTTTGTCACCCAAAATAAAGGGAATTTCTATCTTTTTTGCCCCAAAATAAGGAAAATTTCTGACTTATTACCCTGAAATAAGTGAAATTTCTGCAATTTTGCCCAAAATAAGTAAAATTTCTGCAATTTTGCCCCAAAATAAGTGAAATATCTGGAATTTTGCCCCAAAATAAGTAGAATTTCTGAGTTTTGCCCCAAAATAAGGAAAATTGTGTCTTTTTGCCCCAACATATAGGGAATTTCTGCCTTTTTGCCCTACAATTAGGGGAATTTCTGTAATTTTGCTTCAAAATACGAGGAATTTCTTCCTTTTTGCCCCAAAATAAGAAGAATGCATACCTTTTTGCCATAAAAAAGAAAAATTTCTTCATTTTTGCCCCCAAATAAGAGGAATTTCTGCTTTTTTGCCTCTAAATATGTAGAATTTCTGTCTTTTTCCCCCAAAACAAAGGGAATTTCTGTCTTTCTTGCCCCAAAATAAGGAAAATTTCTGACTTATTACCCTGAAATAAGTGAAATTTCTGCAATTTTGCCCCAAAATAAGGGAAATTTCTTCATTTTTGCCACACAATATGGGAAATTTCTGCCTTTTTGCCCAAAATAAAAAAATTTCTGCAATTTTGTACCAAAATTAAAGAAATTTCTGGCTTTTTGCCACAAAATAAGAAAATTTCTGCTTTTTTTCCCTTAAATAAGTGAAATTTCTTCAATTTTTCCCCAAAATAATTGAAATTTCATCAATTTTGCCCCAAAATAAAGGAAATTTCTGGAATTTTGCCCCAAAATATGTGGAATTTCTGAGTTTTGCCCGACAATAAGGAGAATTTCTGTCTTTATGCCCCAACATATAGGGAATTTCTGCCTTTTTGACCCACAATTAGAGGAATTTCTGCAATTTTGCTCCAAATACGGGGAATTTCTGCCTTTTTGCCCGAAAATAAAAAGAATGCATACCTTTTTGCTATAAAAAAGGGAAATTTCTTCATTTTTGCTCCAAAATAAGAGGAATTTCTGCTTTTTTGCCTCTAAATAAGTGGAATTTCTGTCTTTTTCCCCCAAAACAAAGGGAATTTCTGTCTTTTTTGCCCCAAAATGAGGAAAATTTCTGACTTATTACCCTGAAATAAGTGAAATTTCTGCAATTTTGCCCCAAAATAAGGGAAATTTCTGCCTTTTTGCCCCCAAATAATCGGAATTTCAGCCATTTTACCTCAAAATAAGGGGAATTTCTGCATTTTTGCCACAAAAGATTAAAAATTTCTGCCTTTTTGCCCCAAAATAAAGAAAATTTCTGCCTTTTTTCCCTGAAATAAGTGAAATTTCTGCAATTTTGCCCCAAAATAAGGGAAATGTCTGCCTTTTTGCCCCCAAATAAGGGGAATTTCATCCTTTTTACCTCAAAAAAGGGGAATTTCTGCATTTTTTCCCCAAAATATGGGAAATTTCTGCCTTTTTGCCCCAAAATAAGAAAATTTCTGCAATTTTGTACCAAAATAAAAGAAATTTCTGACTTTTTGCTTCCAAATATAAAAATTTCTGATTTTTTTTCTGAAATAAGTGAAATTTCTGGAATTTTGCCCCAAAATAAGTGAAATTTCTGCAATTTTGCCCCAAAATAAGGGGAATTTCTGCCTTTTTGCCCCCAAATAAGGGGAATGTCAGCCTTTTTACCTCAAAATAAAGGGAATTTCTGCATTTTTCTTCAAAATATGGGAAATTTCTGCCTTTTTGCCCCAAAATAAGAAAATTTTCTGAAATTTTTTTTACCAAAATAAAAGAAATTTCTGCCTTTTTGCCCCTGAATAAGAAAATTTCTGCTTGTTTTTCTAAAATAAGTAAAATTTCTACAATTTTGCCCCAAAATAAGCGAAATTTCTGCAATTTTTCCACAAAATAAGTGAAATTTCTGAAATTTTGCCCCAAAATAAGTAAAATTTCTGAGTTTTGCCCCAAAATAAGGAGAATTTCTGTCTTTTTGCCCCAACATATAGGGAATTTCTGCATTTTTGCCCCACAATTAGGGGAATTTCTGCAATTTTGCTCCAAAATAAGGGGAATTTCTGCATTTTTGCCTCTAAATAAGTGGAATTTCTCTTTTTTTCCACCAAAACAAAGGGAATTTCTGTCTTTCTTGCCCCAAAATAAGGAAAATTTCTGACTTATTACCCTGAAATAAGTGAAATTTCTGCAATTTTGCCCCAAATTAGGGAAATTTCTGCCTTTTTGCACCCAAATAATGGGAATTTCAGCCTTTTACCTCAAAATAAGAGGAATTTCTGCATTTTTGCCCCAAAATAAGGGAAATTTCTGGAATTTTGCTCGGAAATAAGTGGAATTTCAGAGTTTTACCCCAAAATAAGGAGAAGTTCTGTCTTTTTGCCCCAACATATAGGGAATTTCTGCCTTTTTGCTCCACAATTATGGGAATTTCTGCAATTTTGCTCCAAAACATGGGGAATTTCTGCCTTTTTGCCCGAAAATAAGAAGAATGCATAGCTTTTTGCCATAAAAAAGAGAAATTTTTTCATTTTTGCTCCAAAATAAGGGGAATTTCTGCTTTTTTGCCTCTAAATAAGTGCAATTTCTGTCTTTTTCCCCCAAAACAAAGGGAATTTCTGTCTTTCTTGCCCCAAATAAGGAAAATTTCTGACTTATTACCCTGAAATAAGTGAAATTTCTGCAATTTTGCCCCAAAATTTGGGAAATTTCTGCCTTTTTGCCCCCAAATAATGGGAATTTAAGCCTTTTACCTCAAAATAAAAAAAAATTCTGCATTTTTGCCCCAAAATACGGGAAATTTCTGCCTTTTTGCCCCAAAATAAGAAAAATTTCTGCAATTTTTTACCAAAATAAAAAAAAATTCTGCCTTTTTGTCCCAAAATAAAAAAAATTCTGCTTTTATTTCTGAAATAAGTGAAATTTCTGCAATTTTGCCCTGAAATAAGTGAAATTTCTGAGTTTTGCCCCAAATTAAGTGGAATTTCTGAGTTTTGCCCCAAAATGAGAATTTCTGTCTTTTTGCCCCAACATATAGGGAATTTCTGCCTTTTTGCCACGCAATTACGGAAATTTCTGAAATTTTGCTCTAAAATAAGTGAAATTACTGCAACTTTTCCCGAAAATAAGGGAAATTTCTGGAATTTTGCCCTAGAATAAGTGGAATGTCTGAGTTTTGCCCCCAAATAAGGAGCATTTCTGTCTTTTTTGCCCCAAAATAAGGAAAATTTCTGAATATTTGCCCCCAAATATGGGGAATTTCAGCCTTTTTACCTCAAAGTAAAGGGGAATTTCTGCATTTTTTGCCACAAAATATTAGGAATTGCTGCCTTTTTGCCCCAAAATAAGGAAAATTTCTGCTTTTTTTCCCTGAAATAAGTGAAATTTCTGCAATTTTGCCACAAAATAAGTGAAATTTCTGCAATTTTGCCCCAAAATAATTGAAATTTCTGCAGTTTTGCCCCAAAAAAAGTGAAATTTCTGGATTTTGCCCCAAATAAGTGGAATTTCTGAGTTTTGCCCCAAAATAAGGAGATTTTCTGTCTTTTTGCCCCAACATATAGGGAATTTCTGCCTTTTTGCCCCACAATTAGGGGAATTTCTGCAATTTTGCTCCAAAATACGGGGAATTTCTGCCTTTTTGCCTGTAAATAAGAAGAATGCATACCTTTTGCCATAAAAAAGGGAAATTTCTTCATTTTTGCTCCAAAATGAGGGGAATTTCTGCTTTTTTGCCTCTAAATAAGTGGAATTTCTGTCTTTTTCTCCCAAAACAATGGGAATTTCTGTTTTACTTGCCCCAAAATAAGGAAAATTTCTGACTTATTACCCTGAAATAAGTGAAATATCTGCAATTTTGCCACAAAATAAGGGAAATTTCTGCCTTTTTACCCCCAAATAAGGGGAATTTCACCCTTTTTACCTCAAAATAAAGGGAATTTCTGCATTTTTGCCACAAAATATTAGGAATTTCTGCCTCTTTGCCCCAAAATAAGGAAAATTTCTGCCATATTTTTCTGAAATAAGTAAAATTTCTGCAATTTTGCCCCAAAATAAGGGGAATTTCTGCATTTTGCCTCTAAATATGTGGAATTTCTATCTTTTTCCCCCAAAACAAAGGAAATTTCAGTCTTTGTTGCCCCAAAATAAGGAAAATTTCTGACTTATTACTTTGAAATAGGTGAAATTTCTGCAATTTTGCCCCAAAATAAGGGAAATTTCTGCTTTTTTCCCCCAAATAAGGGGAATTTCGGCCTTTTTACCTCAAAATAAGTGGAATTTCTGCATTTTTGCCACAAAATATTAGGAATTTCTGCTTTTTTGTTCCAAAATAAGGAACATTTTTGCCTTTTTTCACTGAAATAAGTGAAATTTCTGCAATTTTGCCCCAAAATAAGTGAAATTTCTGCAATTTTGCCCCAAAATAAAGGAAATTTCTGGAATTTTGCCTCAAAATAAGTGGAATTTCTGAGTTTTGCCCCAAAATAAGGAGAATTTCTGCGTTTTGCCCTAACATATAAGGAATTTCTGCTTTTTTGCTCCACAATTAGGGGAATTTCTGCAATTTTGCTTTAAAATACGAGGAATTTCTACTTTTTAGCTTGAAAATAAGAGGAATGTATACCTTTTGCCACAAAAAAAGGAATTTCCTTCATTTTTGCTCCAAAATAATGGGAATTTCTGCTTTTTTGCCTCTTAATAAGTGGAATTTTTGTTTTTTTTTTCCCACAACAAAGGGAATTTCTGTCTTTTTTGCCCCCAAATAAGAAAAATTTCTGACTTATTACCCTGAAATAAGTGAAATTTCTGCAATTTTGCCCCATTATAAGGAAAATTTCTGCCTTTTTACCCCCAAATAAGGAGAATTTCAGCCTTTTTACCTCAAAATAAAAGGAATTTCTTCATTTTTGCCCCAAAATATGGAAAATTTCTGCCTTTTTGCAAAAATAAGAAAAATTTCTGCAATTTTGTACCAAAATAAAAGAAATTTCTTACTTTTTGCCACAAAATAAGAAAATTTCTGCTTCTTTTTCCTGTAATAAGTGAAATTTCTGTAATTTTGCCCCAAAATGGGTGAAATTATTGCCTTTTTGCCCCCAAATAAAGGGAATTTCATCCTTTTTACCTCAAAATAAGGGGAATTTCTGCCTTTTTGCCACAAATTAAGAAAATTTCTGCTATTTTTCCCTGAAATAAGTGAAATTTCTGCAATTTTGCCCCAAAATAAGTGAAATTTGTGCAATTTTGCCCCAAAATAGGAAAATTTCTGCTTTTTTCCATGAAATAAGTGAAATTTCTTCAATTTTGCCCCAAAATAAGTGAAATTTCTGGAGTTTTGCCCCAAAATATGGGAAATTTTTGGAATTTTGCCCCAAAATATGTGGAATTTCTGAGTTTTGCCTCAAAATATGGAGAATTCCTGTCTTTTTGCCCCAACATATAGGGAATTTCTGGCTTTTTGCCCCAAAATTAGGGGAATTTCTGCAATTTTGCTCCAAAATACGGGAAATTTCTGCTTTTTTGCCCGAAAATAAGAAGAATGCATACCTTTTTGCCATAAAAAAAAATTTATTCATTTTTGCTCCAAAATAAAAGGAATTTCTGCTTTTTTGCCTCTAAATAAGTGGAATTTCTGTCTTTTTCCCCAAAACAAAGTAAATTTCTGTCTTTTTTGCCCCAAAATAAGGAAAATTTCTGACTTATTTCCCTGAAATAAGTGAAATTTCTGCAATTTTGCCCCAAAATAAGAGAAATTTCTGCATTTTTGACCCAAAATAAGGGAAATTTCAGCCTTTTTACCACAAAATAAGGGGAATTTCTGCTTTTTTGCCCCAATTTATGGGAAATTTCTGCTTTTTTGCCCAAAAATAAGAAAAATTTCTATAATTTTGTAACAAAATAAAAGAATTTTCTGCCTTTTTGCCACAAAATAAGAAAATTTCTGCTTTTTTTTCTGAAATAAATGAAATTTCTGCAATTTTGCCACAAAATAAGTTAAATTTCTGAGTTTTGCCCTAAAATAAGGAGAATTTCTGTCTTTTTGCCCCAACATATAGAGAATTTCTGCCTTTTTGCCCCACAATTAGGGGAATTTCTGCAATTTTGCTTCATAATACGGGGAATTTCTGCCTTTATGTCCGAAAATAAGAAGAATGCATATCTTTTTGCCATAAAAAAGGGAAATTTCTTCATTTTTGCTCCAAAATAAGGGGAATTTCTGCTTTTAAGCCTCTAAATAAGTGGAATTTCTGTCTTTCTCCCCCAAAACAAAGGGAATTTCTTTTTTTTTTGCCCCATAATAAAGAAAATTTCTGACTTATTACCCTGAAATAAGTGAAATTTCTGCAATTTTGCCCCAAAATAAAGGAAATTTCTGCCTTTTTGCCCCCAAATAAAGGGAAATTCAGCCTTTTTACCTCAAAATAAGGTGAATTTCTGCATTTTTGCCCCAAAATAAGGATAATTTCTGCCTTTTTGCCCAAAATAGAAAAATTTCTGCAATTTTGTACCAAAATAAAAGAAATTTCTTACTTTCTGCCACAAAATAAGAAAATTTCTGCTTTTTTCCCTGAAATAAGTGAAATTTCTGCAATTTTGCCCCAAAATAAGTGAAATTTCTGCAATTTTGCCCCAAAATAAGGAAAATTTCTGGAATTTTGCCCCAAAATAAGTGGAATTTCTGAGTTTTGCCCCAAAATAAAGAGGATTTCTGTCTTTTTGCCCCAACATATAGGAAATTTCTGCCTTTTTGCTTAACAATTAGGGGAATTTCTGCAATTTTGCTCCAAAATAAGGGGATTTTCTGCATTTTGCCTTTAAATAAGTGGAATTTCTATCTTTTTCCCCCAAAACAAAGGGAATTTCTGTCTTTTTTGCCCCAAAATAAGAAAAATTTCTGACTTATTACACTGAAATAAGTGAAATTTCTGCAATTTTGCCCCAAAATAAGGGAAATTTCTGCCTTTTTGCCCCCAAATAATAAGAATTTCAGCCTTTTTTCCTCAAAATAAGTGGAATTTCTGCATTTTTCCACAAAATATTAGAAATTTCTGCATTTTTGTTCCAAAATAAGGAAAATTTCTGCCTTTTTTCACTGAAATAAGTGAAATTTCTGCAATTTTACCCCAAAATATTTGAAATTTCTGCAATTTTGCCCCAAAATAAGGGAAATTTCTGGAATTTTGCCCCAAAATAAGTGGAATTTCTGAATTTTGCCCCAAAATAAGGAGAATTTCTGTCTTTTTGCCCCAACATATAAGGAATTTCTGCCTTTTTGCCCCACAATTAGGGGAATTTCTGCAATTTTGCTCCAAAATACGGGGAATTTCTGCTTTTTAGCCCGAAAATAAGGGGAATGTATACCTTTTGCCACAAAAAAGGGAAATTTCTTCATTTTTGCTCCAAAATAAGGGGAATTTCTGCTTTTTTGCCTCTAAATATGTGGAATTTTTGTCTTTTTCCCTCAAAACAAAGGGTATTTCTGTCATTTTTGCCCCAAAATAAGGAAAATTTCTGACTTATTCCTCTGAAATAAGTGAAATTTCTGCAATTTTGCCTCAAAATAAGAGAATTTTCTGCCTTTTTGCCCCGAAATAAAAGGAATTTCAGCCTTTTTACCTCAAAATAAGGGGAATTTCATCATTTTTGCCACAAAATATTAGCAATTTCTGCCTTTTTGCTCCAAAATAAAAAAAATTTCTGCAATTTCGTAGCAAAATAAAAGAAATTTCTGCCTTTTTGCTTCCAAATAAGAAAATTTCTGCTTTTTTTTTTCTGAAATAAGTGAAATTTCTGCAATTTTGCCCCAAAATAAGGGAAATTTCTGGAATTTTGCCCCAAAATAAGTGGAATTTCTGAGTTTTGTCCCAAAATAAGAAGGATTTCTGTCTTTTTGCCCCAACATATAGGAAATTTCTGCTTTTTTGCTTCACAATTAGGGGAATTTTGCAATTTTGCTCCAAAATACGGGAAATTTCTGCATTTTGCATGAAAATAAAAAGAATGCATAACTTTTTGCCATAAAAAAAAGAAATTTCTGCAATTTTGCCCCAAAATAAGTGAAATTTCTGCAATTTTGCCCCAAAATAAAGGAAATTTCTGGAATTATGCCCCAAAATTAGTGGAATTTCTGAGTTTTGCCCCAAAATAAGTAGAATTTCTGTCTTTTTGCCCCAACATATAGGGAATTTCTGCTTTTTGCCCCACAATTTGGGGAATTTCTGCAATTTTGCTCCAAAATACGGGGAATTTCTGCCTTTTTGCCCTAAAATACAAATGAAGGAATACCTTTTGCCATATTAAGGGGAATTTTTTTCATTTTTGCTCCAAAATAAAAAGAATTTCTGCTTTTTTGCCTCTAAATAAGTGGAATTTCTGTCTTTTTCCCCCAAAACAAAGGGAATTTCTGTCTTTTTTGCCCCAAAATAAGGAAAATTTCTGACTTATTACCCTGAAATAAGTGAAATTTTTGCAATTTTGCCCCAAAATAACAGAAATTTCTGCCTTTTTGCCCCTAAATAAGGGGAATTTCAGCCTTTTTACCTCAAAATAAGAGGAATTTCTGCATTTTTGCCACAATATATTAGGAATTTTGGCCTTTTTGCCCCAAAATAAAGAAAATTTCTACCTTTTTTCCCTGAAATAAGTGAAATTTCTGCAATTTTGCCCCAAAATAAGTGAAATTTATGCAATTTTGCCCCAAAATAAGGAAAATTTCTGGAATTTTGCCCCAAAATAAGTGGAATTTCTGAGTTTTGCACCAAAATAAGGAGAATTTATGTCTCTTTCCCCTAACATATAGGGAATTTCTGCCTTTTTGCCCCACAATTAGGGGAATTTCTGCAATTTTGCTCCAAAATACGGGGAATTTCTGTTTTTAGCCCGAAAAGCAGGGGAATGTATACATTTTGCCACAAAAAAAAAAAAGAAATTTCTTCATTTTTGCTTCAAAATAAAGGGAATTTCTGCTTTTTTGCCTCTAAATAAGTGGAATTTCTGTCTTTTTCCCACAAAAAAAAAGGAATTTCTGTCTTTTTTGCAACAAGATAAGGAAAATTTCTGACTTATTACCCTGAAATAAGAGAAATTTCTGCAATTTTGCCCCAAATAATTGAAATTTCTTCAATTTTGCCCCGAAATAAAAAAATTTCTGCTTATTTTTCCTGAAATAAGTGAAATTTCTGCAATTTTGCCCCAAAATAAGTGAAATTTCTGCAATTTTGCCCCAAAATAAAGGAAATTTCTGGAATTATGCCCCAAAATAAGTGGAATTTCTGAGTTTTGCCCCAAAATAAGTAGAATTTCTGTCTTTTTGCCCCAACATATAGGGAATTTCTGCTTTTTGCCCGACAATTTGGGGAATTTCTGCAATTTTGCTCCAAAATAAGGGGAATTTCTGCCTTTTTGCCCGAAAATAAGAAGAATGCATACCTTTGTGCCATAAAAAAGGGAAATTTCTTCATTTTTGCTCCAAAATAAGTGGAATTTCAGCTTTTTGCCTCTAAAAAAGTGGAATTTCTGTCTTTTTCCCCCAAAACAAAGGGAATTTCTGTTTTTTGGCCACAAAATAAGGAAAAGTTCTGACTTATTACCCTTAAATAATTGAAATTTCTGCAATTTTGCCCCAAAATAAGAGAAATTTCTGCCTTTTTGCCCCAAAATAAGAAAAATTTCTGTAATTTTGTAACAAAATAAAAGACATTTCTGACTTTTTGCCCCAAAATTAGGAAAATTTCTGTTTTTTCCCTGAAATAAGTGAATTTTCTGCAATTTTGCCCCAAAATAAGTGAAATTTCAGCAATTTTGCCCCAAAATAAGGGAAATTTCTGAAATTTTGCCCCAAAATATGTGGAATTTCTGAGTTTTGCCCCAAAATAAGAAGAATTTCTGTCTATTTCCCCCAACATATAGGGAATTTCTGCCTTTTTGCCCCACAATTAGGGGAATTTCTGCAATGTTGCTCCAAAATATGGGGAATTTCTGCCTTTTTGCCTGAAAATAATAAGAATGCATACCTTTTTGCCATAAAAAAGTGAAATTTCTACATTTTTGCTCCAAAATAAGGGGAATTTCTGCCCTTTTGACAGTAAATAAGTGGAATTTCTGACTTTTTCCCCCAAAACAAAGGGAATTTCTGTCTTTTTTGTTTCATAATAAGGAAAATTTTTGACTTATTACCCTGAAATAAGTGAAGTTTTTGCAATTTTGCCCCAAAATAAGGGAAATTTCTGCCTTTTTGCCCTCAAATAAGGGGAATTTCAGCCTTTTTACCTCAAAATAAGGAAAATTTCTGCATTTTTTCCACAAAATATTAGGAATTTCTGCTTTTGCCCCAAAATAAGGAAAATTTCTGCCTTTTTTCCCGGAAATAAGTGAAATTTCTGCAATTTTGCCCCAAAATAAGAGAAATTTTTGCCTTTTTGCCCCCAAATAACGGGAATTTTAGCCTTTTTACCTCAAAATAAGGGGAATTTCTGCATTTTTGCCCCAAAATATGGGAAATTTCTGCCTTTTTGCTCCAAAATAAGAAAAATTTCTGACATTTTGTACCAAAATAAAAGTAATTTCTTCCTTTTTGCTTCCAAATAAGAAAATTTCTTCTTTTTTTTCTGAAATAAGTGAAATTTCTGAAATTTTGCCCCAAAATTAGTGAAATTTCTACAATTTTGCCCCAAAATAATTGAAATTTCTGGAATTTTGCACCAAAATAAGTGGAATTTCTGAGTTTTGACCCAAAATAAGGAGAATTTCTGTCTTTTGGCCCTAACATATAGGGAATTTCTGCCTTTTTGCCCCACAATTAGGGGAATTTCTGCAATTTTGCTCCAAAATACGGGGAATTTCTGCTTTTTAGCCTGTAAATAAGGGGATTGTATACCTTTTGCCACAAAAAAGGGAAATTTCTTCATTTTTGCTACAAAATAAAAGTAATTTCTGCTCGTTTGCCTCTAAAAAAGTGGAATTTCTGTGTTTTCCCCACAAAACAAAGGGAATTTCTGTCTTTTTGCCCCAAAATAAGGAAAATTTCTGACTTATATCCTGAAATAAGTGAAATTTTTGCAATTTAGCCCCAAAATAATGGAAATTTCTGCCTTTTTGCCCCCAATTAAGGGGAATTTCAGCCTTTTACCTCAAAATAAGGGGAATTTCTGCATTTTTGCTTCAAAATATGGGAAATTTCTGCCTTTTTGTTCCAAAATAAGAAAAATTTCTGCAATTTTTTACCAAAATAAAAGAAATTTCTGCCTTTTTCCACTAAAATAAGAAAATTTCTGCTTTTTTTTCTGAAATAAGTGAAATTTCTGCAATTTTGCCCCAAAATAAATGAAATTTCTGGAATTTTGCCCCAAAATAAGTGAAATGTCTGAGTTTTGCCCCAAATAAGAAGAATTTCTGTCTTTTTGCATCAACATATAGGGAATTTCTGCATTTTTGCCCCACAATTAGGGGAATTTCTGCAATTTTGCTTCAAAATACGAGGAATTTCATCTTTTTTGCCCGAAAATAAGAAGAATGCATACCTTTTTGCCATAAAAAAGAAAAATTTCTTCATTTTTGCCCCCAAATAAGAGGAATTTCTGCTTTTTTGCCTCTAAATATGTAGAATTTCTGTCTTTTTCTCCCAAAACAAAGGAAATTTCTTTCGTTTTTGCCCCAAAATAAGGAAAATTTCTAACTTATTACCCTGAAATAAGTGAAATTTCTGCAATTTTGCCCCAAAATAAAGGAAATTTCTGCATTTTTGCCACACAATATGGGAAATTTCTGCCTTTTTGCCCAAAATAAAAAAATTTCTGCAATTTTGTACCAAAATAAAAGAAATTTCTGCATTTTTGCTACAAAATAAGAAAATTTCTGCTATTTTTCCCTTAAATAAGTGAAATTTCTGCAATTTTGCCCCAAAATAAGTGAAATTTCTGCAATTTTGCCCCAAAATAAAGAAAATTTCTGGAATTTTGCCCCAAAATAAGTGGAATTTCTGAGTTTTGCCCCACAATAAGGAGAATTTCTGTCTTTATGCCCCAACATATAGGGAATTTCTGCCTTTTTCACCCACAATTAGAGGAATTTCTGCAATTTTGCTCCAAAATACGGGGAATTTCTTCTTTTTTGCCCGAAAATAAGAAGAATGCATACCTTTTTGCTATAAAAAAGGGAAATTTCTTCATTTTTGCTCCAAAATAAGAGGAATTTCAGCTTTTTTGCCTCTAAATAAGTGGAATTGCTGTCTTTTTCACACAAAACAAAGAGAATTTCTGTCTTTTTTGCAACAAAATGTGGAAAATTCCTGACTGATATCCCTGAAATAAGTGAAATTTCTGCAATTTTGCGCCAAAATAAGGGAAATTTCTGCCTTTTTGCCCCCAAATAATCGGAATTTCAGCCTTTTTACCTCAAAATAAGGGGAATTTTTGCATTTTTGCCACAAAAGATTAGGAATTTCTGCCTTTTTTCCCTTAAATAAGTGAAATTTCTGCAATTTTGCCCCAAAATAAGGGAAATGTCTGCCTTTTTGCCCCCAAATATTGGAAATTTCATCTTTTTACCTCAAAAAAAGGGGAAATTCTGCATTTTTGCCCCAAAATATGCGAAATTTTTGCCTTTTTGCACCAAATTAAAAAAATTTCTGCAATTTTCTACCAAAATAAAAGAAATTTCTGCCTTTTTGCTTCCAAATATAAAAATTTCTGATTTTTTTCTGAAATAAGTGAAATTTCTGCAATTTTGCCCCGAAATAAGGGAAATTTCTGCCTTTTTGCCCACAAATAAGGGGAATTTCAGCATTTTACCTCAAAATAAAGGGAATTTCTGCATTTTTGCTTCAAATTATGGGAAATTTCTGCCTTTTTGCCTCAAAATAAATAAATTTCTGCAATTTTGTACCAAAATAAAAGAAATTTCTGCCTTTTTGCCCCTAAATAAGAAAATTTCTGCTTTTTTTTCTAAAATAAGTAAAATTTCTGCAATTTTGCCCCAAAATAAGCGAAATTTCTGCAATTTTACCCCAAAATAAGTGAAATTTCTGGAATTTTGCCTCAAAATAAGTAGAATTTTTGAGTTTTGCCCAAAAATAAGGAGAATTTCTGTCTTTTTGCCCCAACATATAGAGAATTTCTGCATTTTTTCCCCACAATTAAGGGAATTTCTGCAATTTTGCTCCAAAATAAAAGGAATTTCTGCTTTTTTGCCTCTAAATAAGTGAAATTTCTGTCTTTTTTCCTCAAAACAAAGGGAATTTCTGTCTTTCTTGCCCCAAAATAAGGAAAATTTCTGACTTATTACCCTGAAATAAGTGAAATTTCTGCAATTCTGCCCCAAAATTAGGGAAATTTCTGCCTTTTTGCCCCCAAATAATGGGAATTTCAGCCTTTTACCTCAATATAAGGGGAATTTCTGCATTTTTGCCCCAAAATAAGGGAAATTTCTGCCTTTTGCCCCAAAATAAGAAAAATTTCTGCAATTTTGTACCAATATAAAAGAAATTTCTGCCTTTTTGTCCCAAAATTAGAAAATTTCTGCTTTTTTTTTGTAATAAGTGAAATTTCTGCAATTTGGCCACGAAATAAGAGAAATTTCTGAGTTTAGCCCCAAAAGAAGTGGAATTTCTGAGTTTTGCCCCAAAATAAGGAGAATTTCTGTCTTTTTGCCCTAACATATAGGGAATTTCTGCCTTTTTGCCACACAATTACGGGAATTTCTCCAATTTTGCTCCAAAATAAGTGAAATTTCTGCAATTTTGCCCCCAAATAAGGGAAATTTCTGGAATTTTGCCCCAAAATACGTGAAATTTCTGAGTTTTGCCCCCAAATAAGGAGCTTCTCTGTCCTTTTTGCTCCAAAATAAGGAAAATTTTTGACTTATTACCATGAAATAAGTGAAATTTCTGCAATTTTGCCCCCAAAATAAGGGAAATTTCTGCCTTTTTGCCCCCAAATACGGGGAATTTCAGCCTTTTTACCTCAAAATAAGGAAAATTTCTGCATTTTTGCCACAAAATATTAGGAATTTCTGCCTTTTTGCCCCAAAATAAGGAAAATTTCTGCCTTTTTCCCCTGAAATAAGTGAAATTTCTGCAATTTTGCCCCAAAATAAGGGAAATTTCTGGAACTTTGCCCCAAAATTGGAATTTCTGAGTTTTGCCCCAAAATAAGGAGAATTTCTGTCTATTTGCCCTAACATATAGGGAATTTCTGCCTTTTTGCCCCACAAATAGGGGAATTTCTGCAATTTTGCTCCAAAATACGGGGAATTTCTGCTAATTAGCCTGAAAATAAGGAGAATGTATACCTTTTGCCACAAAAGAGGTAAATTTCTTAATTTTTGCTCCAAAATAAAAGGAATTTCTGCATTTTGCCTCTAAAAATTGGAATTTCTGTCTTTTCCCCCAAAACAAAAGGAATTTCTGTTTTTTTTTTGCCCCAAAATAAGAAAAATTTCTGACTTATTACCCTGAAATAAGTGCAATTTCTGCAAGTTTGCCCCAAAATAAGGGAAATTTCTTCCTTTTTGCCCCCAAATAAGGGGAATTTCAGCTTTTTTCCTCAAAGTAAAAGGAATTTCTACATTTTTGCCCCAAAATATAAGAAATTTCTGCCTTTTTGCTCCAAAATAAGAAAAATTACTGCAATTTTGTACCAAAATAAAAGAAATTTCTGCTTTTTTGCACCAAAATAAGAAAATTTCTGCTTTTTTTCTGAAATTAGTGAAATTTCTGCAATTTTGCCCCAAAATAAGTGAAATTTCTTCAATTTTGCCCCAAAATAAGTGGAATTTCTGAGTTTTAACCCAAAATAAGGAGAATTTCTGTCTTTTTAGCCCAACATATAGGGAATTTCTGACTTTTTGCCTCACAATTAGTGGAATTTCTGCAATTTTGCTCCAAAATACGGGGAATTTCTGATTTTTGCCCGAAAATAAGAAGAATGCATACCTTTTTGCCATAAAAACGGAAAATTTCTTCATTTTTGCTCGAAAATAAGAGGAATTTCTGTTTTAATGCCTCTAAATATGTGGAATTTCTGTCTTTGTCACCCAAAATAAAGGGAATTTCTATCTTTTTTGCCCCAAAATAAGGAAAATTTCTGACTTATTACCCTGAAATAAGTGAAATTTCTGCAATTTTGCCCAAAATAAGTTAAATTTCTGCAATTTTGCCCCAAAATAAGTGAAATTTCTGGAATTTTGCCCCAAAATAAGTAGAATTTCTGAGTTTTGCCCCAAAATAAGGAAAATTGTGTCTTTTTGCCCCAACATATAGGGAATTTCTGCCTTTTTGCCCCACAATTAGGGGAATTTCTGTAATTTTGCTTCAAAATACGAGGAATTTCTTCCTTTTTGCCCCAAAATAAGAAGAATGCATACCTTTTTGCCATAAAAAAGAAAAATTTCTTCATTTTTGCCCCCAAATAAGAGGAATTTCTGCTTTTTTGCCTCTAAATATGTAGAATTTCTGTCTTTTTCCCCCAAAACAAAGGGAATTTCTGTCTTTCTTGCCCCAAAATAAGGAAAATTTCTGACTTATTACCCTGAAATAAGTGAAATTTCTGCAATTTTACCCCAAAATAAGGGAAATTTCTTCATTTTTGCCACACAATATGGGAAATTTCTGCCTTTTTGCCCAAAATAAAAAAATTTCTGCAATTTTGTACCAAAATTAAAGAAATTTCTGGCTTTTTGCCACAAAATAAGAAAATTTCTGCTTTTTTTCCCTTAAATAAGTGAAATTTCTTCAATTTTTCCCCAAAATAATTGAAATTTCAGCAATTTTGCCCCAAAATAAAGGAAATTTCTGGAATTTTGCCCCAAAATATGTGGAATTTCTGAGTTTTGCCCCACAATAAGGAGAATTTCTGTCTTTATGCCCCAACATATAGGGAATTTCTGCCTTTTTGACCCACAATTAGAGGAATTTCTGCAATTTTGCTCCAAATACGGAGAATTTCTGCCTTTTTGCCCGAAAATAAAAAGAATGCATACCTTTTTGCTATAAAAAAGGAAAATTTCTTCATTTTTGCTCCAAAATAAGAGGAATTTCTGCTTTTTTTGCCTCTAAATAAGTGGAATTTCTGTCTTTTTCCCCCAAAACAAAGGGAATTTCTGTCTTTTTTGCCCCAAAATGAGGAAAATTCCTGACTTATTACCCTGAAATAAGTGAAATTTCTTCAATTTTGCCCCAAAATAAGGGAAATTTCTGCCTTTTTGCCCCCAAATAATCGGAATTTCAGCCATTTTACCTCAAAATAAGGGGAATTTCTGCATTTTTGCCACAAAAGATTAAAAATTTCTGCCTTTTTGCCCCAAAATAAAGAAAATTTCTGCCTTTTTTCCCTGAAATAAGTGAAATTGCTGCAATTTTGCCCCAAAATAAGGGAAATGTCTGCCTTTTTGCCCCCAAATAAGGGGAATTTCATCCTTTTTACCTCAAAAAAAGGGGAATTTCTGCATTTTTTCCCCAAAATATGGGAAATTTCTGCCTTTTTGCCCCAAAATAAGAAAATTTCTGCAATTTTGTACCAAAATAAAAGAAATTTCTGACTTTTTGCTTCCAAATATAAAAATTTCTGATTTTTTTTCTGAAATAAGTGAAATTTCTGGAATTTTGCCCCAAAATAAGTGAAATTTCTGCAATTTTGCCCCAAAATAAGGGGAATTTCTGCCTTTTTGCCCCCAAATAAGGGGAATGTCAGCCTTTTTACCTCAAAATAAAGGGAATTTCTGCATTTTTCTTCAAAATATGGAAAATTTCTGCCTTTTTGCCCCAAAATAAGAAAATTTTCTGAAATTTTTTTTACCAGAATAAAAGAAATTTCTGCCTTTTTGCCCCTGAATAAGAAAATTTCTGCTTGTTTTTCTAAAATAAGTAAAATTTCTACAATTTTGCCCCAAAATAAGCGAAATTTCTGCAATTTTTCCACAAAATAAGTGAAATTTCTGAAATTTTGCCCCAAAATAATTAAAATTTCTGAGTTTTGCCCCAAAATAAGGAGAATTTCTGTCTTTTTGCCCCAACATATAGGGAATTTCTGCATTTTTGCTCCACAATTAGGGGAATTTCTGCAATTTTGCTCCAAAATAAGGGGAATTTCTGCATTTTTGCCTCTAAATAAGTGGAATTTCTCTCTTTTTCCACCAAAACAAAGGGAATTTCTGTCTTTCTTGCCCCAAAATATAGAAAATTTCTGACTTATTACCCTGAAATAAGTGAAATTTCTGCAATTTTGCCCCAAATTAGGGAAATTTCTGCCTTTTTGCACCCAAATAATGGGAATTTCAGCCTTTTACCTCAAAATAAGAGGAATTTCTGCATTTTTGCCCCAAAATAAGGGAAATTTCTGGAATTTTGCTCTGAAATAAGTGGAATTTCAGAGTTTTGCCCCAAAATAAGGAGAAGTTCTGTCTTTTTGCCCCAACATATAGGGAATTTCTGCCTTTTTGCTCCACAATTATGGGAATTTCTGCAATTTTGCTCCAAAACATGGGGAATTTCTGCCTTTTTGCCCGAAAATAAGAAGAATGCATAGCTTTTTGCCATAAAAAAGAGAAATTTTTTCATTTTTGCTCCAAAATAAGGGGAATTTCTGCTTTTTTGCCTCTAAATAGGTGCAATTTCTGTCTTTTTCCCCCAAAACAAAGGGAATTTCTGTCTTTCTTGCCCCAAAATAAGGAAAATTTCTGACTTATTACCCTGAAATAAGTGAAATTTCTGCAATTTTGCCCCAAAATTAGGGAAATTTCTGCCTTTTTGCCCCCAAATAATGGGAATTTAAGCCTTTTACCTCAAAATAAAAAAAATTTCTGCATTTTTGCCCCAAAATACAGGAAATTTCTGCCTTTTTGCCCCAAAATAAGAAAAATTTCTGCAATTTTTTACCAAAATAAAAAAAAATTCTGCCTTTTTGTCCCAAAATAAAAAAATTTCTGCTTTTATTTCTGAAATAAGTGAAATTTCTGCAATTTTGCCCTGAAATAAGTGAAATTTCTGAGTTTTGCCCCAAATTAAGTGGAATTTCTGAGTTTTGCCCCAAAATGAGAATTTCTGTCTTTTTGCCCCAACATATAGGGAATTTCTGCCTTTTTGCCACACAATTACGGAAATTTCTGAAATTTTGCTCTAAAATAAGTGAAATTACTGCAACTTTTCCCGAAAATAAGGGAAATTTCTGGAATTTTGCCCTAGAATAAGTGGAATGTCTGAGTTTTGCCCCCAAATAAGGAGCATTTCTGTCTTTTTTGCCCCAAAATAAGGAAAATTTCTGAATATTTGCCCCCAAATATGGGAAATTTCAGCCTTTTTACCTCAAAGTAAAGGGGAATTTCTGCATTTTTTGCCACAAAATATTAGGAATTTCTGCCTTTTTGCCTCAAAATAAGGAAAATTTCTGCTTTTTTTCCCTGAAATAAGTGAAATTTCTGCAATTTTGCCACAAAATAAGTGAAATTTCTGCAATTTTGCCCCAAAATAATTGAAATTTCTGCAGTTTTGCCCCAAAAAAAGTGAAATTTCTGGAATTTTTCCCCAAA
Source organism: Micromys minutus (assembly GCF_963924665.1). Lineage (NCBI taxonomy): Eukaryota > Metazoa > Chordata > Mammalia > Rodentia > Muridae > Micromys > Micromys minutus. Next base: position 218,052 of record NW_027667704.1, read on the forward strand.
TAAGTGGAATTTCTGAGTTTTGCCCCAAAATAAGGAGATTTTCTGTCTTTTTGCCCCAACATATAGGGAATTTCTGCCTTTTTGCCCCACAATTAGGGGAATTTCTGCAATTTTGCTCCAAAATACGGGGAATTTCTGCCTTTTTGCCTGTAAATAAGAAGAATGCATACCTTTTGCCATAAAAAAGGGAAATTTCTTCATTTTTGCTCCAAAATAAGGGGAATTTCTGCTTTTTTGTCTCTAAATAAGTGGAATTTCTGTCTTTTTCTCCCAAAACAATGGGAATTTCTGTTTTACTTGCCCCAAAATAAGGAAAATTTCTGACTTATTATTCTGAAATAAGTGAAATTTCTGCAATTTTGCCACAAAATAAGGGAAATTTCTACATTTTACCCCCAAATAAGGGGAATTTCACCCTTTTTACCTCAAAATAAAGGGAATTTCTGCATTTTTGCCACAAAATATTAGGAATTTCTGCCTCTTTGCCCCAAAATAAGGAAAATTTCTGCCTTATTTTTCTGAAATAAGTAAAATTTCTGCAATTTTGCCCCAAAATAAGTGAAATTTCTGCCTCTTTGCCCCCAAATAAGGAGAATTTTAGCCTTTTTACCTCAAAATAAGGGGAATTTCTGCATTTTTGCTTCAAAATATGGGAAATTTCTGCCTTTTTGCCCCAAAATAAGAAAAATTTTTGATATTTTGTACCAAAATAAAAGAAATTTCAGCCTTTTTTCTTCCAAATAAGAAAATTTCTGCTTTTTTTTCTGAAATAAGTGAAATATCTGAAATTTTGCACCAAAATAAGTGAAATTTCTACAATTTTGCCCCAAAATAATTGAAATTTCTGGAACTTTGCCCCAAATTAAGTGGAATTTCTGAGTTTTGACCCAAAATAAAGAGAATTTCTGTCTTTTTGCCTCAACATATAGGGAATTTCTGCCTTTTTGCCCCGCAATTAGGGGAATTTCTGCAATTTTGATCCAAAATACGCGGAATTTCTGCCTTTTTGCCCGAAAATAAGAAGAATGCATACCTTTTAGCCATAAAAAAGAAAAATTTCTTCGTTTTTGCCCCCAAATAAGAGGAATTTCTGCTTTTTGTCCTCTAAATAAGTAGAATTTCTGTCTTTTTCCCCAAAAACAAAGGAAATTTCTGTCGTTTTTGCCCCAAAATAAGGAAAATTTCTGACTTATTATCCTGAAATAAGTGAAATTTCTGCAATTTTGCCCCAAAGTATGAGAAATTTCTGCTTTTTTGCCTCCCAATAAGGGGAATTTCAGCCTTTTAACCTCAAAATAAAGGGAATTTCTGCATTTTTGCTTCTAAATATGGGAAATTTCTGCCTTTTTGCCCCAAAATAAGAAAAATTTCTGCAATTTTGTACTAAAATAAAAGAAAATTTCTGCCTTTTTGCCCCTAAATAAGAAAATTTCTACTTTTTTTTCTGAAAGAAGTAAAATGTCTGCAATTTTGCCCCAAAATAAGCGAAATTTCTGAAATTTTCCCCCAAAATAAGTGAAATTTCTGGAATTTTGCCCCAAAATAAGTAGAATTTCTGAGTTTTGCCCCAAAATAAAGAAAATTTGTCTTTTTGCCCCAACATTTAGGGAATTTCTGCATTTTTGCCCCACAATTAGGGGAATTTCTGCAATTTTGCTCCAAAATAAGGGAAATTTCAGCTTTTTTGCCTCTAAATAAGTGCAATTTCTGTATTTTTCCCCCAAAACAAAGAAAATTTCTGTCTTTCTTGCCCCAAAATTAGGAAAATTTCTGACTTATTACCCTGAAATAAGTGAAATTTCTGCAATTTTGCCCCAAAATTAGTGAAATTTCTGCCTTTGTGCCCCCAAATAATGTGAATTTAAGCCTTTTACCTTAAAATAAGTGGAATTTCTGCATTTTTGCCCCAAAATAAGGGAAATTTCTGCCTTTTTTCCCTAAAATAAGAAAAATTTCTGCAATTTTGTACCAAAAAAAAGAAATTTCTGCTTTTTTGCACCAAAATAAGAAAATTTCTGCTTCTTTTTCTGAAATAAGTGAAATTTCTGCAATTTTGCCATGAAATAAGTGAAATTTCTGAGTTTTGCCCCAAAATAAGTGGAATTTCTGAGTTTTGCCCAAAAATGAGAATTTCTGTCTTTTTGCCCCAACATATAGCGAATTTCTGTCTTTTTGCCACACAATTATGGGAATTTCTGCAATTTTGCTCCAAAATAAGTGAAATTCCTGCAATTTTTCCCGAAAATAAGGGAAATTTCTGGAATTTTGCCCCAGAATAAGTGGAATTTCTGAGTTTTGACCCCAAATAAAAAGCATTTCTGTCTTTTTTGCCCCAAAATAAGGAAAATTTCTGAATTTTTGCCCCCAAATATGGGGAATTTCAGCCTTTTTACCTCAAAGTAAAGGGGAATTTCTGCATTCTTGCCACAAAATATTAGGAATTTCTGCCTTTTTGCCCCAAAATAAAGAAAATTTCTGCTTTTTTTCCCTGAAATAAGTGAAATTTCTGCAATTTTGCCACAAAATAAGTGAAATTTCTGCAATTTTGCCCCAAAATAAGTGAAATTTCTGCAATATTGCCCCAAAATAAGTGAAATTTCTGGAATTTTGCCCCAAATGAGTGGAATTTCTGAGTTTTGCCCCAAAATAAAGAGAATTTCTGTCTTTTTGCTCCAACATATAGGGAATTTCTGCCTTTTTGCCCCACAATTAGGGGAATTTCTGCAATTTTGCTCCAAATACGGGGAATTTCTGCCTTTTTGCCCAAAAATAAGAAGAATGCATATTTTTTTGCCATGAAAAAGGGAAATTTCTTCATTTTTGCTCCAAAATAAGGGGAATTTCTGCTTTTTTGCTTCTAAATAAGTGGAATTTCTGTTTTTTTCTCCAAAAACAATGGGAATTTATGTCTTTTTTGCCCCAAAATAAGGAAAATTTCTGACTTTTTACCCTGAAATAAGTGAATATTCTGCAATTTTTCCCTAAAATAAGGGAATTTTCTGCCATTTTGCCCCCAAATAAGGGGAATTTCACCCTTTTTACCTCAAAATAAAGGGAATTTCTGCATTTTTGCCACAAAATATTAGGAATTTCTGCCTCATTGCCCCAAAATAAAAAAAGTTTCTGCCTTTTTTCTCTGAAATAAGTAAAATTTCTGCAATTTTGCCCGAAAATAAGTGAAATTTCTACTTTTTTGCCCCCAAATAAGGAGAATTTTAGCCTTTTTACCTCAAAATAAGGGGAATTTCTGCTTTTTTGCCTCTAAATTAGTGAAATTTCTGTCTTTTTCCCCCAAAACAAGGGGAATTTCTGCTTTTTTGCCTCTAAATAAGTGGAATTTCTGGTTTTTCCCCCAAAACAAAGGGAATTTCTGTCTTTTTTGCCCTAAAATAAAGAAAATTTCTGATTTATTACCCTGAAATAAGTGAAATTTCTGCAATTTTGCCTTAAAATAAGGGAAATTTCTGCCTTTTTGCCCCCAAATAAGGGGAATTTCAGCCTTTTTACCTCAAAATAAGGGGAATTTCTGACTTTTTGCCCCACAATTAGGGCAATTTCTGCAATTTTGCTCCAAAATATGGAGAATTTCTGCCTTTTTGCCCGAAAATAAGAAGAATGCATAGCTTTTTGCCATAAAAAAAGGAAATTTCTTCATTTTTACTCCAAAATAAAGGGAATTTCTGCTTTTTTGCATCTAAATAAGTGGAATTTCTGTCTTTTTACCCCAAAACAAAGGGAATTTCTGTATTTTTTGCCCCAAAATAAGGAAAATTTCTGACTTATTACCCTGAAATAAGTGAAATTTCTGCAATTTTGCCCCAAAATAAGAGAAATTTCTGCCTTTTTGGTTCCAAATAATGGGAATTTCAGCCTTTTTACCTCAAAATAAGGGGAATTTCTGCATTTTTGCCACAAAATATTAGGAATTTCTGCCTTTTTGCCCCAAAATAAGAAAAATTTCTGCAATTTTTTACCAAAATAAAAGAAATTTCTGCATTTTTGACCCAAAATAAAAAATTTATGCTTTTTTTGAAATAAATGAAATTTCTGCAATTTTGCCCCAAAAAGTTAAATTTCTGAGTTTTGCCCGAAAATAAGGAGAATTTCTATCTTATTGCCCCAACATGTAGGGAATTTCTGCCTTTTTTCCCCACAATTAGCAGAATTTCTGCAATTTTGCTCCAAAATACAGGGAATTTCATCCTTTTTGTCCGAAAAAAAGGAAGAATGCATAACTTTTTGCCATAAAAAAGGGAAATTTCATTTTTGCTCCAAAATAAGGGGAATTTCTGCTTTTTTGCCTCTAAATAAGTGGAATTTCTGTCTTTCTCCCCCAAAACAAAGAGAATTTCTGTCTTTTTTGCCCCATAATAAAGAAAATTTCTGACTTATTACCCTGAAATAAGTGAAATTTCTGCAATTTTGCCCCAAAATAAGGGAAATTTCTGCCTTTTTGCCCCCAAATAAGGAGAATTTCAGCCTTTTTACCTCAAAATAAGGGGAATTTCTGCATTTTTGCCCCAAATATGGATAATTTCTTCTTTTTTGTTCAAAATAAGAAAAATTTCTGAAATTTTGTACCAAAATTAAAGAAATTTCTTACTTTTTGCCACAAAATAAGAAAATTTCTGCTTTTTTTTTCCTGAAATAAGTGAAATTTCTGCAATTTTGCCCCAAAATAATTGAAATTTCTGCCTTTTTGCCCCCAAATAAGGGGAATTTCAGCCCTTTTACCTCAAAATAAGGGGAATTTCTGCATTTTTGCCCAAAAATATGGGAAATTTCTGCTTTTTTGCCCCAAATTAAGAAAATTTCTAGTTTTTTTCCCTGAAATAAGTGTAATTTCTGCAATTTTGCCCCAAAATAAGGGAAATTTTTGGAATTTTACCCCAAAATATGTGGAATTTCTGAGTTTTGCCTCAAAATAAGGAGAATTTCTGTCTTTTTGCCCCAACATAAAGGGAATTTCTGGCTTTTTGCCACACAATTAGGGTAATTTCTGCAATTTTGATCCAAAATACGGGAAATTTCTGCTTTTTTGCCTGAAAATAAGAAGAATGCATACCTTTTTGCCATAAAAAAGGGAAATTTCTTCATTTTTGCTCCGAAATAAGGGGAATTTCTGCTTTTTTGCCGCAAAATATGGAAAATTTCTCCCTTTTTGCCCAAAATAAGAAATATTTTTGCAATTTTGTACCAAAATTAAAAAAAATTTCTTCCTTTTTGTCAAAAAATAAGAAAATTTCGGCTTTTTTTCCCTGAAATAAGTGAAATTTCTTTAATTTTGCCTTAAAATAAGTGAAATTTCTGCAATTTTGCCCCAAAATAAGGGAAATTTCTGGAATTTTTCCCCAAAATAAGTGGAATTTCTGAGTTTTGCCCCAAAATAAGGAGGATTTCTGTCTTTTTGCCCCAACATATAGGAAATTTCTTCCTTTTTGCTTCACAATTAGGGGAATTTCTTCAATTTTGCTCCCAAATACGGGGAATTTCTGCTTTTTTGCCCGAAAATAAAAAGAATGAATACCTTTTTGCCATAAAAAAGGGAAATTTCTGCAATTTTGCTCCAAAATAAGGGGAAATTCTGCATTTTGCCTCTAAATATGTGGAATTTCTATCTTTTTCCCCCAAAACAAAGGAAATTTCAGTCTTTGTTACCCCAAAATAAGGAAAATTTCTGCCTTTTTCCCCCAAATAAGGGGAATTTCAGCCTTTTTACCTCAAAATAAGTGGAATTTCTGCATTTTTGCCACAAAATATTAGGAATTTCTGCTTTTTTTTCCAAAATAAGGAAAATTTTTGCCTTTTTTCACTGAAATAAGTGAAATTTCTGCAATTTTGCCCCAAAATAAGTGAAATTTCTGCAATTTTGCCCCAAAATAAAGAAAATTTCTGTAATTTTGCCTCAAAATAACTGGAATTTCTGAGTTTTGCCCCAAAATAAGGAGAATTTCTGCGTTTTGCCCTAACATATAAGGAATTTCTGCTTTTTTGCACCACAATTAGGGGAATTTCTGCAATTTTGCTCCAAAATACGAGGAATTTCTACTTTTTAGCTTGAAAATAAGAGGAATGTATACCTTTTGCCACAAAAAAAGGAATTTCCTTCATTTTTGCTCCAAAATAAGGGGAATTTCTGCTTTTTTGCCTCTTAATAAGTGGAATTTTTGTTTTTTTTTTCCCACAACAAAGGGAATTTCTGTCTTTTTTGCCCCAAAATAAGGAAAATGTCTGACTTATTACCCTGAAATAAGTGAAATTTCTGCAATTTTGCCTCAAAATAAGAGAATTATCTGCCTTTTTGCCCCCAAATGAGAGGAATTTCAGCATTTTTACCTCAAAATAAGGGGAATTTCATCTTTTTTGCCCCAAAATATTAGCAATTTCTGCCTTTTTGCACCAAAATAAGAAAAATTTCTGCAATTTTGTAACAAAATAAAAGAAATTTCTGCTTTTTTGACCCAAAAAAGGAAAATTTCTGCTTTTTTTCTGATATAAATTAAATTTCTGTAATTTTGCCCCAAAATAAGTTAAATTTCAGAGTTTTGCCCTAAAATAAGGAGAATTTCTGTCTTTTTGCCCCAACATATAGGGAATTTCTGCCTTTTTTCCCCACAATTAGCAGAATTTCTGCAATTTTGCTCCAAAATACAGGGAATTTCTGCCTTTTTGTCTGAAAATAAGAAGAATGCATACCTTTTTGCCATAAAAAAGGGAAATTTCTTCATTTTTGCTCCAAAATAAGGAAAATTTCTGCTTTGTTGTCTCTAAATAAGTGGAATTTCTGTCTTTCTCCCCCAAAACAAAGGGAATTTCTGTCTTTTTTGCCCCAAAATAAAGAAAATTTCTGACTTATTACCCTGAAATAAGTGAAATTTCTGCAATTTTGCCCCATAATAAGGAAAATTTCTGCCTTTTTACCCCCAAATAAGGAGAATTTCAGCCTTTTTACCTCAAAATAAAAGGTATTTCTTCATTTTTGCCCCAAAATATGGAAAATTTCTGCCTTTTTGCAAAAATAAGAAAAATTTCTGCAATTTTGTACCAAAATAAAAGAAATTTCTTACTTTTTGCCACAAAATAAGAAAATTTCTGCTTCTTTTTCCTGTAATAAGTGAAATTTCTGTAATTTTGCCCCAAAATGGGTGAAATTATTGCCTTTTTGCCCCCAAATAAAGGGAATTTCAGTCTTTTTACCTCAAAATAAGGGGAATTTCTGTCTTTTTGCCACAAATTAAGAAAATTTCTGCTATTTTCCCTGAAATAAGTGAAATTTCTGCAATTTTGCCCCAAAATAAGTGAAATTTGTGCAATTTTGCCCCAAAATATGAAAATTTCTGCTTTTTTCCATTAAATAAGTGAAATTTCTTCAATTTTGCCCCAAAATAAGTGAAATTTCTGCAGTTTTACCCCAAAATATGGGAAATTTTTGGAATTTTGCCCCAAAATATGTGGAATTTCTGAGTTTTGCTTCAAAATAAGGAGAATTCCTGTCTTTTTGCCCCAACATATAGGGAATTTCTGGCTTTTTGCCCCAAAATTAGGGGAATCTGCAATTTTGCTCCAAAATACGGGAAATTTCTGCTTTTTTGCCCGAAAATAAGAAGAATGCATACCTTTTTGCCATAAAAAAAAGAAATTTATTCATTTTTGCTCCAAAATAAAAGGAATTTCTGCTTTTTTGCCTCTAAATAAGTGGAATTTCTGTCTTTTTCCCCAAAACAAAGGGAATTTCTGTCTTTTTTGCCCCAAAATAAGGAAAATTTCTGACTTATTACCCTGAAATAAGTGAAATTTCTGCAATTTTGCCCCAAAATAAGAGAAATTTCTGCATTTTTGACCCAAAATAAGGGAAATTTCAGCCTTTTTACCACAAAATAAGGGGAATTTCTGCTTTTTTGCCCCAATTTATGGGAAATTTCTGCTTTTTTGCCCAAAAATAAGAAAAATTTCTATAATTTTGTAACAAAATAAAAGAATTTTCTGCCTTTTTGCCACAAAATAAGAAAATTTCTGCTTTTTTTCTGAAATAAATGAAATTTCTGCAATTTTGCCACAAAATAAGTTAAATTTCTGAGTTTTGCCCTAAAATAAGGAGAATTTCTGTCTTTTTGCCCCAACATATAGAGAATTTCTGCCTTTTTGCCCCACAATTAGGGGAATTTCTGCAATTTTGCTTCATAATATGGGGAATTTCTGCCTTTATGTCCGAAAATAAGAAGAATGCATATCTTTTTGCCATAAAAAAGGGAAATTTCTTCATTTTTGCTCCAAAATAAGGGGAATTTCTGCTTTTAAGCCTCTAAATAAGTGGAATTTCTGTCTTTCTCCCCCAAAACAAAGGGAATTTCTTTTTTTTTTGCCCCATAATAAAGAAAATTTCTGACTTATTACCCTGAAATAAGTGAAATTTCTGCAATTTTGCCCCAAAATAAAGGAAATTTCTGCCTTTTTGCCCCCAAATAAGGGGAAATTCAGCCTTTTTACCTCAAAATAAGGTGAATTTCTACATTTTTGCCCCAAAATAAGGATAATTTCTGCCTTTTTGCCCAAAATAGAAAAATTTCTGCAATTTTGTACCAAAATAAAAGAAATTTCTTACTTTCTGCCACAAAATAAGAAAATTTCTGCTTTTTTCCCTGAAATAAGTGAAATTTCTGCAATTTTGCCCCAAAATAAGTGAAATTTCTGCAATTTTGCCCCAAAATAAGGAAAATTTCTGGAATTTTGCCCCAAAATAAGTGGAATTTCTGAGTTTTGCCCCAAAATAAAGAGGATTTCTGTCTTTTTGCCCCAACATATAGGAAATTTCTGCCTTTTTGCTTAACAATTAGGGGAATTTCTGCAATTTTGCTCCAAAATAAGGGGATTCTGCATTTTGCCTTTAAATAAGTGGAATTTCTATCTTTTTCCCCCAAAAGAAAGGGAATTTCTGTCTTTTTTGCCCCAAAATAAGAAAAATTTCTGACTTATTACACTGAAATAAGTGAAATTTCTGCAATTTTGCCCCAAAATAAGGGATATTTCTGCCTTTTTGCCCCCAAATAAGGGGAATTTCAGCCTTTTTTCCTCAAAATAAGTGGAATTTCTTCTTTTTTCCACAAAATATTAGAAATTTCTGCATTTTTGTTCCAAAATAAGGAAAATTTCTGCCTTTTTTCACTGAAATAAGTGAAATTTCTGCAATTTTACCCCAAAATATTTGAAATTTCTGCAATTTTGCCCCAAAATAAGTGGAATTTCTGAGTTTTGCCCCAAAATAAGAATTTCTGTCTTTTTGCCCCAACATATAAGGAATTTCTGCCTTTTTGCCCCACAATTAGGGGAATTTCTGCAATTTTGCTCCAAAATACGGGGAATTTCTGCTTTTTAGCCCGAAAATAAGGGGAATGTATACGTTTTGCCACAAAAAAGGGAAATTTCTTCATTTTTGCTCCAAAATAAGGGGAATTTCTGCTTTTTTGCCTCTAAATAAGTGGAATTTTTGTCTTTTTCCCTCAAACAAAGGGTATTTCTGTCATTTTTGCCCCAAAATAAGGAAAATTTCTGACTTATTCCTCTGAAATAAGTGAAATTTTTGCAATTTTGCCTCAAAATAAGAGAATTTTCTGCCTTTTTGCCCCGAAATAAAAGGAATTTCAGCCTTTTTACCTCAAAATAAAGGGAATTTCATCATTTTTGCCACAAAATATTAGCAATTTCTGCCTTTTTGCTCCAAAATAAAAAAATTTTCTGCAATTTCGTAGCAAAATAAAAGAAATTTCTGCCTTTTTGCTTCCAAATAAGAAAATTTCTGCTTTTTTTTCTGAAATAAGTGAAATTTCTGCAATTTTGCCCCAAAATAAGGGAAATTTCTGGAATTTTGCCCCAAAATAAGTGGAATTTCTGAGTTTTGTCCCAAAATAAGGAGGATTTCTGTCTTTTTGCCCCAACATATAGGAAATTTCTGCTTTTTTGCTTCACAATTAGGGGAATTTTGCAATTTTGCTCCAAAATACGGGAAATTTCTGCATTTTGCATGAAAATAAAAAGAATGCATAACTTTTTGCCATAAAAAAGAGAAATTTCTGCAATTTTGCCCCAAAATAAGTGAAATTTCTGCAATTTTGCCCCAAAATAAAGGAAATTTCTGGAATTATGCCCCAAAATAAGTGGAATTTCTGAGTTTTGCCCCAAAATAAGTAGAATTTCTGTCTTTTTGCCCCAACATATAGGGAATTTCTGCTTTTTGCCCCACAATTTGGGGAATTTCTGCAATTTTGCTCCAAAATACGGGTAATTTCTGCCTTTTTGCCCTAAAATACAAAGAATGCATACCTTTTGCCATATTAAGGGGAATTTTTTTCATTTTTGCTCCAAAATAAAAAGAATTTCTGCTTTTTTGCCTCTAAATAAGTGGAATTTCTGTCTTTTTCCCCCAAAACAAAGGGAATTTCTGTCTTTTTTGCCCCAAAATAAGGAAAATTTCTGACTTATTACCCTGAAATAAGTGAAATTTCTGCAATTTTGCCCCAAAATAACAGAAATTTCTGCCTTTTTGCCCCTAAATAAGAGGAATTTCAGCCTTTTTACCTCAAAATAAGAGGAATTTCTGCATTTTTGCCACAATATATTAGGAATTTTGGCCTTTTTGCCCCAAAATAAAGAAAATTTCTACTTTTTTTCCCTGAAATAAGTGAAATTTCTGCAATTTTGCCCCAAAATAAGTGAAATTTATGCAATTTTGCCCCAAAATAAGGAAAATTTCTGGAATTTTGCCCCAAAATAAGTGGAATTTCTGAGTTTTGCACCAAAATAAGGAGAATTTATGTCTCTTTCCCCTAACATATAGGGAATTTCTGCCTTTTTGCCCCACAATTAGGGGAATTTCTGCAATTTTGCTCCAAAATACGGGGAATTTCTGTTTTTAGCCCGAAAAGCAGGGGAATGTATACATTTTGCCACAAAAAAAAAAAGAAATTTCTTCATTTTTGCTTCAAAATAAAGGGAATTTCTGCTTTTTGCCTCTAAATAAGTGGAATTTCTGTCTTTTTCCCACAAAAAAAGGAATTTCTGTCTTTTTTGCAACAAGATAAGGAAAATTTCTGACTTATTACCCTGAAATAAGAGAAATTTCTGCAATTTTGCCCCAAATAATTGAAATTTCTTCAATTTTGCCCCGAAATAAAAAAATTTCTGCTTATTTTTCCTGAAATAAGTGAAATTTCTGCAATTTTGCCCCAAAATAAGTGAAATTTCTGCAATTTTGCCCCAAAATAAAGAAAATTTCTGGAATAATGCCCCAAAATAAGTGGAATTTCTGAGTTTTGCCCCAAAATAAGTAGAATTTCTGTCCTTTTGCCCCAACATATAGGGAATTTCTGCTTTTTGCCCCACAATTTGGGGAATTTCTGCAATTTTGCTCCAAAATAAGGGGAATTTCTGCCTTTTTGCCCGAAAATAAGAAGAATGCATACCTTTGTGCCATAAAAAAGGGAAATTTCTTCATTTTTGCTCCAAAATAAGTGGAATTTCAGCTTTTTGCCTCTAAAAAAGTGGAATTTCTGTCTTTTTCCCCCAAAACAAAGGGAATTTCTGTTTTTTGGCCACAAAATAAGGAAAAGTTCTGACTTATTACCCTTAAATAATTGAAATTTCTGCAATTTTGCCCCAAAATAAGAGAAATTTCTGCCTTTTTGCCCCAAAATAAGAAAAATTTCTGTAATTTTGTAACAAAATAAAAGACATTTCTGACTTTTTGCCCCAAAATTAGGAAAATTTCTGTTTTTTCCCTGAAATAAGTGAATTTTCTGCAATTTTGCCCCAAAATAAGTGAAATTTCAGCAATTTTGCCCCAAAATAAGGGAAATTTCTGAAATTTTGCCCCAAAATATGTGGAATTTCTGAGTTTTGCCCCAAAATAAGAAGAATTTCTGTCTATTTCCCCCAACATATAGGGAATTTCAGCCTTTTTGCCCCACAATTAGGGGAATTTCTGAATGTTGCTCCAAAATATGGGGAATTTCTGCCTTTTTGCCTGAAAATAATAAGAATGCATACCTTTTTGCCATAAAAAAGTGAAATTTCTACATTTTTGCTCCAAAATAAGGGGAATTTCTGCCCTTTTGACACTAAATAAGTGGAATTTCTGACTTTTTCCCCCAAAACAAAGGGAATTTCTGTCTTTTTTGTTCCATAATAAGGCAAATTTTTGACTTATTACCCTGAAATAAGTGAAGTTTTTGCAATTTTGCCCCAAAATAAGGGAAATTTCTGCCTTTTTGCCCTCAAATAAGGGGAATTTCAGCCTTTTTACCTCAAAATAAGGAAAATTTCTGCATTTTTTCCACAAAATATTAGGAATTTCTGCCTTTTTGCCCCAAAATAAGGAAAATTTCTGCCTTTTTTCCCGGAAATAAGTGAAATTTCGGCAATTTTGGCCCAAATTAAGAGAAATTTTTGCCTTTTTGCCCCCAAATAACGGGAATTTTAGCCTTTTTACCTGAAAATAAGGGGAATTTCTGCATTTTTGCCCCAAAATATGAGAAATTTCTGCCTTTTTGCTCCAAAATAAGAAAAATTTCTGACATTTTGTACCAAAATAAAAGTAATTTCTTCCTTTTTGCTTCCAAATAAGAAAATTTCTTCTTTTTTTTCTGAAATAAGTGAAATTTCTGAAATTTTGCCCCAAAATTAGTGAAATTTCTACAATTTTGCCCCAAAATAATTGAAATTTCTGGAATTTTGCCCCAAAATAAGTGGAATTTCTGAGTTTTGACCCAAAATAAGGAGAATTTCTGTCTTTTGGCCCTAACATATAGGGAATTTCTGCCTTTTTGCCCCACAATTAGGGGAATTTCTGCAATTTTGCTCCAAAATACGGGGAATTTCTGCTTTTTAGCCTGTAAATAAGGGGATTGTATACCTTTTGCCACAAAAAAGGGAAATTTCTTCATTTTTGCTCCAAAATAAAAGTAATTTCTGCTCGTTTGCCTCTAAAAAAGTGGAATTTCTGTGTTTTCCCCACAAAACAAAGGGAATTTCTGTCTTTTTGCCCCAAAATAAGGAAAATTTCTGACTTATATCCTGAAATAAGTGAAATTTTTGCAATTTAGCCCCAAAATAATGGAAATTTCTGCCTTTTGCCCCCAATTAAGGGGAATTTCAGCCTTTTACCTCAAAATAAGGGGAATTTCTGCATTTTTGCTTCAAAATATGGGAAATTTCTGCCTTTTTGTTCCAAAATAAGAAAAATTTCTGCAATTTTTTACCAAAATAAAAGAAATTTCTGCCTTTTTCCACTAAAATAAGAAAATTTCTGCTTTTTTTTCTGAAATAAGTGAAATTTCTGCAATTTTGCCCCAAAATAAATGAAATTTCTGGAATTTTGCCCCAAAATAAGTGAAATGTCTTAGTTTTGCCCCAAATAAGAAGAATTTCTGTCTTTTTGCCTCAACATATAGGGAATTTCTGCATTTTTGCCCCACAATTAGGGGAATTTCTGCATTTTTGCTCCAAAATACGAGGAATTTCATCTTTTTTGCCCGAAAATAAGAAGAATGCATACCTTTTTGCCATAAAAAAGAAAAATTTCTTCATTTTTGCCCCCAAATAAGAGGAATTTCTGCTTTTTTGCCTCTAAATATGTAGAATTTCTGTCTTTTTCTTTCAAAACAAAGGAAATTTCTTTCGTTTTTGCCCCAAAATAAGGAAAATTTCTAACTTATTACCCTGAAATAAGTGAAATTTCTGCAATTTTGCCCCAAAATAAAGGAAATTTCTGCATTTTTGCCACACAATATGGGAAATTTCTGCCTTTTTGCCCAAAATAAAAAAATTTCTGCAATTTTGTACCAAAATAAAAGAAATTTCTGCCTTTTTGCTACAAAATAAGAAAATTTCTGCTTTTTTTCCCTTAAATAAGTGAAATTTCTGCAATTTTGCCCCAAAATAAGTGAAATTTCTGCAATTTTGCCCCAAAATAAAGAAAATTTCTGGAATTTTGCCCCAAAATAAGTGGAATTTCTGAGTTTTGCCCCACAATAAGGAGAATTTCTGTCTTTATGCCCCAACATATAGGGAATTTCTGCCTTTTTCACCCACAATTAGAGGAATTTCTGCAATTTTGCTCCAAAATACGGGGAATTTCTTCTTTTTTGCCCGAAAATAAGAAGAATGCATACCTTTTTGCTATAAAAAAGGGAAATTTCTTCATTTTTGCTCCAAAATAAGAGGAATTTCAGCTTTTTTGCCTCTAAATAAGTGGAATTTCTGTCTTTTTCACACAAAACAAAGAGAATTTCTGTCTTTTTTGCAACAAAATGTGGAAAATTCCTGACTGATATCCCTGAAATAAGTGAAATTTCTGCAATTTTGCGCCAAAATAAGGGAAATTTCTGCCTTTTTGCCCCCAAATAATCGGAATTTCAGCCTTTTTACCTCAAAATAAGGGGAATTTTTGCATTTTTGCCACGAAAGATTAGGAATTTCTGCCTTTTTTCCCTAAAATAAGTGAAATTTCTGCAATTTTTCCCCAAAATAAGGGAAATGTCTGTCTTTTTGCCCCCAAATATTGGAAATTTCATCTTTTTACCTCAAAAAAAGGGGAAATTCTGCATTTTTGCCCCAAAATATGTGAAATTTTTGCCTTTTTGCACCAAATTAAAAAAATTTCTGCAATTTTCTACCAAAATAAAAGAAATTTCTGCCTTTTTGCTTCCAAATATAAAAATTTCTGATTTTTTTCTGAAATAAGTGAAATTTCTGCAATTTTGCCCCGAAATAAGGGAAATTTCTGCCTTTTTGCCCACAAATAAGGGGAATTTCAGCATTTTTACCTCAAAATAAAGGGAATTTCTGCATTTTTGCTTCAAATTATGGGAAATTTCTGCCTTTTTGCCTCAAAATAAATAAATTTCTGCAATTTTGTACCAAAATAAAAGAAATTTCTGCCTTTTTGCCCCTAAATAAGAAAATTTCTGCTTTTTTTTCTAAAATAAGTAAAATTTCTGCAATTTTGCCCCAAAATAAGCGAAATTTCTGCAATTTTACCCCAAAATAAGTGAAATTTCTGGAATTTTGCCCCAAAATAAGGAGAATTTCTGTCTTTTTGCCCCAATATATAGAGAATTTCTGCATTTTTGCCCCACAATTAGTGGAATTTCTGTAATTTGCTCCAAAATAAAAGGAATTTCTGCTTTTTTGCCTCTAAATAAGTGAAATTTCTGTCTTTTTCCCTCAAAACAAAGGGAATTTCTGTCTTTCTTGCCCCAAAATAAGGAAAATTTCTGACTTATTACCCTGAAATAAGTGAAATTTCTGCAATTCTGCCCCAAAATTAGGGAAATTTCTGCCTTTTTGCCCCCAAATAATGGGAATTTCAGCCTTTTACCTCAATATAAGGGGAATTTCTGCATTTTTGCCCCAAAATAAGGGAAATTTCTGCCTTTTGCCCCAAAATAAGAAAAATTTCTGCAATTTTGTACCAAAATAAAAGAAATTTCTGCCTTTTTGTCCCAAAATAAGAAAATTTCTGCTTTTTTTTTGTAATAAGTGAAATTTCTGCAATTTGGCCACGAAATAAGAGAAATTTCTGAGTTTAGCCCCAAAAGAAGTGGAATTTCTGAGTTTTGCCCCAAAATAAGGAGAATTTCTGTCTTTTTGCCCTAACATATAGGGAATTTCTGCCTTTTTGCCACACAATTACGGGAATTTCTGCAATTTTGTTCCAAAATAAGTGAAATTTCTGCAATTTTGCGCCCAAATAAGAGAAATTTATGAAAATTTGCCCCAAAATACGTGAAATTTCTGAGTTTTGCCC
Source organism: Micromys minutus (assembly GCF_963924665.1). NCBI lineage: Eukaryota > Metazoa > Chordata > Mammalia > Rodentia > Muridae > Micromys > Micromys minutus. The sequence goes on from NW_027667704.1 coordinate 233,851, forward strand.
CCAAATAAGGAGCATCTCTGTCCTTTTTGCTCCAAAATAAGGAAAATTTTTGACTTATTACCATGAAATAAGTGAAATTTCTGCAATTTTGCCCCCAAAATAAGGGAAATTTCTGCCTTTTTGCCCCCAAATACGGGGAATTTCAGACTTTTTACCTCAAAATAAGGGGAATTTCTGCATTTTTGCCACAAAATATTAGGAATTTCTGCCTTTTTGCCCCAAAATAAGGAAAATTTCTTCCTTTTTTCCCTGAAATAAGTGAAATTTCTGCAATTTTGCCCGAAAATAAGGGAAATTTCTGGAACTTTGCCCCAAAATTGGAATTTCTGAGTTTTGCCCCAAAATAAGGAGAATTTCTGTCTATTTGCCCTAACATATAGGGAATTTCTGCCTTTTTGCCACACAAATAGGGGAATTTCTGCAATTTTGCTCCAAAATACGGGGAATTTCTGCTAATTAGCATGAAAATAAGGAGAATGTATACCTTTTGCCACAAAAGAGTTAAATTTCTTAATTTTTGCTCCAAAATAAAAGGAATTTCGGCATTTTGCCTCTAAAAATTGGAATTTCTGTCTTTTCCCCCAAAACAAAAGAAATTTCTGTCTTTTTTGCCCCAAAATAAGAAAAATTTCTGACTTATTACCCTGAAATAAGTGCAATTTCTTCAAGTTTGCCCCAAAATAAGGGAAATTTCTTCCTTTTTGCTCCCAAATAAGGGGAATTTCAGCTTTTTTCCTCAAAGTAAAAGGAATTTCTACATTTTTGCCCCAAAATATGGGAAATTTCTGCCTTTTTGCTCCAAAATAAGAAAAATTACTGCAATTTTGTACCAAAATAAAAGAAATTTCTGCTTTTTTGCACCAAAATAAGAAAATTTCTGCTTTTTTTCTGAAATAAGTGAAATTTCTGCAATTTTGCCCAAAAATAAGTGAAATTTCTGCAATTTTGCCCCAAAATAAGTGGAATTTCTGAGTTTTAACCCAAAATAAAGAGAATTTCTGTCTTTTTAGCCCAACATATAGGGAATTTCTGCCTTTTTGCCTCACAATTAGGGGAATTTCTGCAATTTTCCTCCAAAATACGGGGAATTTCTGACTTTTTGCCCGAAAATAAGAAGAATGCATACATTTTTGCCATAAAAACGGAAAATTTCTTCATTTTTGCTCAAAAATAAGAGGAATTTGTGCTTTAATGCCTCTAAATATGTGGAATTTCTGTCTTTGTCACCCAAAATAAAGGGAATTTCTATCTTTTTTGCCCCAAAATAAGGAAAATTTCTGACTTATTACCATGAAATAAGTGAAATTTCTGCAATTTTGCCCAAAATAAGTGAAATTTCTGCAATTTTGCCCCAAAATAAGTGAAATTTCTGGAATTTTGCCCCAAAATAAGTGGAATTTCTGAGTTTTGCCCCAAAATAAGGAGAATTGTGTCTTTTTGCCCCAACATATAGGGAATTTCTGCCTTTTTGCCCCACAATTAGGGGAATTTCTGTAATTTTGCTCCAAAATACGAGGAATTTCTTCCTTTTTGCCCCAAAATAAGAAGAATGCATACCTTTTTGCCATAAAAAAGAAAAATTTCTTCATTTTTGCCCCCAAATAAGAGGAATTTCTGCTTTTTTGCCTCTAAATATGTAGAATTTCTGTCTTTTTCCCCCAAAACAAAGGGAATTTCTGTCTTTCCTGCCCCAAAATAAGGAAAATTTCTGACTTATTACCCTGAAATAAGTGAAATTTCTGCAATTTTGCCCCAAAATAAGGGAAATTTCTGCATTTTTGCCACACAATATGGGAAATTTCTGCCTTTTTGCCCAAAATATAAAAATTTCTGCAATTTTGTACCAAAATTAAAGAAATTTCTGGCTTTTTGCCACAAAATAAGAAAATTTCTGCTTTTTTTCCCTTAAATAAGTGAAATTTCTTCAATTTTTCCCCAAAATAATTGAAATTTCTGCAATTTTGCCCCAAAATAAAGGAAATTTCTGGAATTTTGCCCCAAAATATGTGGAATTTCTGAGTTTTGCCCCACAATAAGGAGAATTTCTGTCTTTATGCCCCAACATATAGGGAATTTTTGCCTTTTTGACCCACAATTAGAGGAATTTCTGCAATTTTGCTCCAAAATACGGGGAATTTCATCCTTTTTGCCCGAAAATAAAAAGAATGCATACCTTTTTGCTATATAAAAGGAAAATTTCTTCATTTTTGCTCCAAAATAAGAGGAATTTCTGCTTTTTTGCCTCTAAATAAGTGGAATTTCTGTCTTTTCCCCCCAAAACAAAGGGAATTTCTGTCTTTTTTGCCCCAAAATGAGGAAAATTCCTGATTTATTACCCTGAAATAAGTGAAATTTCTGCAATTTTGCCCCAAAATAAGGGAAATTTCTGCCTTCTTGCCCCCAAATAATCGGAATTTCAGCCATTTTACCTCAAAATAAGGGGAATTTCTGCATTTCTGCCACAAAAGATTAAAAATTTCTGCCTTTTTGCCCCAAAATAAAGAAAATTTCTGCCTTTTTTCCCTGAAATAAGTGAAATTTCTGCAATTTTGCCCCAAAATAAGGGAAATGTCTGCCTTTTTGCCCCCAAATAAGGGGAATTTCATCCTTTTTACCTCAAAAAAAGGGGAATTTCTGCATTTTTGCCCCAAAATATGGGAAATTTCTGCCTTTTTGCCCCAAAATAAGAAAATCTCTGCAATTTTGTACCAAAATAAAAGAAATTTCTGCCTTTTTGCTTCCAAATATAAAATTTTCTGATTTTTTTTCTGAAATAAGTGAAATTTCTGCAATTTTGCCCCAAAATAAGTGAAATTTCTGCAATTTTGCCCCAAAATAAGGGGAATTTCTGCCTTTTTGCCCCCAAATAAGGGGAATTTCAGCCTTTTTACCTCAAAATAAAGGGAATTTCTGCATTTTTCTTCAAAATATGGGAAATTTCTGCCTTTTTGCCCCAAAATAAGAAAATTTTCTGCAATTTTGTACCAAAATAAAAGAAATTTCTGCCTTTTTGCCCCTGAATAAGAAAATTTCTGCTTGTTTTTCTAAAATAAGTAATATTTCTGCAATTTTGCCCCAAAATAATCGAAATTTCTGCATTTTTTCCCCAAAATAAGTGAAATTTCTGAAATTTTGGCCCAAAATAAGTAAAATTTCTGAGTTTTGCCCCAAAATAAGGAGAATTTCTGTCTTTTTGCCCCAACATATAGGAAATTTCTGCATTTTTGCCCCACAATTAGGGGAATTTCTGCAATTTTGCTCCAAAATAAGGGGAATTTCTGCATTTTTGCCTCTAAATAAGTGGAATTTCTGTCTTTTTCCACCAAAACAAAGGGAATTTTTGTCTTTCTTGCCCCAAAATAAGGAAAATTTCTGACTTATTACCCTAAAATAAGTGAAATTTCTGCAATTTTGCCCCAAATTAGGGAAATTTCTGCCTTTTTGCCCCCAAATAATGGGAATTTCAGCCTTTTACCTCAAAATAAGAGGAATTTCTGCATTTTTGCTTCAAAATAAGGGAAATTTCTGGAATTTTGCTCTGAAATAAGTGGAATTTCAGAGTTTTGCCACAAAATAAGGAGAAGTTCTGTCTTTTTGCCCCAACATATAGGGAATTTCTGCCTTTTTGCTCCACAATTAGGGGAATTTCTGCAATTTTGCTCCAAAACATGGGGAATTTCTGCCTTTTTGCCCAAAAATAAGAAGAATGCATAGCTTTTTGCCATAAAAAAGAGAAATTTCTTCATTTTTGCTCCAAAATAAGGGGAATTTCTGCTTTTTTGCCTCTAAATAAGTGTTATTTCTGTCTTTTTCCCAAAACAAAGGGAATTTCTGTCTTTCTTGCCCCAAAATAAGGAAAATTTCTGACTTATTACCCTGAAATAAGTGAAATTTCTTAAATTTTACCCCAAATTTAGGGAAATTTCTGCCTTTTTGCCCCCAAATAATGGGAATTTAAGCCTTTTACCTCAAAATATAAAAAATTTCTGCATTTTTGCCCCAAAATAAGGGAATTTTCTGCCTTTTTGCCCCAAAATAAGAAAAATTTCTGCAATTTTTTACAAAAATAAAAAAAAATTCTGCCTTTTTGTCCCAAAATAATAAAATTTCTGCTTTTATTTCTGAAATAAGTGAAATTTCTGCAATTTTGCCCTGAAATAAGTGAAATTTCTCAGTTTTGCCCCAAATTAAGTGGAATTTCTGAGTTTTGCCCCAAAATGAGAATTTCTGTCTTTTTGCCCCAACATATAGGGAATTTCTGCTTTTTTGCCACACAATTACGGAAATTTCTGAAATTTTGCTCTAAAATAAGTGAAATTTCTGCAATTTTTCCCGAAAATAAGGGAAATTTCTGGAATTTTGCCCTAGAATAAGTGGAATGTCTGAGTTTTGCCCCCAAATAAGGAGCATTTCTGTCTTTTTTGCCCCAAAATAAGGAAAATTTCCGAATTTTTGCCCCCAAATATGGGGAATTTCAGCCTTTTTACCTCAAAGTAAAGGGGAATTTCTGCATTTTTTGCCACAAAATATGAGAAATTTCTGCCTTTTTGCCCCACAATAAGGAAAATTTCTGCTTTTTTTCTCTGAAATAAGTGAAATTTCTGCAATTTTGCCACAAAATAAGTGAAATTTCTGCAATTTTGCCCCAAAATAATTGAAATTTCTGCAGTTTTGCCCCCAAAAAAGTGAAATATCTGGAATTTTGCCCCAAATAAGTGGAATTTCTGAGTTTTGCCCCAAAATAAGGAGATTTTCTGTCTTTTTGCCCCAACATATAGGGAATTTCTGCCTTTTTGCCCCACAATTAGGGGAATTTCTGCAATTTTTCTCCAAATACGGGGAATTTCTGCCTTTTTGCCCAAAAATAAGAAGAATGCATACCTTTTTGCCATGAAAAAGGGAAATTTCTTCATTTTTGCTCCAAAATAAGGGGAATTTTTGCTTTTTTGCCTCTAAATAAGTGGAATTTCTGTCTTTTTCTCCCAAAACAATGGGAATTTCTGTTTTACTTGCCCCAAAATAAGGAAAATTTCTGACTTATTACCCTGAAATAAGTGAAATTTCTGCAATTTTGCCACAAAATAAGGGAAATTTCTGCCTTTTTACCCCCAAATAAGGGGAATTTCACCCTTTTTACCTCAAAATAAAGGGAATTTCTGCATTTTTGCCACAAAATATTAGGAATTTCTGCCTCTTTGCCCCAAAATAAGGAAAATTTCTGCCTTATTTTTCTGAAATAAGTAAAATTTCTGCAATTTTGCCCCAAAATAAGGGAAATTTCTGCCTCTTTGCCCAAAATAAGGAGAATTTTAGCCTTTTTACCTCAAAATAAGGGGAATTTCTGCATTTTTGCTTCAAAATATGGGAAATTTCTGCCTTTTTGCCCCAAAATAAGAAAAATTTTTGATATTTTGTACCAAAATAAAAGAAATTTCAGCCTTTTTTCTTCCAAATAAGAAAATTTCTGCTTTTTTTTCTGAAATAAGTGAAATATCTGAAATTTTGCACCAAAATAAGTGAAATTTCTACAATTTTGCCCCAAAATAATTGAAATTTCTGGAACTTTGCCCCAAATTAAGTGGAATTTCTGAGTTTTGACCCAAAATAAAGAGAATTTCTGTCTTTTTGCCCCAACATATAGGGAATTTCTGCCTCTTTGCCCCGCAATTAGGGGAATTTCTGCAATTTTGATCCAAAATACGGGGAATTTCTGCCTTTTTGCCCGAAAATAAGAAGAATGCATACCTTTTAGCCATAAAAAAGAAAAATTTCTTCATTTTTGCCCCCAAATAAGAGGAATTTCTGCTTTTTGTCCTCTAAATAAGTAGAATTTCTGTCTTTTTCCCCAAAAACAAAGGAAATTTCTGTCGTTTTTGCCCCAAAATAAAGAAAATTTCTGACTTATTATCCTGAAATAAGTGAAATTTCTGCAATTTTGCCCCAAAATTAGTGAAATTTCTGCCTTTGTGCCCCCAAATAATGGGAATTTAAGCCTTTTACCTCAAAATAAGTGGAATTTCTGCATTTTTGCCCCAAAATAAGAGAAATTTCTGCCTTCTTTCCCCAAAATAAGAAAAATTTCTGCAATTTTGTACCAAAATAAAAGAAATTTCTGCCTTTTTACCCCAAAATAAGAAAATTTCTGCTTCTTTTTCTGAAATAAGTGAAATTTCTGCAATTTTGCCCTGAAATAAGTGAAATTTCTGAGTTTTGCCCCAAAATAAGTGTAATTTCTGAGTTTTGCCCCAAAATGAGAATTTCTGTCTTTTCGTCCCAACATATAGCGAATTTCTGTCTTTTTGCCACACAATTACGAGAATTTCTGCAATTTTGCTCCAAAATAAGTGAAATTCCTGCAATTTTTCCCGAAAATAAGGGAAATTTCTGAAATTTTGCCCCATAATAAGTGGAATTTCTGAGTTTTACCCCCAAATAAAAAGCATTTCTGTCTTTTTTGCCACAAAATAAGGAAAAATTCTGAATTTTTGCCCCCAAATATGGGGAATTTCAGCCTTTTTACCCCAAAGTAAAGGGGAATTTCTGCATTTTTGCCACAAAATATTAGGAATTTCTGCCTTTTTGCCCCAAAATAAGGAAAATTTCTGCTTTTTTTCCCTGAAATAAGTGAAATTTCTGCAATTTTGCCCCAAAATAAGTGACATTTCTGCAATTTTGCCCCAAAATAAGTGAAATTTCTGCAATTTTGCCCCAAAATAAGTGAAATTTCTGGAATTTTGCCCCAAATAAGTGGAATTTCAAAGTTTTGCCCCAAAATAAAGAGAATTTCTGTCTTTTTGCTCCAACATATAGGGAATTTCTGCCTTTTTGCCCCACTATTAGGGGAATTTCTGAAATTTTGCTCCAAATACGGGGAATTTCTGCCTTTTTGCCCAAAAATAAGAAGAATGCATATTTTTTTGCCATGAAAAAGGGAAATTTCTTCATTTTTGCTCCAAAATAAGGGGAATTTCTGCTTTTTTGCTTCTAAATAAGTAGAATTTCTGTTTTTTTCTCCAAAAACAATGGGAATTTATGTCTTTTTTGCCCCAAAATAAGGAAAATTTCTGACTTATTACCCTGAAATAAGTGAAATTTCTGCAATTTTTCCCCAAAATAAGGGAAATTTCTGCCGTTTTGCCCCCAAATAAGGGGAATTTCACCCTTTTTACCTCAAAATAAAGGGAATTTCTGCATTTTTGCCACAAAATATTAGGAATTTCTGCCTCTTTGCCCCAAAATAAGGAAAGTTTCTGCCTTTTTTCTCTGAAATAAGTAAAATTTCTGCAATTTTGCCCCAAAATAAGTGAAATTTCTACCTTTTTGCCCCCAAATAAGGAGAATTTTAGCCTTTTTACCTCAAAATAAAGGGAATCTCTGCATTTTTGCTCCAAAATATGGGAAATTTCTGCCTTTTTGCCCCAAAATAAGAAAAATTTTTATATTTTGTACCAAAATAAAAGAAATTTCGGCCTTTTTGCTTCCAAATAAGAAAATTTCTGCTTTTTTTTTCTGAAATAAGTGAAATTTCTGAAATTTTGCACCAAAATAAGTGAAATTTCTACAATTTTGCCCCAAAATAATTGTATTTTCTAAAACTTTGTACCAAAATAAGTGGAATTTCTGAGTTTTGACCCAAAATAAAGAGAATTTCTGTCTTTTTACCCCAACATATAAAGAATTTCTGCCTTTTTGCCCCGCAATTTTGGAAATTTCTGCAATTTTGATCCAAAATACGGGGAATTTCTGCATTTTTGCCTGAAAATAAGAAGAATGCATACCTTTTTGCCATAAAAAAGGGAAATTTTTTTATTTTTGCTCCAAAATAAGAGCTATTTCTGCTTTTTTGTTCCAAAATAAGAAAAATTTCTGCAATTTTGTACCAAAATAAAAGAAATTTCTGCCTTTTTGCCCCTAAATAATAAAATTTCTGCTTTTTTTGAAATAAGTAAAATTTCTGCAATTTTGCCCCAAAATAAGCGAAATTTCTGCAATTTTGCCCCAAAATAAGTGAAATTTCTGGAATTATGCCCCAAAATATGTAGAATTTCTGAGTTTTGCCCCAAAATAAGGAGAATTTCTGTCTTTTTGCCCCAACATATAGGGAATTTCTGCATTTTTGCCCCACAATTAGGGGAATTTCTGCAATTTTGCTCTAAAATAAGGGGAATTTCTGCTTTTTTGCCTCTAAATAGGTGGAATTTCTGTCTTTTTCCCCCAAAACAAAGGGAATTTCTGCTTTCTTGCCCCAAAATAAGGAAAATTTCTGACTTATTACCCTGAAATAAGTAAAATTTCTGCAATTTTGCCCCGGAATAAGTGAAATTCCTGAGTTTTGCCCAAAAATAAGTGGAATTTCTGGAATTTTGCCCCAAAATAAGGAGAATACCTGTCTTTTTGCCCCAACATATACGAAATTTCTGCCTTTTGCCACACAATTACGGGAATTTCTGCAATTTTGCTCCAAAATATGTGACATTTCTGCAATTTTGCCCCAAAATAAGGGAAATTTTTGGAATTTTGCCCCAAAATAAGTGGAATTTCTGAGTTTTGCCCCCAAATAAGGAGAATTTCTGTATTTTTTGCCCCAAAATAAGGAAAATTTCTGACTTATTACTATGAAATAAGTGAAATTTCTGCAATTTTGCCCCAAAAATAAGGGAAATTTCTGCCTTTTGCCCCAAAATATGGGGAATTTAAGCCTTTTTACCTCAAAATAAGAGGAATTCTTGCCTTTTTGCCCCAAAATAAGAAAAATTTCTGCCTTTTTTTCCTGAAATAAGTGAAATTTCTGCAATTTTGCCCCAAAATAAATGAAATTTCTGCAATTTTGCCCAAAAATTAGGGAAATTTCTGGAATTTTGCCCCAAAATATGTGGAATTTCTGAGTTTTGCCCGAAAATAATGAGAATTTCTGTCTTTTTGCCCTAACGTATAGGTAATTTCTGCCTTTTTGCCCCACAATTAGGGGAATTTCTGTAATTTTGCTCCAAAATACAGGGAATTTCTGCTAAATAGCCTGAAAATAAGGAGAATGTATACCTTTTGCCACAAAAGAGGGAAATTTCTTCATTTTTGCTCTAAAATAAAAGGAATTTCTGCATTTTGCCTCTAAAAAAGTGAAATTTCTGTCTTTTTCCCCCAAAACAAAAAAAAATTTCTGTCTTTTTTGCTCCAAAATAAGAAAAATTTCTGACTTATTACCCTGAAATAAGTGCAATTTCTTCAAGTTTGCCCCAAAATGAAAGAAATTTCTGCCTTTTTGCTCCCAAATAATTGGAATTTCAGCCTTTTTCCTCAAAGTAAAAGAAATTTCTACATTTTTGCCCCAAAATATGGGAAATTTCTGCTTTTTTGCTCCAAAATAAGAAAAATTTCTGCAATTTTGTACCAAAATAAAAAAATTTCTGCCTTTTTGCCCCAAAATAAGAAAATTTCTGCTTTTTTTCTGAAATAAGTGAAATTTCTGCAATTTTGCCCCAAAATATGTGAAATTTCTGCAATTTTGTCCCAAAATAAGGAAATTTTTGGAATTTTGCCCCAAAATAAGTGGAATTTCTGAGTTTTGCCCCAAAATATTGAGTATTTCTGTCTTTTTGCCCCAACATATAGGGATTTTCTGTTTTTTTGCCCCACAATTAGAGGCATTTCTTCAATTTTTCTCCAAAATACGGGGAATTTCTGCCTTTTTGCCCGAAAATACAATGAATGCATACCTTTTTGCCATAAGAAAGAGAAATTTCTTCATTTTTGCTCCAAAATAAGAGGAATTTCTGCTTTTTTGCCTCTAAATAAGTAGAATATCTGTTTTTTTTCCCCCAAAACAAAGGAAATTTCTCTCTTTTTTGCCCCAACATAAGGAAAATTTCTGACTTATTACCGTGAAATAAGTGAAATTTCTGCAATTTTGCCCCAAAATAAGGGAAATTTCTGCCTTTTTGCCCCAAAATGAGAGGAATTTTAGCATTTTTACCTCAAAATAAAGGGAATTTCTGCATTTTTGCCCCAAAATATTGGAAATTTCTGCCTTTTTGCCCCAAAATATGAAAAATGTCTGATATTTTGTAACAAAATAAAAGAAATTTCGGCCTTTTTGCTTCCAAATAAGAAAATTTCTGCTTTTTTTTCCCGAAATAAGTGAAATTTCTGAAATTTTGCACCAAAATAAGTGAAATTTCTACAATTTTGCCCCAAAATAATTGAAATTTCTGGAATTTTGCCCCAAATTAAGTGGAATTTCTGAGTTTTGACCCAAAATAAGAAGAATTTCTGTCTTTTTGCCCCAACATATAGAGAATTTCTGCCTTTTTGCCCCACAATTACGGGAATTTCTGCAATTTTACTCCAAAATACGGGGAATTTCTGCCTTTTGCCCGAAAATAAGAAGAATGCATACCTTTTTGCCATAAAAAAAGGAAATTTTTTATTTTTGCTCCAAAATAAGGGGAATTTCTGCATTTTTCTTCTAAATAATTGGAATTTCTCTTCTTTCCCCCAAAACAAAGGGAATTTCTGTCTTTTTTGCCCCAAAATAAGGATAATTTCTGATTTATTACCCTGAAATAAGTGAAATTTCTGCAATTTTGCTCAAAAATAAAAGAAATTTCTGCCTTTTTGCCCCTCAAATAAGGGGAATTTCAGCTATTTTACCTCAAAATAAGGGGAATTTCTGCATTTTTGCTTCAAAATATGGGAAATTTCTGCCTTTTTGCCCCAAAATAAAAAAATTTCTGCAATTTTGTACCAAAATATAATTAATTACTGCCTTTTTGCCCCAAAATAAGAATATTTCTGCTTTATTTTTGGAAATAAGTGAAATTTCTGCAATTTTGACGCAAATAAGTGAAATTTCTGCAATTTTGCCCCAAAAGAAGGGAAATATTTGCCTTATTGCCCCCAAATAAAAGGAATTTCAGCATTTTTACCTAAAAATAAAGAGAATTTCTGCATTTTTGCCACAAAATATTAGGAATTTCTGCCTTTTTGCCCCAAAATAAGGAAAATTTCTGCCTTTTTTCCCTGAAATAAGTGAAATTACTGCAATTTTGCCCCAAAATAAGTGGAATTTCTGAGTTTTGCCCCAATATAAGGAGAATTTCTGTTTTTTTGCCCTATCATATAGGTAATTTCTGCCTTTTTGCCCTACAATTAGGGGAATTTCTGCAATTTTGCTCCAAAATACAGGGAATTTCTGCTTTTTAGCCTGAAAATAAGGGGAATGTATACCTTTTGCCACAAAAAAGGGAAATTTCTTCATTTTTGCTCCAAAATAAAAGTAATTTCTGCTTTTTTGCCTCTAAAAAAGTGGAATTTCTGTGTTTTCCCCACAAAACAAAGGGAATTTCTGTCTTTTTGCCCCAAAATAAGGAAAATTTCTGCCTTTTTGCCCCCAAATAAGGGGAATTTCAGCCTTTTTCCTCAAAATAAGAAGAAGTTCTGCATTTTTGCCCCAAAATATGGGAAATTTCTGCATTTTTGCTCCAAAATTAGAAAAATTTCTGCAATTTTGTAACAAAATTAAAGAAATTTCTGCCTTTTTGCCCCAAAATAAGAAAATTTCTGCTTTTTTTTTCTGAAATAAGTGAAATTTCTGCAATGTTGCCCAAAAATAAGTGAAATTTTTGCAATTTTGCCCCAAAATAAAGGAAATTTCTGGAATTTTGCCCTAAAATAAGTGAAATTTCTGAGTTTTGCCCATAATAAAAAGAATTTTGGTCTTTTTGCCTCAACATATAGGGACTTTCTGCCTTTTTGCCCTACAATTAGGGGAATTTCTGCAATTTTGCTCCAAAATACGGGGAATTTCTGCCTTTTTGCCCCAAAATAAGAAAAATTTCTGCTTTTTTTTCTCAAATAAGTGAAATTTCTGCAATTTTGCCTTAAAATAAGTCAAATTTCTGAGTTTTGCCTTTAAATAAGAAGAATTTCTGTCTTTTTGCCCCAACATATAGGGAATTTCTGCCTTTTTGCCCCACATTTAGGGGAATTTCTGCAATTTTGCACCAAAATAAGGGGAATTTCTGCCTTTTTGTCCTAAAATAAGAAGAATGCATACCTTTTTTCTATAAAAAAGGAAAATATCTTCATTTTTGCTCCAAAATAAAGGGAATTTCTGCATTTTTGCCTCTAAATAAGTGGAAATTCTGTATTTTTCTACCCAAAAAAGCGAATTTCTGTCTTTTTTGCCGCAAAATATGGAAAATTTCTGACTTATTACCCTGAAATAAGTGAAATTTCTCCAATTTTGCCCCAAAATAAGGGATATTTCTGCCTTTTTGCCCCAAATAAGGGGAATTTCAGGCTTTTTATCTCAAAATAAGGGGAATTTCTGCATTTTTGCCACAAAATATTAGGAATTTCTGCCTTTTTGCCTCTATATAATTGGAATATCTGTCTTTTTTCCCCAAAGCAAAGGGAATTTCTGACTTTTATGACCCAAAATAAGGAAAATTTTTGACTTATTACCCTGAAATAATAAAATTTCTGCATTTTTGCCTCAAAATAAGAGAAATTTCTGCCTTTTGCCCCCAAATCAGGGGAATTTCAGCCTTTTTACCTCAAAATAAAGGAACTTTCTGCATTTTTGACCCAAAATAGGGGATATTTCTGCCTTTTTGCCCCAACATAAAAAAAATTTCTGCAATTTTGTACCAAAATAAAAGAAATTTCTGCTTTTTTGCCCCAAAATAAGAAAATTTCTGCTTTTTTTCTTAAATAAGTGAAATTTATCCAATTTTGCCCCAAATAAGTGAAATTTCTGCAATTTTGCCCCAAAATAAAGGAACTTTCTGGAATTTTGCCCCAAAATAAGTGGAATTTCTGAGTTTTGCCCCACAATAAGTAGAATTTCTTTCATTATGCCCTAACATATAGGGAATTTCTGCATTTTTGCCCCACAATTGGAGAAATTTCTGCAATTTTGCTCCAAAATATTGGGAATTTCTGCCTTTTTGCCCGAAAATAAGAAGAATGCATACCTTTTTGCCATAAAAAAGGGAAATTTCTTCATTTTGCTCCAAAATAAAGGGAATTTCTGCTTTTTTGCCTCTAAATAAGTGGAATTTCTGTCTTTTTCCCCCAAAACAAAGGGAATTTCTGTCTTTTTTGCCCCAAAATAAGGAAAATTCCTGACTTACTACCCTGAAATAAGTGAAATTTCTGCAATTTTGCCCCAAAATAAGGGAAATGTCTGCCTTTTTGAACCCAAATCAGGGGAATTTCATCCTTTTTACCTCAAAAAAAGAGGAATTTCTTTATTTTTGCCCCAAAATATGGGAAATTTCTGCCTTTTTGCCCCAAAATAAGAAAAATTTCTGCAATTTTGTACCAAAATAAAAGAAATTTCTGCCTCTTTGCTTCCAAATATAAAAATTTCTGATTTTTTTTCTGAAATAAGTGAAATTTCTGCAATTTTGCCCCAAAATAAATGAAATTTCTGCAATTTTGCCCCAAAATAAGGGAAATTTCTGCCTTTTTACCCCCAAATAAGAGGAATTTCAGCCTTTTTACCTCAAAATAAAGAGAATTTCTGCATTTTTGCTTCAAAATATAGGAAATTTCTGCCTTTTTGCCCCAAAATAAGAAAAATTTCTGCAATTTTGTACCAAAATAAAAGAAATTTCTCCCTTTTTGCCCCTAAATAATAAAATTTCTGCTTTTTTGTCTGAAATAAGTAAAATTTCTTCAATTTTGCCCCAAAATAAGCGAAATTTCTGCAATTTTGCCCCAAAATAAGGGAAATTTCTGCCTTTTTGCCCCCAAATAAGAGGAATATCAGCCTTTTTACCTAAAAATAAGGGAAAATTCTGAGTTTTGCCCCAAAATAAGGGAAATTTCTGCCTTTTTGCCCCCCAAAAAAAATTCTGCAATTTTGTATCAAAATAAAAAAAATTTCTGCCTTTTTGCCCCAAAATAAGAAAATTTCTGCTTTTTTTTTCTGAAGTAAGTGAAATTTCTGCAATTTTGCCCAGAAATAAGTGAAATTTCTGAGTTTTGCCCAAAAATAAGTGGAATTTCTGAGTTTTGCCCCAAAATAAGGAGAATTTCTGTCTTTTTACCCCAACATATTGGGAATTTCTGCATTTTTGCCACACAATTACGGGAATTTCTGCAATTTTGCTCCAAAGTAAGTGAAATTTCTGCAATTTTTCCCCAAAATAAGTGAAATTTCTGCAATTTTGCCCCAAAATAAGGGAAATTTTTTGAATTTTGCCCCAAAATAAGTGGAATTTCTGAGTTTTGCCCCAAAATAAGGAGTATTTCTGTCTTTTTGGCCTAACATATAGTGAATTTCTGCCTTTTTGCCCCACAATTAGAGAAATTTCTTCAATTTTTCTCCAAAATACGGGGAATTTCTGCCTTTTTGCCCGAAAATAAGAAGAGTGCATACCTTTTTGCCATAAAAAAGAGAAATATCTTCATTTTTGCTCCAAAATAAGAGGAATTTTTTCTTTTTTGCCTCTAAATAAGTAGAATTTCTGTCTTTTTCCCCCCCCAAAAAAAGAAATTTCTGTCCTTTTTGCCCCAAAATAAGGAAAATTTCTGACTTATTACCCTGAAATAAGTGAAATTTCTGCAATTTTGCCCCAAAATAAGGAAAATTTCTGTCATTTTGCCCCTATATAAGGGGAATTTTAGCCTTTTTACCTCAAAATAAGGGGAATTTCTGCATTTTTGCCCTAAAATATGGGAAATTTCTGCCTTTTTGCCCCAAAATAATAAAAATTTCTGGTATTTTGTACCAAAATAAAAGAAATTTTGGCCTTTTTGCTTCCAAATAAGAAAATTTCTGCTTTTTTTTCTGAAATAAGTAAAATTACAGAAATTTTGCCCCAAAATAAGTGAAATTTCTACAATTTTGCCCCAAAATAATTGAAATTTCTGGAATTTTGCCCCAAAATAAGTGGAATTTCTAAGTTTTGACTCAAAATAAGGAGAATTTCTGTATTTTTGCCCCAACATATAGGGAATTTCTGCCTTTTTGCCCCACATTTACGGGAATTTCTGCAATTTTGCTCCAAAATACGGGGAATTTCTGCCTTTTTGCCCGAAAATAAAAAGAATGCATACCTTTTTGCAATAAAAAAGGAAATTTTTTATTTTTTCTCCAAAATAAGGGGAATTTCTGCTTTTTTCTTCTAAATAATTGGAATTTCTGTTCTTTCCCCGAAAACAAAAAGAATTTCTGTCTTTTTTGCCCCAAAATAAGTAAAATTTCTGATTTATTACCCTGAAATAAGTGAAATTTCTGCAATTTTGCCCAAAAATAAGGAAAATTTCTGCCTTTTTGCCCCCAAATAAGTGGAATTTCAGCCTTTTTACCTCAAAATAAGGGGAATTTCTGCATTTTTGCTTCAAAATATGGGAAATTTCTGCCTTTTTGCCCCAAAATAAGAAAATTTCTGCTTTTTTTCCTTTAAATAAGTGAAATTTCTGCAATTTTTCCCCAAAATAAGTGAAATTTCTGCAATTTTGCCCCAAAATAAGTGAAATTTCTGCAATTTTGCCCCAAATAAGTGAAATTTTTGGAATTTTGCCCCAAAATAAGTGGAATTTCTGAGTTTTGTCACAAAATAAGGAGAATTTCTGTCTTTTGCCCCAACATATAGGGAATTTCTGCCTTTTTGCCCCACAATTAGGGGAATTTCTGCAATTTTGCTCCAAAATATGAGGAGTTTCTGCCTTTTTTCCTGAAAATAAGAAGAATGCATAGCTTTTTGCCAAAAAAGGAAAATTTCTTCATTTTTGCTCCAAAATAAGGGAAATTTCTGCTTTTTTGCATCTAAATAACTGGAATTTCTGTCTTTTTCCCACAGAGCAAAGGGAATTTCTGTCTTTTTTGCCCCAAAATAAGGAAAATTTCTGACTTATTACCCTGAAATAAGTGAAATTTCTGCAATTTTGCCCCAAATAAGGGAAATTTCTGCCTTTTTGCCCCCAAATCAGGGGAATTTCAGCATTTTACCTCAAAATAAGGGTACTTTCTGCATTTTTCACCCAAAATATGGGAAATTTATGCGTTTTTGCCCCAAAATAAGAAAAATTTCTGCAATTATGTACCAAAATAAAAGAAATTTCTGCCTTTTTGCCCCAAAATAAGAAAATTTCTGCTTTTTTTGGAAATAAGTGAAATTTCTGCAATTTTGACCCAAATAAGTGAATTTTCTGCAATTTTGCCCCAAAAGAAGGGAAATATTTGCCTTTTTGACCCCAAATAATAGGAATTTCAGCATTTTTACCTAAAAATAAGGGGAATTTCTGCATTTTTGCCCCAAAATAAGGAAAATTTCGGCTTTTTTTTCCTGAAATAAGTGAAATTTCTGCAATTTTGCCCCAAAATAAGTGAAATTTCTGCAATTTTGCCCCAAACTAAGGGAAATTTCTGGAATTTTGCCCCAAAATAAGTGGAATTTCTGAGTTTTGCCCCAAAATAAGAAGAATTTCTTTTTTTTTGCCCTATCATATAAGGAATTTCTGCCTTTTTGCCCCACAATTAGGGGAATTTCTGCAATTTTGCTCCAAAATACGGGGAATTTCTGCTTTTGAGCCTGAAAATAAGGGGAATGTATACCTTTTGCCACAAAAAAGGGAAATTTCTGCCATTTTACTCCAAAATAAGAAAAATTGCTGCAATTTTGTACCAAAATAAAAGAAATTTCTGCTTTTTTGCCCCAAAATAAGAAAATTTCTGCTTTTTTTTTTCTGAAATAATTGAAATTTCTGCAATTTTGCAAAAAATAACTGAAATTTCTGCAATTTTGCCCCAAAATAAAGGAAATTTCTGGAATTTTGCCCTAAAATAAGTGAAATTTCTGAGATTTGCCCATAATAAGGAGAATTTTGGTCTTTTTGCCCCAACATGTAGGGAATTTCTGCCTTTTTGCCCTACAATTAGGGGAATTTCTGCAATTTTGCTCCAAAATACTGGGAATTTCTGCATTTTTGCCCCAAAATAAGAAAAATTTCTGCTTTTTTTTCTGAAATAAGTGAAATTTCTGCAATTTTGCCCCAAAATAAGTCAAATTTCTGAGTTTTGCCCCTAATTAAGAAGAATTTCTGTCTTTTTGCCCCAACATATAGGGAATTTCTGCCTTTTTGCCCCACATTTAGGGGAATTTTCTGCAATTTTGCACCAAAATACGAGGAATTTCTGCCTTTTTGTCCGAAAATAAGAAGAATGCATACCTTTTTTCCATAAAAAAGGGAAATATCTTCATTTTTGCTCCAAAATAAGGGGAATTTCTGCATTTTTGCCTCTAAATAAGTGGAAATTCTGTATTTTTCCACATAAAAAAAGGGAATTTCTGTATTTTGCCCCAAAATATGGAAAATTTCTGACTTATTACCCTGAAATAAGCGAAATTTCTGCAATTTTGCCCCAAAATAAAGGAAATTTCTGCCCTTTTGCCCCCAAATAAGGGGAATTTCAGCCTTTTTACCTCAAAATAAGGGGAATTTCTGCATCTTTGCCACAAAACATTAGGAATTTCTGCCTTTTTGCCTCTAAATAAGTGGAATTTCTGTCTTTTTCCCCCTAAACAAAGGGAATTTCTGTCTTTTATGACCCAAAATAAGGAAAATTTTTGACTTATTAACATGAAATAATGAAATTTCTGCAATTTTGCCTCAAAATAAGAGAAATTTCTGCCTTTTTGCCCCCAAATCAGGGGAATTTCAGCCTTTTTACCTCAAAATAAATGGACTTCCTGCATTTTTGATCCAAAATATGGGAAATTTCTGCCTTTTTGCCCCAACATAAGAAAAATTTTTGCAATTTTTTAACAAAATAAAAGAAATTTCTGCCTTTTTGCCCCAAAATAAGAAAATTTCTGCTTTTTATCTTAAATAAGAGAAATTTCTGCAATTTTGCCCCAAATAAGTGAAATTTCTGCAATTTTGCCCCAAAATAAAGGAAATTTCTGGAATTTTGCCCCAAAATAAGTGGAATTTCTGAGTTTTGCCCCACAATAAGGAGAATTTCTGTCATTATGCCCTAACATATAGGGAATTTCTACCTTTTTGCCCCACAATTAGGGGAATTTCTGCAATTTTGCTCCAAAATACGGGGAATTTCTGCTTTTTAGCCTGAAAATAAGGGGAATGTATACCTTTTGCCACAAAAAAAGGGAAATTTTTTGATTTTTGCTCCAATATAAAAGGAATTTCTGCTTTTTTGCCTTTAAAAAAGTGGAATTTCTGTGTTTTTGCCCCAAAATAAGGAAAATTTCTGACTTATTACCTTGAAATAAGTGAAATTTCTGCAATTTTGCCCCAAAATAAGTGAAATTTCTGCCTTTTTGCCCCCAAATAAGGGGAATTTCAGCATTTTTCCTCAAAATAAGAAGAATTTCTGCATTTTTGCCCCAAAATATGGGAAATTTCTGCATTTTTGCTCCAAAATAAGAAAAATTGCTGCAATTTTGTAACAAAATAAAAGAAATTTCTGCCTTTTTGCCCCAAAATAAGAAAATTTCTGCTTTTTTTTCTGAAATAAGTGAAATTTCTGCAATTTTGCCCCAAAATAAGGGAAATTTCTGCATTTTTGCCACCAAGTAAGGGGAATTTCAGCCTTTTTACCTCAAAATAAGGGGAATTTCTGCATTTTTGCCACAAAATATTAGGAATTTCTTCCTTTTTGCCCCAAAATAAGGAAAATTTCTGCCTTTTTTCCCTGAAATAAGTGAAATTTCTGCAATTTTGCACCAAAATAAGTAAAATTTCTGCAATTTTGCATTAAAATAAGGGAAATTTCTGGAATTTTCCCCCAAAATAAGTGGAATTTTTGAGTTTTGCCCCACAATGAGGAGAATTTCTGTCTTTTTGCCCTAACATACAGGGAATTTGTGCCTTTTGGCGCCACAATTAGGGGAATTTCTGCAATTTTGCTCCAAAATACGGGGAATTTCTGCATTTTTGCCCGAAAATAAGAAGAATGCATAGCTTTTTGCCATGAAAAAGTTAAATTTCTTCATTTTTACCTCAAAATAAGGGGAATTTCTGCATTTTTGCCACAAAATTTTTGGAATTTCTGCCTTTTTGCCCCAAAATAAGGAAAATTTCTGCTTTTTTTCCCTGAAATACGTGAAATTTCTGCAATTTTGCCCCAAAATAAGTGAAATTTCTGCAATTTTGCCCGAAAATAAGGAAATTTCTGGAATTTTGCCCCATAATAAGTGGAATTTCTGAGTTTTGCTTTAACATATAGGGAATTTCTGCCTTTTTGCCCCACAATTAGGGGAATTTCTGATTTTGCTCCAAAATACGGGGAATTTCTGCTTTTTAGCCTGAAAATAAGGGGAATGTATAACTTTTGCAACAAAAAGGATAAATTTCTTCATTTTTGCTCCAAAATAAAAGGAATTTCTGCAATTTGCCTCTAAGAAAGTGGAATTTCTGTTTTTTTCCCCCAAAACTAAGGGAATTTCTGTCTTTTTTGCCCCAAAATAAGGAAAATTTCTGACTTATTACCCTGTAATAAGTGATATTTCTGCAATTTTGCCCAAAAATAAGGGAAATTTCTGCATTTTTGCCCCCAAATAAGGGGAAATTCAGCCTTTTTTTTTCAAAATAAGTGGAATTTCTGCATTTTTGCCCCAAAATATGGGAAATTTCTGCATTTTACTCCAAAATAAGAAAAATTTCTGCAACTTTGCTTCAAAATAAGTGAAATTTCTGCAATTTTGCCCCAAAATAAGGGAAATTTCTGGAATTTTGCCCCAAGATAAGTGGAATTTCTGAGTTTTGCCCCAAAATAAGAAGAATTTCTGTCTTTTTGCCCCAACATATATGGAATTTCTGCCTTCTTGCCCCACAATTAGGAGAATTTCTGCAATTTTGCTCCAAAATATGGGGAATTTCTGACTTTTTGCCCGAAAATAAGAAGAATGCATACCTTTTTGCCAAAAAAAGGGAAATTTCTTCATTTTGGTTCCAAAATAAGAAGAATTTCTGCTTTTTTGCCTCTAAATAAGTAAAATTTCTGTCTTTTTCCTTCAAAACAAAGGAAATTTCTGTCCTTTTTGCCCCAAAATAAGAAAAATTTCTGACTTATTAGCCTGAAATAAGTGAAATTTCTGCATTTTTCCCCAAAATAAAGAAAATTTCTGCCTTTTTGCCCACAAATAAGAGGAATTTAAGCCTTTTTACCTCAAAATAAGAGGAATTTCTGCATTTTTGCCACAAAATATTAGGAATTTTTGCCTTTTTGCCTCAAAATAAAGAAAATTTCTGCCTTTTTTCACTGAAATAAGTGAAATTTCTGCAATTTTGCCCCAAAATAAGTGAAATTTCTGCAATTTTGCCCCAAAATAAGGGAAATTTCTGGAATTTTGCCCCAATATATAGGGAATTTCTGCCTTTTTGCCCCACAATTCGGGGAATTTCTGCAATTTTGCTCCAAAATACTTGGAATTTCTGCCTTTTTGGCCGAAAATAAGAAGAATGCATATTTTTTGCCATAAAAAAGGGAAATTTCTTCATTTTTGCTCCAAATTAAGGGGAATTTCTTCTTTTTTGCCTCTAAATAAGTGGAATTTCTGTTTTTTTCCCCAAAAACAAAGGTAATTTCTGTTTTTTTTTGCCCCAAAATAAGGACAATTTCTGACTTATTACTCTGAAAAAAGTGAAATTTCTGCAATTTTGCCCCAAAATAAGGGAAATTTCTGGAATTTTGCCCCAAAATAAGTGGAATTTCTGAGTTTTGCCCCAAAATAAGGAGAATTTCTGTATTTTTGCCCTAACATATAGGGAATTTCTCCCTTTTTGCCCCACAATTAAGGGAATTTCTGCAATTTTGCTCCAAAATACAGGGAATTTCTGCTTTTTAGCCTGAAAATAAGGGGAATGTATACCTTTTGCAACAAAAAAGGGAAATATCTTCATTTTTGCTCCATAATAAGAGGAATTTCTGCATTTTGCCTCTAAAAAAGAGGAATTTCTGTCTTTTTCCCCCAAAACAAAGGGAATTTCTGTCTTTTTTGCCCCAAAATAAGGAAAATTTCTGACTTATTTCCGTGAAATAAGTGAAATTTCTGCAATTTTGCCGCAAAATAAGGGAAATTTCTGCCTTTTTGACCCCAAATAAGGGGAATTTCAGCCTTTTTCCTCAAAATAAGGGGAATTTCTGCATTTTTGCCCCAAAATATGAAAAATTTCTGCTTTTTTGCTCCAAAATAAGAAAAATTTCTGCAATTTTGTACCAAAATAAAAAAATTTCTGCCTTTTTGCCCCAAATAAGAAAATTTCTGCTTTTTTTTTCTGAAATAAGTGAAATTTCTGCAATTTTGCCACAAAATAAGTGAAATTTCTGCAATTTTGCCCCAAAATAAGTGAAATTTCTGGAATTTTGCCCCAAAATAAGTGGAATTTCTGAGTTTTCACCCAAAATAAGGAGAATTTTTGTCTTTTTGCCCCAACATATAGGGAATTTCTGCATTTTTGCCCCTACAATTAGGGGAATTTCTATAATTTTGCTCCAAAATAAGGGGAATTTCTGCTTTTTTGCCTCTAAATAAGTAGAATTTCTGTCTATTTTTCCCAAAACAAAGGGAATTTCTGTCTTTTTTGCCCCAAAACAAGGAAAATTTCTGACTTATTACCCTGAAATAAGTGAAATTTCTGATATTTAGCTCAAAAATATGGGAAATTTCTGCCTTTTTGCCCCCAAATAAAGGGAATTTCAGCCTTTTACCTCAAAATAAGGGGAATATCTGCATTTTTGCCCCAAAATAAGAAAAATTTCTGCTATTTTGCCCTAAAATAAGAAAAATTTCTGAAATTTTGTACCAAAATAAAAAAAAATTTCTGCCTCTTTGCCCCAAAATAAGAAAATTTCTACTTTTTTTCATGAAATAAGTGAAATTTCTGCAATTTTGCCCCAAAATAAGTGAAATTTCTGCAATTTTGACCCAAAATAAGGGAAATTTTTGGAATTTTTCCCCAAAATAAGTGGAATTTCTGAGAATTGCCCCAAAATAAGGAGTATTTCTGTCTTTTTGCCTCAACATATATCGAATTTCTGCCTTTTTGCCCCACAATTAGGGGAATTTCTGCAATTTTGCTCCAAAATATGGGGAATTTCTGCCTTTTTTGCCCGAATATAAGAAGAATGCATACCTTTTTGCCATAAAAAAAGAGACATTTCTTCATTTTTGCTCCAAAATAAGAGGAATTTCTGCTTTTTTCTTCTAAATAAGTAGAATTTCTTTCTTTTCCCCCAAAACAAAGGAAATTTCTGTCCTTTTTGCCTGAAAATATGGAAAATTTCTGACTTATTACCCTGAAATAAGTGAAATTTCTGTAATTTTGCCCCAAAATAAGGGAAATTTCTGCCTATTTGCCCCCAAATAAGGGGAATTTCAGCCTTTTTCCTCAAAATAAGGGGAATTTCTGCATTTTTGCCCCAAAATATGGGAAATATCTGCCTTTTTGCCCCAAAATAAGAAAAATTTCTGCATTTTTGCCCCAACGTAAGGGAAATTTCAGCATTTGGCCTAAAATAAGAAAAATTTCTGCAATTTTGTACCAAAATAAAAGAAATTTCTGCCTTCAGGCTCCAAAATAAGAAAATTTCTGATTTTTTTTCTGAAATAAGTGAAATTTCTGCAATTTTTCTACAAAATAAGTGAAATTTCTGTAATTTTGCCCCAAAATAAGTGAAATTTCTGCAATTTTGCTTCAAAATAAGAGAAATTTCTAGAATTTGCCCCAAAATAAGTAGAAATTCTGAGTTTTGCACCAAAATAAGGAGTATTTCTGTTTTTTTGCCTCAAAATATAGGCAATTTCTGCCTTTTTGACCCACAAATAGGGGAATTTCTGCAATTTTGCTCCAAAATACGGGGAATTTCTGCCTTTTTTCCCAAAAATAATAAGAATGCATACCTTTTTGCCATAAAAAAGGGAAATTTCTTCATTTTTGCTCCAAAATAAGAGGAATTTCTGCTTTTTTGCCTCTAAATCAGTAGAATTTCTGTCTTTTTCCCCCAAAACAAAGGAAATTTCTGTGCTTTTTGCCCCAAAATAAGGAAAATTTCTGACTTATTACCCTGAAATAAGTGAAATTTCTTCAATTTTGCCCCAAAATAAAGGGAAATTTCTGCTTTTTTGCCTCCAAATAAGGGGAATTTCAGCCTTTTTACCTCAAAATAAGGGGAATTTCTTCATTTTTGCCACAAAATATTAGGAATTTCTGCTTTTTTCCCCAAAATATAGACAATTTCTGCCTTTTTTCCCTTAAATAAATGATATTTCTGCAATTTTGCCCCAAAATAAGTGAAATATCTGCAATTTTGCTCCAAAATAAGAAAAATTTTAGGAATTTGCCTCAAAATAAGTGGAATTTCTGAGTTTTGCCCCAAAATAAGGAGAATTTCTGTCTTTTTGCTCCAACATATAGGGGATTTCTGCCATTTGCCCCACAATAAGGGGAATTTCTGCAATTTTGCTCCAAAATACGGGGAATTTCTGCCTTTTTGCCCGAAAATAAGAAGAATGCATACCTTTTTGCCATAAAAAACGGAAATTTCTTCATTTTTGCTTCAAAATAAGGGGAATTTCTGCTTTTTTGCCTCTAAATAAGTGGAATTTCTGTATTTTTCCCCCAAAACAAAGGGAATTTCTGTTTTTTGCCCCAAAATAAAGAAAATTTCTGAATTATTACCCTAAAATATGTGAAATTTCTGCAATTTTGCCCCAAAATAAGGTAAATTTCTGCCTTTTTGCCCCAAAATAAGGGGAATTTCAGCCTTTTTACCTCTATATAAGGTGAATTTCTGCATTTTGCCACAAAATATTAGGAATTTTTGCCTTTTTGCCCCAAAATAAAGAAAATTTCTGTCTTTTTTCCCTGAAATAAGTGAAATTTCTGCATTTTTGCCCCAAAATAAGGGAAATTTCTGGAATTTTGCCCCAAAATAAGTGAAATTTTTGAGTTTTGCCCCAAAATAAGGAGAATTTCTGGCTTTTTGCCCTAACATATAGGGAATTTCTGCCTTTTTGCCCCACAATTAGGGGAATTTCTGCAATTTTGCTCCAAAATTCGGGGAATTTCTGCTTTTTAGCCTGAAAATAAGGGGAATGTATACCTTTTGCCAAAAAAGGGAAATTTCTTCATTTTTGCTCCAAAATAAAAGGAATTTCTGCATTTTGCCTCTAAAAAAAGTAGAATTTCTGTTTTTTCCCCCAAAACAAAGGGAATTTCTGTTTTTTTGCCCCAAAATAAGGAAAATTTCTGACTTATTACCCTGAAAAAAATTGAAATTTCTGCAATTTTGCCCTAAAATAAGTGAAATTTCTGTTTTTTTGCACCCAAAAAAGGAGAATTTCAGCCTTTTTCCTCAAAATAAGGGGAATTTCTGCATTTTTGCCCCAAAATATGGGAAATTTCTGATTTTTTGCTCCAAAATAAGAAAAATTTCTGCAATTTTGTACCAAAATAAAAGAAATTTGTGCCTTTTTGCCCTAAAATAAGAAAATTTCTGCTTTTTTACTGAAATAAATGAAATTTTTGCAATTTTGCCCCAAAATAAGGGAAATTTATGAAATTTTGCCCCAAAGTAAGTGAAATTTCTGCAATTTTGCCCCAAAAAAATGGAAATTTCTGGAATTTTGCCCCAAAATAAGTGAAATTTCTGAGTTTTGCCTTCAAATAAGGAGAATTTCTGTCTTTTTGCCCAAACATATAGGGAATTTCTGCCTTTTTGCCCCACAATAAGGGGAATTTCTGCAATTTTGCTCCAAAATACGGGGAATTTTTGCCTTTTTTCTTGAAAATAAGAAGAATGCATACCTTTTTGGCATAAAAAAGGGAAATTTCCTCATTTTTGCTCCAAAGTAGAAGGAATTTCTGCTTTATTGTCAGTAAATAAGTGGAATTTCTGTCTTTTTCACACAAAACAATGGAAATCTCTGTCCTTTTTGCCCCAAAATAAGGAAAATTTCTGACTTATTACCCTTAAATAAGTGAAATTTCTGCAATTTTGCCCGAAAATAAGGGAAATTTCTGCGTTTTTACCCTAAAATAAGGGGAATTACAGCCTTTTTACCTCAAAATATAAAGAATTTCTGCATTGTTGCCACAAAATTTTTAGAATTTCTGTCTTTTTGCCCCAAAATAAGAAAATTTCTGCCTTTTTCCCTTAAATAAGTGAAATTTCTGCAATTTTGCCCCAAAATAAGTGAAATTTCTGCAATTTTGCCCCAAAATAAGGGAAATTTCTGGAATTTTGCCCCAAAATAAGTGGAATTTCTGAGTGTTGCCCCAAAATAAGGAGAATTTCTGTCTTTTTGCCCTAACATATAGGGTATTTCTGCCTTTTTGCTCCACAATTAGGGGAATTTCTGCAATTTTGCTCCAAAATACGGGGAATCTCTGCTTTTTAGCCTGAAAATAAAGGGAATGTATACCTTTTGCCACAAAAAAGGGAAATATCTTCATTTTTGCTCCAAAATAAAAAAAATTTCTGCATTTTGCCTCTAAAAAAGTGGAATTTCTGTCTTTTTCCCCAAAAACAAAGGGAATTTCTGTCTTTTTTGCCCCAAAATAAGGAAAATTTCTGACTTATTTCTGTGAAATAAGTGAAATTTCTGCAATTTTGCCGCAAAATAAGGGAAATTTCTGCCTTTTTGCCCCCAAATAAGGGGAATTTCAGGCTTTTTCCTCAAAATAAGGGGAATTTCTGCATTTTTTGCCCCAAAATATGGGAAATTTCTGCTTTTTTGCCCCAAAATAAGAAAAATTTCTGCAATTTTGTACCAAAATAAAAGAAATTTCTGCCATTTTGCCCCAAATAAGAAAATTTCTGCCTTTTTTCCTTTAAATAAGTGAAATTTCTGCAATTTTTCCCCAAAATAAGTGAAATTTCTGCAATTTTGCCCCAAAATAAGGGAAATTTCTGGAATTTTGCCCCAAAATAAGTGGAATTTCTGAGTTTTGCCCCAAAATAAGGAGAATTTCTGTATTTTTGCCCTAACATATAGGGAATTTCTGCATTTTTCCCCCACAATTAGGGGAATTTCTGCAATTTTGCTCCAAAATACAGGGAATTTCTGCTTTTTAGCCAGAAAAGAAGGGGAATGTATACCTTTTGCAACAAAAAAGGGAAATATCTTCATTTTTGCTCCATAATAAAAGGAATTTCTGGATTTTGCCTCTAAAAAAGAGGAATTTCTGTCTTTTTCCCCCAAAACAAAGGGAATTTCTGTCTTTTTTGCCCCAAAATAAGGAAAATTTCTGCTTTTTTGCCCCAAAATAAGAAATATTTCTGCAATTTTGTACCAAAATAAAAGAAATTTCTGCCATTTTGCCCCAAATAAGAAAATTTCTGCCTTTTTTCCTTTAAATAAGTGAAATTTCTGCAATTTTTCCCCAAAATAAGTGAAATTTCTGCAATTTTGCCCCAAAATAAGGGAAATTTCTGGAATTTTGCCCCAAAATAAGTGGAATTTCTGAGTTTTGCCCCAAAATAAGGAGAATTTCTGTATTTTTGCCCTAACATATAGGGAATTTCTGCCTTTTTGCCCCACAATTAAGGGAATTTCTGCAATTTTGCTCCAAAATACAGGGAATTTCTGCTTTTTAGCCTGAAAAAAAGGGGAATGTATACCTTTTGCAACAAAAAAGGGAAATATCTTCATTTTTGCTCCATAATAAAAGGAATTTCTGGATTTTGCCTCTAAAAAAGAGGAATTTCTGTCTTTTTCCCCCAAAACAACGGGAATTTCTGTCTTTTTTGCCCCAAAATAAGGAAAATTTCTGACTTATTTCCGTGAAATAAGTGAAATTTCTGCAATTTTGCCGCAAAATAAGGGAAATTTCTGCCTTTTTGACCCCAAATAAGGGGAATTTCAGCCTTTTTCCTCAAAATAAGGGGAATTTCTGCCTTTTTGCCCCAAAATATGGGAAATTTCTGCTTTTTTGCCCCCAAATAAGAAAAATTTCTGCAATTTTGTACCAAAATAAAAAAAATTCTGCCTTTTTGCCCCAAATAAGAAAATTTCTGCTTTTTTTTCTGAAATAAGTGAAATTTCTGCAATTTTGCCACAAAATAAGTGAAATTCCTGCAATTTTGCCCCAAAATAAGTGAAATTTCTGGAATTTTGCCCCAAAATAAGTGGAATTTCTGAGTTTTCACCCAAAATAAGAAGAATTTCTGTCTTTTTGCTCCAACATATAGGGAATTTCTGCATTTTTGCCCCACAATTAGGGGAATTTCTGCAATTTTGCTCCAAAATAAGTGGAATTTCTGCTTTTTTGCCTCTAAATAAATGGAATTTCTGTATATTTTTCCCAAAACAAAGGGAATTTCTGTCTTTTTTGCCCCAAAACAAGGAAAATTTCGGACTTATTACCCTGAAATAAGTGAAATTTCTGCAATTTTGCCCCAAAATATAGGAAATTTCTTCCTTTTTGCCCCCAAATAAGAGGAATTTCAGCCTTTTACTCAAAATAATGGGAATTTCTGCATTTTTGCCCTAAAATAAGAAAAATTTCTGCTTTTTTGCCCTAAAATAAGAAAAATTTCTGCAATTTTGTACCAAAATAAAAAAATTTCTGCCTCTTTGCCCCAAAATAAGAAAATTTCTGTTTTTTTCATGAAATAAGTGAAATTTCTGCAATTTTGCCCCAAAATAAGTGAAATTTCTGCAATTTTGACCATAAATAAGGGAAATTTCTGGAATTTTACCCCAAAATAAGTGGAATTTCTGAGTATTGCCCCAAAATAAGGAGTATTTCTGTCTTTTTGCCTCAACATATATCGAATTTCTGCCTTTTTGCCCCACAATTAGGGGAATTTCTGCAATTTTGCTCCAAAATATGGGGAATTTCTGCCTTTTTTGCCCGAATATAAGAAGAATGCATACCTTTTTGCCATAAAAAAGAGACATTTCTTCATTTTTGCTCCAAAATTAGAGGAATTTCTGCGTTTTTCTTCTAAATAAGTAGAATTTCTGTCTTTTTCCCCCATAACAAAGGAAATTTCTGTGCTTTTTGCCCCAAAATAAGGAAAATTTCTGACTTATTACCCTGAAATAAGTGAAATTTCTGCAATTTTGCCCCAAAATAAGGGAAATTTCTGCTTTTTTGCCCCCAAATAAGAGGAATTTCAGCCTTTTAACCTCAAAATAAGAGGAATTTCTTCATTTTTGCCACAAAATATTAGGAATTTCTGCTTTTTTTCCCCAAAATAAGGACAATTTCTGCCTTTTTCCCTTAAATAAATGATATTTCTGCAATTTTGCCCCAAAATAAGTGAAATTTCTGCAATTATGCTCCAAAATAAGAAAAATTTTAGGAATTTGCCTCAAAATAAGTGGAATTTCTGAGTTTTGCCCCAAAATAAGGAGAATTTCTGTCTTTTTGCTCCAACATATAGGGGATTTCTGCATTTTTGCCCCACAATTAGGGGAATTTCTGCAATTTTGCTCCAAAACACGGGGAATTTCTGCCTTTTTGCCCGAAAATAAGAAGAATGCATAACTTTTTGCCATAAAAAATGGAAATTTCTTCATTTTTGCTTCAAAATAAGGGGAATTTCTGCTTTTTTGCCTCTAAATAAGTGGAATTTTTGTCTTTTTCCGCCAAAACAAAGGGAATTTCTGTCTTTTTGCCCCAAAATAAAGAAAAATTCTGAATTATTACTCTGAAATATGTGAATTTTCTGCAATTTTGCCCTAAAATAAGGTAAATTTCTGCCTTTTTGCCCCAAAATAAGGGGAATTTCAGCATTTTTACCTCAATATAAGGGGAATTTCTGCATTTTTGCCACGAAATATTAGGAATTTTTGCATTTTTGCCCCAAAATAATGAAAATTTCTGTTTTTTTCCCTGAAATAAGTGAAATTTCTGCAATTCTGCCCCAAAATAAGGGAAATTTCTGGAATTTTGCCCCAAAATAAGTGGAATTTTTAAGTTTTGCCCCAAAATAAGGAGAATTTCTGGCTTTTTGTCCTAACATATAGGGAATTTCTGCCTTTTTGCCCCACAATTAGGGGAATTTCTGCAATTTTGCTCCAAAAATCGGGGAATTTCTGCTTCTTAGCCTGAAAATAAGGGGAATGTATACCTTTTGCCAAAAAAAGGGAAATATCTTCATTTTTGCTCCAAAATAAAAGGAATTTCTGCATTTTGCCTCTAAAAAAGTAGAATTTCTGTATTTTCCCCCAAAACAAAGGGAATTTCTGTTTTTTTCCCCAAAATAAGGAAAATTTCTGACTTATTACCCTGAAAAAAGTGAAATTTCTGCAATTTTGCTCTAAGATAAGGGAAAATTCTCTTTTTTGCCCCCAAATAAGAGAATTTCAGCCTTTTTCTTCAAAATAAGGGGAATTTCTGCATTTTTGCCCCAAAATATGGGAAATTTCTGATTTTTTGCTCCAAAATAATAAAAATTTCTGCAATTTTGTAACAAAATAAAAGAAATTTCTGCCTTTTTGCCCCAAAATAAGAAAATTTGTGCTTTTTTTCTGAAATAAATGAAATTTCTGCAATTTTGCCCACAATAAGGGAAATTTCTGCCTTTTTGCCCCCAAATAAGGGGAATTTCAGCCTTTTTCCTCAAAATATGTGAAATTTCTGCAATTTTGCCCCAAAATAAGGGAAATTTCTGCCTTTTTGCCCCAAAATAAGTGGAATTTCTGAGTTTTGCCCCAAAATAAGGAGAATTTCTGTATTTTTGCCCTAACATATAGGGAATTTCTGCCTTTTTGCCCCACAATTAAGGGAATTTCTGCAATTTTGCTCCAAAATAAGGAAAATTTCTGACTTATTACCCTTAAATAAGTGAAACTTCTGCAATTTTGCCCGAAAATAAGGGAAATTTCTGCCTTTTTACCCTAAAATAAGGGGAATTACAGCCTTTTTACCTCAAAATATAAAGAATTTCTGCATTGTTGCCACAAAATTTTTAGAATTTCTGCCTTTTTGCCCCAAAATAAGAAAATTTCTGCCTTTTTTTCCCTTAAATAAGTGAAATTTCTGCAATTTTGCCCCAAAATAAGTGAAATTTTTGGAATTTTGCCCCAAAATAAGTGGAATTTCTTTGTTTTGCCCCAAAATAAGGAGAATTTCTGTCTTTTTGCCCTAACATATAGGGAATTTCTGCCTTTTTGCCCCACAATTAGGGGAATTTCTGCAATTTTGCTCCAAAATACGGGGAATTTCTGCTTTTTAGCCTGAAAATAAGGGGAATGTATACCTTTTGCCACAAAAAAGGGAAATATCTTCATTTTTGCTCCAAAATAAAAGGAATTTCTGCATTTTGCCTCTAAAAAAGTGGAATTTCTGTCTTTTTCCCCAAAAACAAAGGGAATTTCTGTCTTTTTTGCCCCAAAATAAGAAAAATTTCTGACTTATTTCCGTGAAATAAGTGAAATTTCTGCAATTTTGCCGCAAAATAAGGGAAATTTCTGCCTTTTTGACCCCAAATAAGGGGAATTTCAGCCCTTTTCCTCAAAATAAGGGGAATTTCTGCCTTTTTGCCCCAAAATATGGGAAATTTCTGCTTTTTTGCCCCAAAATAAGAAAAATTTCTGCAATTTTGTACCAAAATAAAAAAAAATTCTGCCTTTTTGCCCCAAATAAGAAAATTTCTGCTTTTTTTTTTCTGAAATAAGTAAAATTTCTGCAATTTTGCCACAAAGTAAGTGAAATTCATGCAATTTTGCCCCAAAATAAGTGAAATTTCTGGAATTTTGCCCCTAAATAAGTGGAATTTCTGAGTTTTAACCCAAAATAAAGGGAATTTCTGTCTTTTTGCTCCAACATATAGGGAATTACTGCATTTTTGCCCCACAATTAGGGGAATTTCTGCAATTTTGCTCCAAAATAAGGGGAATTTCTGCTTTTTTGCCTCTAAATAAATGGAATTTCTGTCTATTTTTCCCAAAACAAAGGGAATTTCTGTCTTTTTTGCCCCAAAACAAAGAAAATTTCTGACTTATTACCCTGAAATAAGTGAAATTTCTGCAATTTTGCCCCAAAATATAAGAAATTTCTTCCTTTTTGCCCCCAAATAAGAGGAATTTCAGCCTTTTACCTCAAAATAATGGGAATTTCTGCATTTTTGCCCCAAAATAAGAAAAATTTCTGCTTTTTTACCCTAGAATAAGAAAAATTTCTGCAATTTTGTACCAAAATAAAAAAAATTTCTGCCTCTTTGCCCCAAAATAAGAAAATTTCTGTTTTTCTCATGAAATAAGTGAAATTTCTGCAATTTTGCCCCAAAATAAGTGAAATTTCTGCAATTTTGACCCAAAATAAGGTAAATTTCTAGAATTTTACCCCAAAATAAGTGGAATTTCTGAGTATTGCCCCAAAATAAGGAGTATTTCTGTCTTTTTGCCTCAACATATATCGAATTTCTGCCTTTTTGCCCCACAATTAGGGGAATTTCTGCAATTTTGCTCCAAAATATGGGGAATTTCTGCCTTTTTTGCCCGAATATAAGAAGAATGCATACCTTTTTGCCATAAAAAAGAGACATTTCTTCATTTTTGCTCCAAAATTAGAGGAATTTCTGCGTTTTTCTTCTAAATAAGTAGAATTTCTGTCTTTTTCCCCCAAAACAAAGGAAATTTCTGTCCTTTTTGCCTCAAAATAAGGAAAATTTCTGACTTATTACCCTGAAATAAGTGAAATTTCTGTAATTTTGCCCCAAAATAAGGGAAATTTCTGCCCTTTTGCCCCCAAATAAGAGGAATTTCAGCCTTTTTCCTCAAAATAAGGGGAATTTCTGCATTTTTGCCCAAAAATATGGGAAATTTCTGCCTTTTTGCCCCAAAATAAGAAAAATTTCTGCATTTTTGCCCCAACATAAGGGAAATTTCTGCCTTTAGCCTAAAATAAGAAAAATTTCTGCAATTTTGTACCAAAATAAAAGAAATTTCTGCCTTTAGGCTCCAAAATAAGAATATTTCTGCTTTTTTTTCTGAAATAAGTGAAATTTCTGCAATTTTGCCCCAAAATAATGGAAATTTCTGGAATTTTGCCCCAAAATAAGTGAAATTTCTGAGTTTTGCCTTCAAATAAGGAGAATTTCTGTCTTTTTACCCAAACATATAGGGAATTTCTGCCTTTTTGCCCAACAATAAGGGGAATTTCTGCAATTTTCCTCCAAAATACGGGGAATTTTTGCCTTTTTTCCCGAAAATAAGAAGAATGCATAACTTTTTGCCATAAAAAAGGGAAATTTCCTCATTTTTGCTCCAAAGTAGAAGGAATTTCTGCTTTATTTTCACTAAATAAGTGGAATTTCTGTCTTTTTCACACAAAACAAAGGAAATCTCTGTCCTTTTTGCCCCAAAATAAGGAAAATTTCTGACTTATTACCCTTAAATAAGTGAAATTTCTGCAATTTTGCCCGAAAATAAGGGAAATTTCTGCCTTTTTACCCTAAAATAAGGGGAATTACAGCCTTTTTACCTCAAAATATAAAGAATTTCTGCATTGTTGCCACAAAATTTTTAGAATTTCTGCCTTTTTGCCCCAAAATAAGAAAATTTCTGCCTTTTTTCCCTTAAATAAGTGAAATTTCTGCAATTTTGCCCCAAAATAAGTGAAATTTTTGGAATTTTGCCCCAAAATAAGTGGAATTTCTTTGTTTTGCCCCAAAATAAGGAGAATTTCTGTCTTTTTGCCCTAACATATAGGGAATTTCTGCCTTTTTGCCCCACAATTAGGGGAATTTCTGCAATTTTGCTCCAAAATACGGGGAATTTCTGCTTTTTAGCCTGAAAATAAGGGGAATGTATACCTTTTGCCACAAAAAAGGGAAATATCTTCATTTTTGCTCCAAAATAAAAGGAATTTCTGCATTTTGCCTCTAAAAAAGTGGAATTTCTGTCTTTTTCCCCAAAAACAAAGGGAATTTCTGTCTTTTTTGCCCCAAAATAAGGAAAATTTCTGACTTATTTCCGTGAAATAAGTGAAATTTCTGCAATTTTGCCCCAAAATAAGGGAAATTTTTGCCTTTTTGACCCCAAATAAGGGGAATTTCAGCTTTTTTCCTCAAAATAAGGGGAATTTCTGCTTTTTGCCCCAAAATATGGGAAATTTCTGCTTTTTTGCCCCAAAATAAGAAAAATTTCTGCAATTTTGTACCAAAATAAAAAAAAATTCTGCCTTTTTGCCCCAAATAAGAAAATTTCTGCTTTTTTTTCTGAAATAAGTAAAATTTCTGCAATTTTGCCACAAAGTAAGTGAAATTCCTGCAATTTTGCCCCAAAATAAGTGAAATTTCTGGAATTTTGCCCCAAAATAAGTGGAATTTCTGAGTTTTAACCCAAAATAAAGAGAATTTCTGTCTTTTTGCTCCAACATATAGGGAATTTCTGCATTTTTGCCCCACAATTAGGGGAATTTCTGCAATTTTGCTCCAAAATAAGGGGGATTTCTGCTTTTTTGCCTCTAAATAAATGGAATTTCTGTCTATTTTTCCCAAAACAAAGGGAATTTCTGTCTTTTTTGCCCCAAAACAAGGAAAATTTCTGACTTATTACCCTGAAATAAGTGAAATTTCTGCAATTTTGCCCCAAAATATAGGAAATTTCTTCCTTTTTGCCCCCAAATAAGAGGAATTTCAGGCTTTTACCTCAAAATAATGGGAATTTCTGCATTTTTGCCCCAAAATAAGAAAAAATTCTGCTTTTTTGCCCTAAAATAAGAAAAATTTCTGCAATTTTGTACCAAAATAAAAAAAATTTCTGCCTCTTTGCCCCAAAATAAGAAAATTTCTGTTTTTCTCATGAAATAAGTGAAATTTCTGCAATTTTGCCCCAAAATAAGTGAAATTTCTGCAATTTTGACCCAAAATAAGGTAAATTTCTAGAATTTTACCCCAAAATAAGTGGAATTTCTGAGTATTGCCCCAAAATAAGGAGTATTTCTGTCTTTTTGCCTCAACATATATCGAATTTCTGCCTTTTTGCCCCACAATTAGGGGAATTTCTGCAATTTTGACCCAAAATAAGGTAAATTTCTAGAATTTTACCCCAAAATAAGTGGAATTTTTGAGTATTGCCCCAAAATAAGGAGTATTTCTGTCTTTTTGCCTCAACATATATCGAATTTCTGCCTTTTTGCACCACAATTAGGGGAATTTCTGCAATTTTGCTCCAAAATATGGGGAATTTCTGCCTTTTTTGCCCAAATATAAGAAGAATGCATACCTTTTTGCCATAAAAAAGAGACATTTCTTCATTTTTGCTCCAAAATTAGAGGAATTTCTGCGTTTTTCTTCTAAATAAGTAGAATTTCTGTCTTTTTCCCCAAAAACAAAGGAAATTTCTGTCCTTTTTGCCTCAAAATAAGGAAAATTTCTGACTTATTACCCTGAAATAAGTGAAATTTCTGTAAATTTGCCCCAAAATAAGGGAAATTTCTGCCCTTTTGCCCCCAAATAAGAGGAATTTCAGCCTTTTTCCTCAAAATAAGGGGAATTTCTGCATTTTTGCCCCAAAATATGGGAAATTTCTGCCTTTTTGCCCCAAAATAAGAAAAATTTCTGCATTTTTGCCCCAACATAAGGGAAATTTCTGCCTTTGGCCTAAAATAAGAAAAATTTCTGCAATTTTGTACCAAAATAAAAGAAATTTCTGCCTTTAGGCTCCAAAATAAGAATATTTCTGCTTTTTTTCTGAAATAAGTGAAATTTCTGCAATTTTGCCCCAAAATAAGTGAAATTTCTGTAATTTTGCCCCAAAATAAGTGAAATTTCTGCAATTTTTCTCCAAAATAAGAGAAATTTCTAGAATTTGCCCCAAAAATAAGTAGAAATTCTGAGTTTTGCCCCAAAATAAGGAGTATTTCTGTTTTTTTGCCTCAACATATAGGCAATTTCTGCCTTTTTGCAGCACAATTAGGGGAATTTCTGCAATTTTGCTCCAAAATACGGGGAATTTCTGCCTTTTTTTTCCCAAAAATAAAAAGAATGCATACCTTTTTGCCATAAAAAAGGGAAATTTCTTCATTTTTGCTCCAAAATAAGAGGAATTTCTGCATTTTTGCCTCTAAATAAGTAGACTTTCTGTCTTTTTCCCCCAAAACAAAGGAAATTTCTGTGCTTTTTGCCCCAAAATAAGGAAAATTTCTGACTTATTACCCTGAAATAAGTGAAATTTCTGCAATTTTGCCCCAAAATAAGGGAAATTTCTGCTTTTTTGCCTACAAATAAGGGGAATTTCAGCCTTTTTACCTCAAAATAAGGGGAATTTCTTCATTTTTGCCACAAAATATTAGGAATTTCTGCTTTTTTTCCCCAAAATAAAGAAAATTTTTGCCTTTTTTCCCTTAAATAAATGATATTTCTGCAATTTTGCCCCAAAATAAGTGAAATTTCTGCAATTTTGGTCCAAAATAAAAAACATTTTAGGAATTTGCCTCAAAATAAGTGGAATTTCTGAGTTTTGCCCCAAAAGAAGGAGAATTTCTGTCTTTTTGCTCCAACATATAGGGGATTTCTGCCTTTTGCCCCACAATAAGGGGAATTTCTGCAATTTTGCTCCAAAATACGGGGAATTTCAGCCTTTTTGCCCGAAAATAAGAAGAATGCATACCTTTTTGCCATAAAAAACGGAAATTTCTTCCTTTTTTCTTCAAAATAAGGGGAATTTCTGCTATTTTGCCTCTAAATAAGTGGAATTTCTGTATTTTTCCCCCAAAACAAAGGTAATTTCTGTCTTTTTGCCCCAAAATAAAGAAAATTTCTGAATTATTACCCTGAAATATGTGAAATTTCTGCAATTTTGCCCCAAAATAAGGTAAATTTCTGCCTTTTTGCCCCAAAATAAGGGGAATTTCAGCCTTTTTACCTCAATATAAGGGGAATTTCTGCATTTTTGCCACAAAATATTAGGAATTTCTGCCTTTTTGCCCCAAAATAAGGAAAATTTCTGTCTTTTTTCCCTGAAATAAGTGAAATTTCTGCAATTTTGCCCCAAATAAGGGAAATTTCTGGAATTGTGCCCCAAAATAAGTGGAATTTTTGAGTTTTACCCCCAAATAAGGAGAATTTCTGGCTTTTTGCCCTAACATATAGGGAATTTCTGCCTTTTTGCCCCACAATTAAGGGAATTTCTGCAATTATGCTCCAAAATTCGGGGAATTTCAGCTTTTTAGCCTGAAAATAAGGGGAATGTATACCTTTTGCCAAAAAAGGGAAATTTCTTCATTTTTGCTTCAAAATAAAAGGAATTTCTGCATTTTGCCTCTAAAAAATTGAATTTCTGTTTTTTCCCCAAAAACAAAGAGAATTTCTGTTTTTTTGCCCCAAAATAAGGAAAATTTCTAACTTATTTTTGTGAAATAAGTGAAATTTCTGCAATTTTGCCCGAAAATAAGGGAAATTTCTGCCTTTTTACTCTAAAATAAGGGGAATTACAGCCTTTTTACCTCAAAATATGGGGAATTTCTGCATTTTTGCCACAAAATTTTTGGAATTTCTGCCTTTTTGCCCCAAAATAAGAAAATTTCTGCGTTTTTCCCTTAAATAAGTGAAATTTCTGCAATTTTGCCCCAAAATAAGTGAAATTTCTGCAATTTTGGCCCAAAATAAGGGAAATTTCTGGAATTTTGCCCCAAAATGAGTGGAATTTCTTTGTTTTGCCCCAAAATAAGGAGAATTTCTGTATTTTTGCCCTAACATATAGGGAATTTCTGTCTTTTTGCCCCAC
Organism: Micromys minutus; assembly: GCF_963924665.1. Classification (NCBI taxonomy): domain Eukaryota; kingdom Metazoa; phylum Chordata; class Mammalia; order Rodentia; family Muridae; genus Micromys; species Micromys minutus. The sequence goes on from NW_027667704.1 coordinate 270,513, forward strand.
AATTAGGGGAATTTCTGCAATTTTGCTCCATAATATAGGGAATTTCTGCTTTTTAGCCTGAAAATAAGGGGAATGTATACCTTTTGCCACAAAAAAAGGGAAATATCTTCATTTTTGCTCCAAAATAAAAGGAATTTCTGCATTTTGCCTCTAAAAAAGTGGAATTTCTGTCTTTTTCCCCCAAAACAAAGGGAATTTCTGTCTTTTTTGCCCCAAAATAAGGAGAATTTCTGACTTATTTCCGTGAAATAAGTGAAATTTCTGCAATTTTGTCCCAAAATATGGGAAATTTCTAACTTTTTGCCCCCAAATAAGGGGAATTTCAGCATTTTACCTCAAAATAAGAGGAATTTCTGCAATTTTGCTCCAAAATAAGGGAAATTTCTGCTTTTTTGCCTCTAAATAAGTGGAATTTCTGTTTTTTTTCCTCAAAACAAAGGGAATTTTTGTCTTTTTTCCCCAAAACAAGGAAAATTTCTGACTTATTACCCTTAAATAAGTGAAATTTCTGCAATGTTGCCCCAAAATATGGGAAATTTCTGCCTTTTGCCCTCAAATAAGGGGAATTTCAGCCTTTTACCTCAAAATAAGGGGAATTTCTGCATTTTTGCCTCAAAATAAGGGAAATTTCTGCCTTTTTGCACTAATATAAGAAAAATTTCTGCAATTTTGTACCAAAATAAAAAAAAATTCTGCCTCTTTGCCCCAAAATAAGAAAATTTCTGCGTTTTTTTTTATGAAATAAGTGAAATTTCTGCAATTTTGCCCCAAAATAAGTGAAATTTCTGCAATTTTGCCCCAAACTAAGGGAAATTTCTGGAATTTTGCCCAAAAATAAGTGGAATTTCTGAGTTTTGCCCCAAAATAAGTAGAATTTCTTTTTTTTGCCCCAATATATAGGAAATTTCTGCCTTTTTGCCCCACAATTCGGGGAATTTCTGCAATTTTGATCCAAAATACTTTGAATTTCTGCCTTTTTGCCCGAAAATAAGAATGCATATTTTTTGCCATAAAAAAGGGAAATTTCTTCATTTTTGCTCCAAAATAAGGGGAATTTCTGCTTTTTTGCCTCTAAATAAGTGGAATTTCTGTCTTTTTCCTCCAAAACAAAGGTAATTTCTGTTTTTTTTTGCCCCAAAATAAGGACAATTTCTGACTTATTACTCTGAAAAAAGTGAAATTTCTGCAATTTTGCCCTAAAATAAGGAAAATTTCTGCCTTTTTGGCCCAAAATAAGTAGAATTTCAGCCTTTTTACCTCAAAATGAGGGGAATTTCTGCATTTTTTCCACAAAATATTAGGAATTTCTGCCTTTTTGCACCAAAATAAGGAAAATTTCTGCCTTTTTTCCTGAAATAAGTGAAATTTCTGCAATTTTGCCGCAAAATAAGGGAAATTTCTGCCTTTTTGCCCCCAAATAAGGGGAATTTCAGCATTTTTACTTCAAAATAAGGGGAATTTCTGCATATTTGCCCCAAAATATGGGAAATTTCTGCATTATTTGCCCAAAATAAGAAAAATTCCTGCAGTTTTGTACCAAAATAAAAAAAAATTCTGCCTTTTTGCCTCGAAATAAGAAAATTTCTGACTTTTTTCCCTTAAATAAGTGAAATTTCTGCAATTTTGCCCCAAAATAAGTGAATTTTTTTCAATTTTGCCCCAAAATAAGGGAAATTTCTGGAATTTTGCCCCAAAATAAGTGGAATTTCTGAGTTTTCCCCAAAAATAAGGAGAATTTCTGTCTTTTTGCCCCAAAATATAGGGAATTTGCGCATTTTTGCCCCACAATTAGGGGAATTTCTGCAATTTTGCTCCAAAATAAGGGGAATTTCTGCTTTTTTGCCTCTAAATAAGTGGAATTTCTGTCTATTTTTCCCAAAACAAAGGGAATTTCTGTCTTTTTTGTCCCGAAACAAGGAAAATTTCTGACTTATTACCGTGAAATAAGTGAAATTTCTGCAATTTTGCCCCAAAATATGGGAAATTTCTACCTTTTTGCCCCCAAATAAGGGGATTTTCAGCATTTTACCACAAAATAAGGGGAATTTCTGAATTTTTGCCCCAAAATAAGGGAAATTTCTGCCTTTTTGCCCTAAAATAAGAAAATTTCTGCAATTTTGTACCAAAATAGAAAAAATTTCTGCCTCTTTGCCCCAAAATAAGAAAATTTCTGTTTTTTCAATGAAATAAGTGAAATTTCTGCAATTTTGTCCAAAATAAGTGAAATTTCTGCAATTTTTCCCCAAAATAAGGAAAATTTCTGGAATTTTGCCGTAATAAGTGGAATTTCTGAGTATTGCCCCAAAATAAGGAGTATTTCTATCTTTTTCCCTCAACATATAGGGAATTTCTGCCTTTTTGCCCCACAATTAGGGGAATTTCTGCAATTTTGCTCCAAAATATGGAAAATTTCTGCCATTTTTGCCCGAATATAAGAAGAATGCATACCTTTTTGCCATAAAAAAAGAAATTTCTTCATTTTTGCTCTAAAATAAGAGGAATTTCTGCTTTTTTTCCTCTAAATAAGTAGAATTTCTGTCTTTTTCCCCCAAAACAAAGGAAATTTCTGTCTTTTTTGCCTCAAAATAAGGAAAATTTATGACTTATTACCCTGAAATAAGTGAAATTTCTGCAATTTTGCCCCAATATAAGAAAAATTTCTGCATTTTTGCCCCCAAATAAGGGGAATTTCAGCATTTTTACCTCAAAATAAGGGGAATTTCTGCATTTTTGCCACAAAATATTAGGAATTTCTGCCTTTTTGCCCCAAAATAAGGAAAATTTCTGCATTCTTTCCTTTAAACAAGTGAAATTTCTGCAATTTTGCAGCAAAATAAATGAAATTTCTGCAATTTTCTCCAAAATAAAGAAAATTTCTGGAATTTTGCCCCAAAATAAGTGGAATTTCTGAGTTTTGCCCCAAAATAAGGAGAATTTCTGTCTTTTTGCCCCAACATATAGAAAACTTCTGCCTTTTTGCCCCACAATTAAGGGAATTTCTGCAATTTTGCTCCAAAATACGGAGAATTTCTGCCTTTTTACCCGAAAATAAGAAGAATGCATACCTTTTTGCCATAAAAAAGGGAAATTTCTTCATTATTGCTCCAAAATAAGGGGAATTTCTGCTTTTTTGCCTCTAAATAAGTGGAATTTCTGTCTTTTTCCCCCAAAACAAAAGGAATTTCTGTTTTTTTTGCTCCAAAATAAGGACAATTTCTGACTTATTACCCTGAAAAAAGTGAAATTTCTGTAATTTTCCCCAAAATAAGGGAAATTTCTGACTTTTTGCCCCCAAATAAGGGGAATTTCAGCCTTTTTACCTCAAAATAAATGGAATTTCTGCATATTTGCCCCAAAATATGGGAAATTTCTGCCTTTTTGCCCCAAAATAAGAAAAATTTCTGCAATTTTGTACCAAAATAAAAAAAATTTCTGCCTTTTTGCCCCAAAATAAGAAAATTTCTGCTTTTTTTCCCTTAAATAAGTGAAATTTCTGCAATTTTGCCCCACAATAATTGAAATTTCTGCAATTTTGCCCCAAAATAAGGGAAATTTCAGGCATTTTGCCCCAAAATAAGTGGAATTTCTGAGTTTTGCACCAAAATAAGGAGAATTTCTGTCTTTTTGCCCCAACATATAGGGAATTTCTGCATTTTTGCCCCACAATTAGGAGAATTTCTGCAATTTTGCTCCAAAATTAGGGGAATTTCTGCTTTTTTGCCTCTAAATAAGTGGAATTTCTGTCTATTTTTCCCAAAACAAAAGGAATTTCTGTCTTTTTTGCCCCGAAACAAGGAAAATTTCTGACTTATTACCCTGAAATAAGTGAAATTTCTGCAATTTTGCCCCAAAATATTGAAATTTCTACCTTTTGCCCCAAATAAGGGGAAGTTCAGCCTTTTACCTCAAAATAAGGGGAATTTCTGCATTTTTGCCGAAAATATAGGAAATTTATGCTGTTTTGCCCTAAAATAATAAAAATTTCCGCAATTTTGTATCAAAATAAAAAAAATTTCTGCCTCTTTGCCTCAAAATATGAAAATTTCTGCTTTTTTTCATGAAATAAGTGAAATTTCTGCAATTTTGCCCCAAAATAAGTGAAATTTCTGCAATTTTGCCCCAAAATAAGGGAAATTTCTGGAATTTTGCCCCAAAATAAGTGGAATTTCTGAGTATTGCCCCAAAATAAGGAGTATTTCTGTCTTTTTGCCTCAACATATAGGGAATTTCTGCCTTTTTGCTCCACAATTAGGGGAATTTCTGCAATTTTGCTCCAAAATATGGGGAATTTCTGCCTTTTTTGCCCGAATATAAGAAGAATGCATACTTTTTTGCCATAAAAAAGGGAAATTTCTTCATTATTGCTCCAAAATAAGGGTAATTTCTGCTTTTTTGCCTCTAAATATGTGGAATTTCTGTCTTTTTCCCCCAAAACAAAAGGAATTTCTGTTTTTTTTTTTGCCCCAAAATAAGGACAATTTCTGACTTATTACCCTGAAAAGAGTGAAATTTCTGTAATTTTGCCCCAAAAAAGGGAAATTTCTGCCTTTTTGCCCCCAAATAAGGGGAATTTCAGCCTTTTTACCTCAAAATAAGGGGAATTTCTGCATAATTGCCCCAAAATATGGGAAATTTCTGCCTTTTTGCCCCAAAATAAGAAAAATTTCTGCAATTTTGTACCAAAATAAAAAAAAATTCTGCCTTTTTGCCCCAAAATAAGAAAATATCTGCCTTTTTTCCCTTAAATAAGTGAAATTTCTGCAATTTTGCCCCACAATAAGTGAAATTTCCGCAATTTTGCCCCAAAATAAGAAAAATTTCGGGCATTTTGCCCCAAAGTAAGTGGAATTTCTGAGTTTTGCACCAAAATAAGGAGAATTTCTGTCTTTTTGCCCTAACATATAGGGAATTTCTGCATTTTTGCCCCACAATTAGGAGAATTTCTGCAATTTTGCTCCAAAATTAGGGGAATTTCTGCTTTTTTGCCTCTAAATAAGTGGAATTTCTGTCTATTTTTCCCAAAATAAAAGGAATTTCTGTCTTTTTTGCCCCGAAACAAGGAAAATTTCTGACTTATTACACTGAAATAAGTGAAATTTCTGCAATTTTGCCCCAAAATATTGAAATTTCTACCTTTTGCCCCCAAATAAGCGGAAGTTCAGCCTTTTACCTCAAAATAAGGGGAATTTCTGCATTTTTGCCCCAAAATAAGGGAAATTTCTGCCTTTTTGCCCTAAAATAATAAAAATTTCCGCAATTTTGTATCAAAATAAAAAAAATTTCTGCCTCTTTGCCTCAAAATATGAAAATTTCTGCTTTTTTTCATGAAATAAGTGAAATTTCTGCAATTTTGCCCCAAAATAAGTGAAATTTCTGCAATTTTGCCCCAAAATAAGGGAAATTTCTGGAATTTTGCCCCAAAATAAGTGGAATTTCTGAGTATTGCCCCAAAATAAGGAGTATTTCTGTCTTTTTGCCTCAACATATAGGGAATTTCTGCCTTTTTGCTCCACAATTAGGGGAATTTCTGCAATTTTGCTCCAAAATATGGGAATTTCTGCCTTTTTTGCCCGAATATAAGAAGAATGCATACCTTTTTGCCATAAAAAAAAGAAATTTCTTCATTTTTGCTCCAAAATAAGAGGGATTTCTGCTTTTTTTCCTCATAATAAGTAGAATTTCTGTCTTTTTCCCCCAAAACAAAGGAAATTTCTGTCTTTTTTGCTTCAAAATAAGGAAAATTTCTGACTTATTACCCTGAAATAAGTGAAATTTCTGCAATTTTGCCCCAATATAAGAAAAATTTCTGCATTTTTGCCACCAAATAACGGGAATTTCAGCATTTTCACCTCAAAGTAATGGGAATTTCTGCATTTTTGCCACAAAATATTATGAATTTCTGCCTTTTTGCCCCAAAATAAGGAAAATTTCTGCCTTTTTTCCCTTAAATAAGTGAAATTTCTGCAATTTTGCAGCAAAATAAATGAAATTTCTGCAATTTTGCTCCAAAATAACGAAAATTTCTGAAATTTTGCCCCAAAATAAGTGGAATTTCTGAGTTTTGCACCAACATATAAAAAACTTCTGTTTTTTTGCCCCACAATTAAGAGAATTTCTGCAATTTTGCTCCAAAATACGGAGAATTTCTGCCTTTTTGCCCGAAAATAAGAAGAATGCATACCTTTTTGCCATAAAAAAGGGAAATTTCTTCATTATTGCTCCAAAATAAGGGGAATTTCTGCTTTTTTGCCTCTAAATAAGTGGAATTTCTGTCTTTTTCCCCCAAAACAAAAGGAATTTCTATTTTTTTTTTGCCCCAAAATAAGGACAATTTCTGACTTATTACCCTGAAAAGAGTAAAATTTCTGTAATTTTGCCCCAAAAAAGGGAAATTTCTGCCTTTTTGCCCCCAAATAAGGGGAATTTCAGCCTTTTTACCTCAAAATAAGAGGAATTTCTGCATAATTGCCCCAAAATATGGGAAATTTCTGCCTTTTTGCCCCAAAATAAGAAAAATTTCTGCAATTTTGTACCAAAATAAAAAAAATTTCTGCCTTTTTGCCCCAAAATAAGAAAATATCTGCCTTTTTTCCCTTAAATAAGTGAAATTTCTGCAATTTTACCCCACAATAAGTGAAATTTCTGCATTTTGCCCCAAAATAAGAAAAATTTCGGGCATTTTGCCCCAAAATAAGTGGAATTTTTGAGTTTTGCACCAAAATAAGGAGAATTTCTGTCTTTTTGCCCTAACATATAGGGAATTTCTGCCTTTTTGCCCCACAATTAAGGAAATTTCTGCAATTTTGCTCCAAAATACGGGGAATTTCTGCTTTTTAGCCTGAAAATAAGGGGAATATGTACCTTTTGCCACAAAAAAGGGAAATATCTTCATTTATGCTCCAAAATAAAAGGAATTTCTGCATTTTGCCTCTAAAAAAGTGGAATTTCTGTCTTTTTCTCCCAAAACAAAGTGAATTTCTGTCTTTTTTGCCCCAAAATAAAGAAAATTTCTGACTTATTTCCATGAAATAAGTGAAATTTCTGCAATTTTGCCCCAAAATATGGGAAATTTCTGCCTTTTTCCCCCCAAATAAGGGGAATTTCAGCCTTTTTCCTCAAAATAAGGGGAATTTCTGCATTTTTGCCCCAAAATATGGGAAATTTCTGCTTTTTTGCCCCAAAATAAGAAAAATTTCTGCAATTTTGTACCAAAATAAAAGAAATTTCTGCCTTTTTGCCCCAAATAGGAAAATTTCTGCTTTTTTTTTCTGAAATAAGTGAAATTTCTGCAATTTTGCCACAAAATAAGTGAAATTTCTGCAATTTTGCCCCAAAATAAGTGAAATTTCTGGAATTTTGCCCCAAAATAAGTGGAATTTCTGAGTTTTCCCCCAAAATAAGGAGAATTTCTGTCTTTTTGCCCCAACATATAGGGAATTTCTGCATTTTTGCCCCACAATTAGGGGAATTTCTGCAATTTTGCTCTAAAATAAGAGGAATTTCTGCTTTTTTGCCTCTAAATAAGTGAAATTTCTGTCTATTTTCCCGAAAACAAAAAGATTTTCTGTCTTTTTTGCCCCAAAACAAAGAAAATTTCTGACCTATTACCCTGAAATAAGTGAAATTTCTGCAATTTTGCCCCAAAATATGGGAAATTTCTGCATTTTTGTCCCCAAATAAGGGAATTTCAGCCTTTTTCCTCAAAATAAGGGGAATTTCTGCATTTTTGCCCCAAAATATATCAAGTTTCTGCGTTTTTGCCCCAAAATAAGAAAAATTTCTGCAATTTTGTACCAAAATAAAAGAAATTTCTGCCTTTTTGCCCCAAATAGGAAAATTTCTGCTTTTTTTTTTCTGAAATAAGTGAAATTTCTGCAATTTCGCCACAAAATAAGTGAAATTTCTGGAATTTTGCCCCAAAATAAGTGAAATTTCTGGAATTTTGCCCGAAAATAAGTGGAATTTCTGAGTTTTTCCTCAAAATAATGAGAATTTCTGTCTTTTTGCCCCAACATATAGGGAATTTCTGCATTTTTGCCCCACAATTATGGGAATTTCTGCAATTTTGCTCCAAAATAAGGGGAATTTCTGCTTTTTTGCCTCTAAATAAGTGGAATTTCTGTTTATTTTCCCCAAAACAATAAGATTTTCTGTCTTTTTTGCCCCAAAATAAGGAAATTTTCTGACATATTACCCTGAAATAAGTGAAATTTCTGCAATTTTGCCCCAAAATATGGGAAATTTCTGCCTTTTTGTCCCCAAATAAGGGGAATTTCAGGCTTTTACCGCAAATTAAGTGGAATTTCTGCATTTTTGCCCCAAAGAAAGGGAAATTTCTGCCTTTTTGCCCTAAAATAAGAAAAATTTCTGCAATTTTGTACCAAAATAAAAAAAATTTCTGCCTCTTTGCCCCAAAATAAGAAAATTTCTGCTTTTTTTATGAAATAAGTGAAATTTCTGCAATTTTGCCCCAAAATAAGTGAAATTTCTGCAATTTTTCCCCATAATAAGGGAAATTTCTGGAATTTTGCCCCAAAATAAGTGGAATTTCTGAGTTTTGCCCCAAAATAAGGAGAATTTCTGTCTTTTTGCCCCAACATATAGAAAACTTTTGCTTTTTTGCCCCACAATTAAGGGAATTTCTGCAATTTTGCTCCAAAATACGGGGAATTTCTGCCTTTTTGCCCAAAAATAAAAAGAATGCATAACTTTTTGCAATAAAAAAGGGAAATTTCTTCATTATTCCTCCAAAATAAAGGGAATTTCTGCTTTTTTGCCTCTAAATAAGTGGAATTTCTGTCTTTTTCCCCCAAAACAAAGGGAATTTCTGTACTTTTTGCCTCAAAATAATGAAAATTTCTGACTTATTACTCTGAAATATGTGAAATTTCTGCAATTTTGCCCCAAAATATGGGAAATTTCTGCCTTTTTGCCCCCAAATATGGGGAATTTCAGCCTTTTTTCCCAAAATAAGGGGAATTTCTGCATTTTTGCCACAAATTATGGGAAATTTCTGCTTTTTTGCCCCAAAATAATAAAAATATCTGCAATTTTGTACCAAATAAAAGAAATTTCTGCCTTTTTGCCCCAAAATAAGAAAATTTCTGCTTTTTTTCTGAAATAAATGAAATTTCTGCAATTTTGCCCCAAAATAAGAGAAATTTATGCAATTTTGCCCCAAAGTAAGTGAAATTTCTGCAATTTTGCCCCAAAATAATGGAAATTTCTGGAATTTTGCCCCAAAATAAGTGAAATTTCTTAGTTTTGACCCCAAATAAGGAGAATTTCTGTCTTTTTGCCCAAACATATAGGGAATTTCTGCCTTTTTGCCCCACAATTAGGGGAATTTCTGCAATTTTGCTCCAAAATACCGGGAATTTCTGCCTTTTTCCCCAAAAATAAGAAGAATGCATACATTTTTGCCATAAAAAAGGGAAATTTCCTTATTTTTGCTCCAAAGTAGGAGGAATTTCTGCTTTATTGTCACTAAATAAGTGGAATTTCTGTCTTTTTCACACAAAACAAAGGAAATCTCTGTCCTTTTTGCCCCAAAATAAGGAAAATTTCTGACTTATTACCCTGAAATAAGTGAAATTTCTGCAATTTTGCCCGAAAATAAGGGAAATTTCTGCCTTTTTGACCTAAAATAAGGGGAATTTCAGGCTTTTTACCTCAAAATATGGGGAATTTCTGCATTTTTGCCACAAAATATTAGGAATTTTAGCCTTTTTCCCCAAAATAAGTAAAATTTCTGCTTTTTTTTCCCTTAAATAAGTGAAATTTCTGCAATTTTGCCCCAAAATAAGTGAAATTTCTGCAATTTTGCCCCAAAATAAGGGAAATTTCTGAAATTTTGCCTCAAAATAAGTGGAATTTCTGAGTTTTGCCCCAAAATAAAGAGAATTTCTGTATTTTTGCCCCAACATATAGAAAATTTCTGCATTTTTGCCCCAAAATTAGGGGAATTTCTGCAATTTTGCTCCAAAATAAGGGGAATTTCTGCATTTTTGCCTCTAAATAAGTGGAATTTTTGTCTTTTCCCCCCAAACAAAGGGAATTTCTGTCTTTTTTGCCCCAAAATAAGGAAAATTTCTGACTTATTACCCTGAAATAAGTGAAATTTCTGCATTTTTACCCCAAAATAAGGGAAATTTTTGCCTTTTTGCCCTATAATAAGAAAAATTTCTGCAATTTTGTACCAAAATAAAAGAAATTTCTGCCTTTTTGCCCCAAAATAAGAGAATTTCTGCTTTTTTTATGAAATAAGTGAAATTTCTGCAATTTTGCCCCAAAATAAGAGTAATTTCTGCATTTTTGCCCCCAAATAAGGGAAATTTCAGCCTTTTTACCTCAAAATAAGGGGAATTTCTGCATTTTTGCCACAAAATATTAGGAATTTCTCCATTTTTGCCCCAAAATAAGGAAAATTTCTGCCTTTTTTCCCTGAAATAAGTGAAATTTATGCAATTTTGCCCCAAAATAAGTGAAATTTCTGCAATTTTGCTCCAAAATATGGGAAATTTCTGGAATTTTGCCCCAAAATATGTGGAATTTCTGAATTTGGCCCCAAAATAAGAAGAATTTCTGTCTTTTTGCCCCAATATATAGGGAATTTCTGCCTTTTTGCCCCACAATTAGGGGAATTTCTGCAATTTTTCTCCAAAATACAGGGAATTTCTGCCTTTTTGCCTGAAAATAAGAAGAATGCATACCTTTTTGCCATAAAAAAGGGAAATTTCTTCATTTTTGCTTCAAAATAAGGGGAATTTCTGCTTTTTTGCCTCTAAAAAAGTGGAATTTCTGTCTTTTTCTCCCAAAACAAAAGTAATTTCTGTCTTTTTTGCCCCAAAATAAAAAAATTTTCTGACTTATTACCCTGAATAAGTGAAATTTCTGCAATTTTGCCCCAAAATAAGAGAAATTTCTGCTTTTTTGCCACCAAATAAGGGGAATTTCAGCTTTTTTACCTCAAAATAAGGGAAATTTCTGCATTTTTGCCACAAAATATTAGGAATTTCTACATTTTTGCCCCAAAATAAGGAAAATTTCTGCCTTTTTTCCCTGAAATAAGTGAAATTAATGCAATTTTGCCCCAAAATAAGTGAAATTTCTGCAATTTTGCCCCAAAATAAGGGATATTTCTGGAATTTTGCCCCAAAATAAGTGGAATTTCTGAGTTTTGCCCCAACATAAGGAGAATTTCTGTTTTGGCCCTAACATATAGGGAATTTCTGCTTTTTTGCCCCACAATTAGAGGAATTTCTGCAATTTTGCTTTAAAATACGGGGAATTTCTGCATTTTAGCCTTGAAAATAAGGGGAATGTATTCCTTTTGCCAAACAAAAGGGAAATTTCTTCATTTTTGCTCCAAAATAAAAGGAATTTCTGCATTTTGCCTCTAAAAAAGTGGAATTTCTGTCTTTTTCCCCCAATACAAAGAAAATTTTTTTTGCCCCTAAATTAGAAAAATTTCTGACTTATTACCCTGAAATAAGTGAAATTTCTGCAATTTTGCCCCCAAATAAGGGAAATTTCTGCCTTTTTGCCCCCAAATAAGGGGAATTTCAGCCCTTTTCCTCAAAATATCGGGAATTTCTGCATTTTTGCCCCAAAATATAGGAAATTTCTGCCTTTTTGCTCCAAAATAAGAAAAATTTCTGCCATTTTGTACCAAAATAAAAGAAATTTCTGTGTTTTTGCCACAAAATAAGGAAACTTTCTGCCTTTTTTCCCTGAAATAAGTGAAATTTCTGCAATTTTGCCCCAAAATAAGTGAAATTTCTGCTATTTTGCTCCAAAATAAGGGAAATTTCTGGGATTTTGCCCCAAAAGAAGTGGAATTTCTGAGTTTTGCCCCAAAATAAGGAGAATTTCTGTCTTTTTGCCCCAACATATAGGGAATTTCTGCCTTTTTACCCAACAATTAGGGGACTTTCTGCAATTTTGCTCCAAAATACGGGGAATTTCTGTCTTTTTGCCCAAAAATAAAAAGAATGCATACCTTTTTGCTATAAAAAATAGAAATTTCTTCATTTTTGCTCTAAAATAAGGCAAATTTCTGCTTTTTTGCCTCTAAAAAAGTGGAATTTCTTTCTTTTTCCCACAAAACAAAGGTAATTTCTGTCTTTTTTGCCCCAAAATAAGGAAAATTTCTGACTTATTACTCTGAAGTAAGTGAAATTTTTGCAATTTTGCCCCAAAATAAGGGAAATTTCTGCCTTTTTGCCCACAAAAAGGGGAATTTCAGCCTTTTCACCTCAAAATAAAGGGGAATTTCTGCATTTTTGCCACAACATATTAGGAATTTCTGCCTTTTTTCCCCAAAGTAAGAAAAATTTCTGCAATTTTGTAGCAAAATATAAGAAATTTCTGCCTTTTTGGTTCCAAATAAGAAAATTTCTGCTTTTTTTTCTGAAATAAGTGAAATTTCTGCAATTTTGCCCCAAAATAAGTGAAATTTCTGCAATTTTACCTCAAAATAAGTGAAATTTCTGAAATTTTACCAAAATAAGTGGAATTTCTGAGTTTTGCCCCAAAATTAGGAGAATTTCTGAATTTTTGCCCCAACATATAGGAAACTTCTGCATTTTTGCCCCACAATTGGGGGAATTTCTGCAATTTTGCTCCAAAATACGGGGAATTTCTCCTTTTTTGCCCAAAAAAAGAAGAATGCATACCTTTTTGCCATAAAAAGGGGAAATTTCTTCATTTTTCTCCAAAATAAGGAAAATTTCTGCTTTTTTCCCTCTAAATAAGTGGAATTGCTGTCTTTTTCCCCCAAAACAAAAGAAATTCCTTTCTTTTTTGCCCCAAAATAAGGAAAATTTCTGACTTACTACCCTGAAATAAGTGAAATTTCTGCAATTTTGCCCCAAAATAAGGGAAATTTCTGCATTTTTGCTCCCAAATAAGGGAAATTTCAGCCTTTTACCTCAAAATAAGGGGAATTTCTGCATTTTTGCCACAAAATATTAGGAATTTCTGACTTTTTGCCCCAAAATAAGGAAAATTTCTGCCTTTTTTTCCTGAAATAAGTGAACTTTCTGCAATTTTGCCCAAAAATAAGTGAAATTTCTGAAATTTTGTCCCAAAATAAGGGAAATTTCTGGATTTTGCCCCAAAATAAGTGGAATTTCTGAGTTTTGCCCCAAAATAAGGAGAATTTCTGACTTTTTGCCCCAACATATAGGGAATTGATGCCTTTTTACCCCACAATTAGGAGAATTTCTGCAATTTTGCACCAAAATACAGGGAATTTCTGCCTTTTTCCTAAAAAATGTAAAGAATGCATAACTTTTTGCCATAAAAAAGGAAAATTTCTTAATTTTTGCTACAAAATAAGAAGAATTTCTTCTTTTTTGCCTCTAAATAATTGGAATTTCTGTATTTTCCCCCCAAAACAATGGAAATTCCTCTCTTTTTTCCCCCAAAGTAAGGAAAATTTCTGACTTATTACCCTGAAATAAGTAAAATTTCTGCAATTGTGCCGCAAAATAAGGGAAATTTCTGCCTTTTTGCACCCAAATAAGGGGAATTTCAGCCTTTTTACCTCAAAATAAGGGGAATTTCTGCATTTTTGCCACAAAATATTAGGATTTTTTGCCTTTTTGCCCCAAAATAAGGAAAATTTCTGTATTTTTTTCCTTGAAATAAATGAAATTTCTGCAATTTTGCCCTAAAATAAGTGAAATTTCTGCAATTTTGCCCCAAAATAAGGGAAATCTCAGGAATTTTGCCCCAAAATATGTGGAATTTCTGAGTTTTTCCCCAAAATAAAGAAAATTTCTGTTTTTTTGCCCCAACATATAGAGAATTTCTGCCTGTTTGCCCCACAATTAGGGGAATTTCTGCAATTTTGCTCCAAAATACGCGGAACTTCTCTCTTTTTGCCCGGAAATAAGAAGAATGCATACCTTTTTGCCATAAAAAAGGGAAATTTCTTCATTTTTGCTCCAAAATAAGGGGAATCTCTGCTTTTTTGCTCTAAATAAGTGGAATTTCTTTCTTTTTCCCCCAAAACAAAGGTAATTTCTCTATTTTTTGCCCCAAAATAAGGAAAACTTCTGACTTATTACCGTGAAGTAAGTGAAATTTCTGCTATTTTTTCCAAAAATAAAGGAAATTTCTGCCTTTTTGCCCCCAAATAAGGGGAATTTCAGCCTTTTTACCTGAAAATAAGGGGAATTTCTGCATTTTTGCCACAAAATATTAGGAATTTCTGCCTTTTTGCCTCAAAATAAGGAAAATTTCTGATTTTATTCCCTGAAATAAGTGAAATTTCTGCAATTTTGCCCCAAAATAAAGGAAATTTCTGGAATTTTGCCCCAAAATAAGTGGAATTTCTGAGTTTTGCCCTAAAATAAGGAGAATTTCTGTCTTTTTGCCCTAACATATAGGGAATTTCTGCCTTTTTGCCTCACAATTAGGGGAATTTCTGCAATTTTGCTCCAAAATACGGGGAATTTCTGCTTTTCAGCCTGAAAATAATGGGAATGTATATCTTTTGCCACAAAAAAGGGAAATATCTTCATTTTGCTCCAAAATAAAAGGAATTTCTGCATTGTGCCTCTAAAAATTGGAATTTCTGTCTTTTTCCCCCAAAACAAAGGGAATTTCTGTCTTTTTTGCCTCAAAATAAAGAAAATTTCTGACTTATTACCCTGAAATAAGGGAAATTTCTGCCTTTTGGCCCCCAAATAAGGGGAATTTCATCCTTTTTTCTCAAAATAATGGGAATTTCTGCATTTTTGCCCCAAAATTTGGGAATTTTCTGCCTTTCTGCCCCAAAATAAAAAAAATTTCTGCTTTTTTTCTGAAATAAGTGAAATTTATGCAATTTTTCCACAAAATAAGTGAAATTTCTGCAATTTTGCCCCAAATTAAGGGAAATTTCTGGAATTTTGCCCGAAAATAAGTGGAATTTCTGAGTTTTGCCCCAAAATAAGGAGAATTTCTGTCTTTTGCCCCAACATATAGAAAATTTCTGCCTTTTTGCCCCACAATTAGGGAAATTTCTGCAATTATGCTCCATAATACGGGAATTTCTGCCTTTTTGCCTGAAAATAAGAAGAATGCATAACTTTTTGCCATAAAAAAGGGAAATTTCTTCATTTTTACTCCAAAATAAGGGAAATTTCTGCTTTTTTGCATCTAAATAAGTGGAATTTCTGTCTTTTTCCCCCAAAACAAAAGGAATTCCTGTTTTTTTTGCTCCAAAATAAGGACAATTTCTGACTTATTACCCTGAAAAAAGTGAAATTTCTGTAATTTTGCCCCAAAATAAGGGAAATTTCTTCCTTTTTGCCCCCAAATAAGGGAAATTTAAGCATTTTTACCTAAAAATAAGAGGAATTTCTGCATTTTGCCACAAAATATTAAAAATTTCTGCCTTTTTGTCCCAAATAAGGAAAATTTCTGCCTTTTTTCTATGAAGTAAGTGAAATTTCTGCAATGTTGCCACTAAATAAGTGACATTTCTGCCTTTTTGCCCCCAATAAGGGGAATTTCAGCCTTTTTACCTCAAAATAAGGGGAATTTCTGCATTTTTGCCCCAAAATATGGGAAATTTCTGCCTTTTTGCTCCAAAATAAGAAAAATTTCTGCAATTTTGTACCAAAATAAAAAAAAATTTCTGCCTTTTTGCCCCAAAATAAGGAAAATTTCTGCCTTTTTTCCTGAAATAAGTGAAATTTCTGCAATTTTGCCCAAAATATGTGAAATTTCTGCAATTTTGCTCCAAAATAAGGGAAATTTCTGGAATTTTGCCCCAAAAGAAGTGGAATTTCTGAGTTTTGCCCCAAAATAAGGAGAATTTCTGTCTTTTTGCCCCAACATATAGGGAATTTCTGCCTTTTTACCCAAAAATTAGGGGACTTTCTGCAATTTTGCTCCAAAATACGGGGAATTTCTGTCTTTTTGCCCAAAAATAAAAAGAATGCATACCTTTTTGCTATAAAAAATAGAAATTTCTTCATTTTTGCTCTAAAATAAGGCAAATTTCTGCTTTTTTGCCTCTAAAAAGTGGAATTTCTTTCTTTTTCCCACAAAACAAAGGTAATTTCTGTCTTTTTTGCCCCAAAATAAGGAAAATTTCTGACTTATTACTCTGAAGTAAGTGAAATTTTTGCAATTTTGCCCCAAAATAAGGGAAATTTCTGCCTTTTTGCCCACAAAAAGGGGAATTTCAGCCTTTTCACCTCAAAATAAAGGGGAATTTCTGCATTTTTGCCACAACATATTAGGAATTTCTGCCTTTTTTCCCCAAAGTAAGAAAAATTTCTGCAATTTTGTAGCAAAATATAAGAAATTTCTGCCTTTTTGGTTCCAAATAAGAAAATTTCTGCTTTTTTTTCTGAAATAAGTGAAATTTCTGCAATTTTGCCCCAAAATAAGTGAAATTTCTGCAATTTTACCTCAAAATAAGTGAAATTTCTGAAATTTTACCAAAATAAGTGGAATTTCTGAGTTTTGCCCCAAAATTAGGAGAATTTCTGAATTTTTGCCCCAACATATAGGAAACTTCTGCATTTTTGCCCCACAATTGGGGGAATTTCTGCAATTTTGCTCCAAAATACGGGGAATTTCTCCTTTTTTGCCCAAAAAAAGAAGAATGCATACCTTTTTGCCATAAAAAGGGGAAATTTCTTCATTTTTCTCCAAAATAAGGAAAATTTCTGCTTTTTTCCCTCTAAATAAGTGGAATTGCTGTCTTTTTCCCCCAAAACAAAAGAAATTCCTTTCTTTTTTGCCCCAAAATAAGGAAAATTTCTGACTTACTACCCTGAAATAAGTGAAATTTCTGCAATTTTGCCCCAAAATAAGGGAAATTTCTGCATTTTTGCTCCCAAATAAGGGAAATTTCAGGCTTTTACCTCAAAATAAGGGGAATTTCTGCATTTTTGCCACAAAATATTAGGAATTTCTGACTTTTTGCCCCAAAATAAGGAAAATTTCTGCCTTTTTTTCCTGAAATAAGTGAACTTTCTGCAATTTTGCCCAAAAATAAGTGAAATTTCTGAAATTTTGTCCCAAAATAAGGGAAATTTCTGGATTTTGCCCGAAAATAAGTGGAATTTCTGAGTTTTGCCCCAAAATAAGGAGAATTTCTGACTTTTTGCCCCAACATATAGGGAATTGATGCCTTTTTACCCCACAATTAGGAGAATTTCTGCAATTTTGCACCAAAATACAGGGAATTTCTGCCTTTTTCCTAAAAAATGTAAAGAATGCATAACTTTTTGCCATAAAAAAGGAAAATTTCTTAATTTTTGCTACAAAATAAGAAGAATTTCTTCTTTTTTGCCTCTAAATAATTGGAATTTCTGTATTTTCCCCCCAAAACAATGGAAATTCCTCTCTTTTTTCCCCCAAAGTAAGGAAAATTTCTGACTTATTACCCTGAAATAAGTAAAATTTCTGCAATTGTGCCGCAAAATAAGGGAAATTTCTGCCTTTTTGCACCCAAATAAGGGGAATTTCAGCCTTTTTACCTCAAAATAAGGGGAATTTCTGCATTTTTGCCACAAAATATTAGGATTTTTTGCCTTTTTGCCCCAAAATAAGGAAAATTTCTGTATTTTTTTCCTTGAAATAAATGAAATTTCTGCAATTTTGCCCTAAAATAAGTGAAATTTCTGCAATTTTGCCCCAAAATAAGGGAAATCTCAGGAATTTTGCCCCAAAATATGTGGAATTTCTGAGTTTTTCCCCAAAATAAAGAAAATTTCTGTTTTTTTGCCCCAACATATAGAGAATTTCTGCCTGTTTGCCCCACAATTAGGGGAATTTCTGCAATTTTGCTCCAAAATACGCGGAACTTCTCTCTTTTTGCCCGGAAATAAGAAGAATGCATACCTTTTTGCCATAAAAAAGGGAAATTTCTTCATTTTTGCTCCAAAATAAGGGGAATCTCTGCTTTTTTGCTCTAAATAAGTGGAATTTCTTTCTTTTTCCCCCAAAACAAAGGTAATTTCTCTATTTTTTGCCCCAAAATAACGAAAACTTCTGACTTATTACCGTGAAGTAAGTGAAATTTCTGCTATTTTTTCCAAAAATAAAGGAAATTTCTGCCTTTTTGCCCCCAAATAAGGGGAATTTCAGCCTTTTTACCTGAAAATAAGGGGAATTTCTGCATTTTTGCCACAAAATATTAGGAATTTCTGCCTTTTTGCCTCAAAATAAGGAAAATTTCTGATTTTATTCCCTGAAATAAGTGAAATTTCTGCAATTTTGCCCCAAAATAAAGGAAATTTCTGGAATTTTGCCCCAAAATAAGTGGAATTTCTGAGTTTTGCCCTAAAATAAGGAGAATTTCTGTCTTTTTGCCCTAACATATAGGGAATTTCTGCCTTTTTGCCTCACAATTAGGGGAATTTCTGCAATTTTGCTCCAAAATACGGGGAATTTCTGCTTTTCAGCCTGAAAATAATGGGAATGTATATCTTTTGCCACAAAAAAGGGAAATATCTTCATTTTGCTCCAAAATAAAAGGAATTTCTGCATTGTGCCTCTAAAAATTGGAATTTCTGTCTTTTTCCCCCAAAACAAAGGGAATTTCTGTCTTTTTTGCCTCAAAATAAAGAAAATTTCTGACTTATTACCCTGAAATAAGGGAAATTTCTGCCTTTTGGCCCCCAAATAAGGGGAATTTCATCCTTTTTTCTCAAAATAATGGGAATTTCTGCATTTTTGCCCCAAAATTTGGGAAATTTCTGCCTTTCTGCCCCAAAATAAAAAAAATTTCTGCTTTTTTTCTGAAATAAGTGAAATTTATGCAATTTTTCCACAAAATAAGTGAAATTTCTGCAATTTTGCCCCAAATTAAGGGAAATTTCTGGAATTTTGCCCGAAAATAAGTGGAATTTCTGAGTTTTGCCCCAAAATAAGGAGAATTTCTGTCTTTTGCCCCAACATATAGAAAATTTCTGCCTTTTTGCCCCACAATTAGGGAAATTTCTGCAATTATGCTCCATAATACGGGAATTTCTGCCTTTTTGCCTGAAAATAAGAAGAATGCATAACTTTTTGCCATAAAAAAGGGAAATTTCTTCATTTTTACTCCAAAATAAGGGAAATTTCTGCTTTTTTGCATCTAAATAAGTGGAATTTCTGTCTTTTTCCCCCAAAACAAAAGGAATTCCTGTTTTTTTTGCTCCAAAATAAGGACAATTTCTGACTTATTACCCTGAAAAAAGTGAAATTTCTGTAATTTTGCCCCAAAATAAGGGAAATTTCTTCCTTTTTGCCCCCAAATAAGGGAAATTTAAGCATTTTTACCTAAAAATAAGAGGAATTTCTGCATTTTGCCACAAAATATTAAAAATTTCTGCCTTTTTGTCCCAAATAAGGAAAATTTCTGCCTTTTTTCTATGAAGTAAGTGAAATTTCTGCAATGTTGCCACTAAATAAGTGACATTTCTGCCTTTTTGCCCCCAATAAGGGGAATTTCAGCCTTTTTACCTCAAAATAAGGGGAATTTCTGCATTTTTGCCCCAAAATATGGGAAATTTCTGCCTTTTTGCTCCAAAATAAGAAAAATTTCTGCAATTTTGTACCAAAATAAAAAAAAATTTCTGCCTTTTTGCCCCAAAATAAGGAAAATTTCTGCCTTTTTTCCTGAAATAAGTGAAATTTCTGCAATTTTGCCCAAAATATGTGAAATTTCTGCAATTTTGCTCCAAAATAAGGGAAATTTCTGGAATTTTGCCCCAAAATAAGTGGAATTTCTGAATTTTGCCCCAAATTAAGGTGAATTTCTTTCTTTTTGCCCCAACTTATAGGGAATTTCTGCCTTTTTACCCCACAATTAGGGGAATTTCTGCAATTTTGCTCCAAAATACCGGGAATTTTTGTCCTTTTGTCCAAAAAAAAAAAAAAGAATGCATAACTTTTTCCATAAAAAAGGGAAATTTCTTCATTTTTGCTCCAAATTAAGGGGAATTTCTGCTATTTTGCCTCTAAATAAGTGGAATTTCTTTCTTTTTCCCCCAAAACAAAGGTAATTTCTGTATTTTTTGCCCCAAAATAAGGAAAATTTCTGACTTATTACTCTGAAGTAAGTAAAATTTTTGCAATTTTAACCCAAAATAAGAGAAATTTCTGTGTTTTTGCACCAAAATAAGTAGAATTTCTGAGTTTTGCCCCAAAATAAGGAGAATTTCTGTCTTTTTGCCCTAACATATAGGGAATTTCTGCCTTTTTGCCCCACAACTAGGGGAATTTCTGCAATTTTGCTTCAAAATACGGGAATTTCTGCTTTTTAGCCTGAAAATAAAGGGAATGTATACCTTTTGCCACAGAAATGGGAAATTTCTTCATTTTTGCTCCAAAATAAAAGGAATTTCTGCATTTTGCCTCTAAAAAAGTAGAATTTCTGTCTTTTATTCCAAAAACAAAGAGAATTTCTGTCTTTTTTGCCACAAAATAAGGTAAATTTCTGACTTATTACCTTGAAATAAGTGAAATTTCTGCAATTTTGCCCCAAAATAAGAAAAATTTCTGCCTTTTTGCCCCCAAAAAGGTGAATTTCAGCCTTTTTACCTCAAAATAATGAAAATTTTCTGCACTTTTGCCTCAAAATGTGGGAAATTTCTGCTTTTTGCCCCAAAATAAAAAAAATTCTGCAATTTTGTACCAAAATAAAAGAAATTTCTGCCTTTTTGCCCCCCAAATAGAAAATTTCTGCTTTTTTTTTCTGAAATATGTGAAATTCTGCAATTTTGCCCCAAAATAAATGAAATTTCTGGAATTTTGCCCCAAAATAAGTGAAATTTCTGGAATTTTGCCCCAAAATAAGTATAATTTCTGAGTTTTGCCCCAAAATAAGTGAAATTTCTGGAATTTTGCCCAAACATATAGGGAATTTCTGCATTTTTGCCCCACAATTAGGGGAATTTCTGCAATTTTGCTCCAAAATAAGGGGAATTTCTGCATTTTTGCCTCTAAATAAGTGGAATTTCTGTCTTTTTCCCCCAAAACAAAGGGAATTTCTGTCTTTTTTGCCCCAAAATAAGGAAAATTTCTGACTTATTACCCTGAAATAAGTGAAATTTCTGCAATTTTGCCCCAAAATAAGGGAAATTTCTGCCTTTTTGCCCACAAATAAGGGGAATTTCAGCCTTTTACCTCAAAATAAGGCGAATTTCTGTATTTTTGCCCCAAAATAAGGGAAATTTCTGCCTTTTTGCCCTAAAATAAGAAAAATTTCTGCAATTTTGTACCAAAATAAAAGAAATTTCTGCCTTTTTACCCCAAAATAAGAGAATTTCTGCTTTTATTATGAAATAAGTGAAATTTTTGCAATTTTGCCCCAAAATAATTGACATTTCTGCATATTTGCCCCAAAATAAGGGACATTTCTGGAATTTTGCCCCAAATAGTGGAATTTTTGAGTTTTGCCCCAAAATAAGGAGTATTTCTGTCTTTTTGCCTTAACATATAGGCAATTTCTGCCTTTTTGCCCTACAATTAGGGGAATTTCTGCAATTTTGCTCCAAAATACGGGGAATTTCTGCCTTTTTTGCCTGAAAATAAGAAGAATGCATACCTTTTTGCCATAAAAAAGAGAAATTCCTTCATTTTTGCTCCAAAATAAGAGGAATTTCTACTTTTTTGCCTCTAAATAAGTACAATTTCTGTTTTTTTTCCCCAAAACAAAGGAAATTTCTGTCCTTTTTGCCTCAAAATAAGGAAAATTTCTGACTTATTACCCTGAAATAAGTGAAATTTCTGCAATTTTGCCGCAAAATAAGGGAAATTTCTGCCTTTTTGCCCCCAAATAAGGGGAATTTTAGCCTTTTTACGTCAAAATAAGCGGAATTTCTGCATTGTTGCCAGAAAATATTACAAATTTCTGCCTTTTTGCCCCAAAATAAGGAAAATTTCTGCCTTTTTTCCGTTAAATTAGTGAAATTTCTGCAATTTTGCGCCAAAATAAGTGAAATTTCTGCAATTTTGCTCCAAAATAAGAAAAATTTCTGGAATTTTGCCCCAAAATAAGTGGAATTTCTGAGTTTTGCCCCAAAATAAGGAGAATTTCTGTTTTTTTGCCCAAACATATAGGGAATTTTGCCTTTTTGCCCCACAATTAGGGAAATTTCTGCAATTTTGCTCCAAAATACGGGGAATTTCTGCCTTTTTGCCCGAAAATAAGAAGAATGCATATTTTTTTGCCATAAAAAAGGGAAATTTCTTCATTTTTGCTTCAAAATAAGGGGAATTTCTCCTTTTTTGCCTCTAAATAAGTGGAATTTCTGTCTTTTTCCTCCAAAACAAAGGTAATTTCTGTCTTTTTTGCCCCAAAATAAAGAAAATTTCTGATTACTACCCTGAAAAAAGTGAAATTTCTGCAACTTTGCCCCAAAATAAGAGAAATTTCTGCATTTTTGCCCCCAAATAAGGGGAATTTCAGCATTTTTACCTCAAAATAAGAGGAATTTCTGCATTTTTGCCACAAAATGTTAGGAATTTCTACATTTTTGCCCCAACATAAGGAAAAATTCTGGCTTTTTTCCCTGAAATAAGTGAAATTTATGCAATTTTGCCCCAAAATAAGTGAAATTTCTGCAATTTTGTCCCAAAATAAGGGAAATTTCTGCAATTTTGCTCGAAAATAAGGGGAATTTCTGATTTTTGCCTCTAAATAAGTGGAATTTCTGTTTTTTTCCCCCCCAAAAAAAGGGAATTTCTGGTTTTTTTGCCCAAAAATAAGGAAAATTTCTGATTTATTACCCTGAACTAAGTGAAATTTCTGCAATTTTGCCGCAAAATAAGGGAAATTTCTGTCTTTTTGCCCCCAAATAAGAGAAATTTCAGCTTTTTTACCTCAAAATAAGGGGAATTTCTGCATTTTTGCCACAAAATATTAGGAATTTCTGCCTATTTGCCACAAAATAATGAAAATTTCTGCCTTCTTTCCCTGAAATAAGTGAAATTTCTGCAATTTTGCCCCAAAATAATTAAAATTTCTGCCTTTTTGCCCCCAAATAAAAGGAATTTCAGCATTTTTACCTCAAAATAAGGGGAATTTCTGCATTTTTGCCCCAAAATATAAGAAATTTCTGCATTGTTGCCTCAATATAAAAAAATTTCTGCAATTTTGCCCCAAAATAAGTGAAATTTCTGGAATTTTGTTCCAAAATAAGTGGAATTTCTGAGTTTTGCCCCAAAATAAAAAGAATTTCTGTCTTTTTGCCCCAATATATAGGGAAATTCTGCGTTTTTGCCCCACAATTAGGGGAATTTCTGAAATTTTGCTCCAAAATACAAGGAATTTCTACTTTTTAGCCCGAAAAAAGGGGAATGTATACCTTTTGCCACAAAAAAAGAAAATTTCTTCATTTTTACCGCAAAATAAAAGACATTTCTGCCATTTTACCTCAAAATAATTGAAATTTCAGCCTTTTTACCCAAAAATACACGGAATTTCTTTCTTTTTGTCCCAAAATAAAAGGAATTTTTTAATTTTGCCCTGAAATAAGTGAAATTTCTGCAATTTTGCCCCAAAATAAGGGAAATTTCTGCCTTTTTGCCACAAAATAAAAGGAATTTCTGTCTTTTTGCCATAAAATAAGTGGAATTTCAGCCTTTTTACATCATAATAAGGGGAATCTCTGCCTTTTTGCCCTAACATATGGGGAATTTCTGTATTTTTGCCCCAAAATAAAGAAAATTTCTGCAATTTTGTACCAAAATAAAAGTAATTTTTGCATTTTTGCCCCAAAATAAGAAAAATTTCTGAGTTTTTTCCCTGAAAGAAGTGAAATTTCTGTAATTGTGCCCCAAAATAAGGGAGATTTCTGCAATTTTGCCACAAAATAAAAGAAATTTCTATAATTTTGCCCCGAAATAAGGGGAATTTCTGACTTTTTGCCCTGAAATAAGGAGAATTTCTGTCTTTTGGCACCAAAATAATGTGAATTTCTGCATTTTCCCTCAAAATTAGGGGAATATGTGCAATTTTGCTTCAAAATACGGGGAATATCTGCCTTATTGAACCAAAATAAAGGGAATTTATGAATTTTTGCACCAATATAAAGGGAATTTCAGAAATTTTGATCCAAAATACGGGGAATTTCTGCCTTATTGCCCAAAATAAAGGGGAATTTCTGCCTTTTTGCCCTGAAATATTAGAAATTTCCACAATTTTACCCCAAAATAAGAGGAATTTCTGTTTTTTGCTCCAAAATTAGGAGAATTTCTGTTTTTTGCCCCAAAATAAGGCAAATTTCTGACTTTTTGCCCTATAATAAATGAAATTTCTGCAATTTTGTTCTAATATAAGGGGAATTTCTGCCTTTTTGCCAAAATAAGGGGAATTTCAGCATTTTACCTCCAAATAAGGGGAATTTCTGCCTTTTTGCCACAAAATATGGAAAATTTCTGCCTTATTGCCCCTAAATAAGGAAAATTTTTGCTTTTCTTCCCCAATTAACGGGAAATTTGCCTTTTTGCCACAAAGTAAAGGGAATTTCTGCCTTTTGCCCCAAAATAACGGGAATTTCAGCCTTTTTACCTCAAAATAAGGGGAATTTCTGCCTTTTGCCCAAAATATGGGGAATTTCTGATTTTGTTTCAAAATAAGGATAATTTTATCAATTTTGTACCAAAATAAAAGAAATTTCTGCTTTTTGCCCCAAAATAAAAGTAATTTCTGACTTTTTGCCCTTAAACAAATGAAATTTCTGCAATTTGGCCTGAAAATAATGGAAATTTGTGCCTTTTTGCCCCAAAATGAAGGGAATTTCTGCCTTTTTGCCCCAAAATATGGGGAATTTCAGCATTTTCCCTCAAAATAAGGGGAATTTCAGCCTTTTTGCACCAAAATATGGAAAATTTCTGCCTTTTTGCCACAAAATAAGAAAAATTTCTGCAATTCTGTACCAAAATAACAGAAATTTCTAAAATTTTGTCCCAAAATAAGGGAAATTTCTGATTGTTGCCCCGAAATAAGGAGAATTTCTGTATTTTTGCCCCAAAATAAAGGGAATTTCTGCCTTTTTGCCCCAAAATTAGGGGAGTTTCTGCAATTTTGCTTCAAAATACAGGGAATTTCTGCCTCTTTTCCCGAAAATAAGGGGAACTTCTGCCGATTTGCCCAAATAAAGGGAATTTCTGCATTTTTGCCCCAATATT
Source organism: Micromys minutus (assembly GCF_963924665.1). NCBI lineage: Eukaryota > Metazoa > Chordata > Mammalia > Rodentia > Muridae > Micromys > Micromys minutus. The sequence goes on from NW_027667704.1 coordinate 295,644, forward strand.
AGGGGAATTTCTGCAATTTTGCTCCAAAATACGGGGAATTTCTGCCTTTTTGCCCGAAATTAAGTGGATTTTCTGCCTTTTTGCCCCAAACAAAGTAAATTTCTGCAATTTTATCCAAAAATAAGTGCAATTTCTGCTTTTTTGCCCCCAAATAAGGGGAATTTCTTCCTTTTGGCCCTGAAATATGTGAAATGTCTGCAATTTTACCCCAAAATAAGGTGCATTTCTGCTTTTTTGCCCCAATATAATGGGAATTAATGCATTTTTTCCCTAAAATAAAAAAAATTTGCTTTTTTCTCTGAAATAAGTGAAATTTCTGCAATATTGCCTTAAAATAAAAGAAATTTCGGCAATTTTTCCCCATAATAAAGGAATTTTCTGCAATTTTGCCCCAAAATAAAGGGAATTTCTGTTTTTTGTCCCCAAATATAGGAAATTTCTGCAATTTTGCCCTAAGATAAGGGGAATTTCTGCCTTTTGCCCCAAAATAAGGGGAATTTCTTCCATTTTGCCCCAAAATAAAGAAAATTACTGTATGTTTTATTCCAAAATTAGGTGAATTTCTGCAATTTTGCTCCAAAATACAGGAATTTTCTGCCTTTTTCGCCGAAAATAAAGGGAATTTCTGCCATTTTGCCGCGAAATAAGTGAAATTTCTGCAGTTTTACCCCAAAATAAGGGGAATTTCTGCCTTTTTGCCCCAAAATAAAGAAAATTACTGCATGTTTTATTCCAAAATTAGGTGAATTTCTGCAATTTTGCTCCAAAATACAGGGATTTTCTGCCTTTTTCGCCAAAAATAAAGGAAATTTCTGCCATTTTGCCGCGAAATAAGTGAAATTTCTGCAGTTTTACCCCAAAATAAGGGGAAGTTCTGCATTTTTGCCGCAAACTTAGGCGAGTTTCTGCAATTTTGCTCCAAAATACGGGGAATTTCTGCCTTTTTGCCCGAAAATGAAGGGAATGTATACCTTTTTGCCATAAAAAAAGGAAATTTCTTCATTTTTACCCCCAAATAAGGGGATTTTCCGCCTTTTTGACTCAAAATAAGTGCGATTTCTGCCTTTTCCCCAAAAATAAACAGAATTTCTGAATTTTTGCCACAAAATAAGGGGAATTTCTGACTTTTTGCCCTGAAATGAGTTAAATTTCTAAAATTTTTTCCCAAAATAAGGGAACTGTCTGCTTTTTACCCCAAAATAAGGGGATTTTCCGCCTTTTTGACTCAAAATAAGTGCAATTTCTTACTTTTCCCCAAAAATAAACAGAATTTCTGTCTTTTTGCCCCAAAATAAGAAGAATTTCTGACTTTTAGCCCTGAAATAAGTTAAATTTTTAAAATTTTTTTCCAAAATAAGAAAAATGTATGCTTTTTGCCCCAAAATAATGGGAATTTCTGCCTTTTTTCACTGAAATAAGTGAAATTTCTGCAATTTTTTCCCCAAAATAAGTAAAATTTCTGCAATTTTGCCCCAAAATAAGGGAAATTTCTAGAATTTTGCCCCAAAATAAGTGGAATTTCTGAGTTTTGCCCAAAAATAAGGAGAATTTCTGTCTTTTTCCTTAACATATAGGGAATTTCTGCCTTTTGCCCCACAATTAAAGGAATTTCTGCAATTTTGCCCCAAAATAAGGGGAATTTCTGCTTTTTTGCCTCTAAATAATTGGAATTTCTGTCTTTTTCCCCCAAATCAAAAAGAATTTCTGTCTTTTTTGCCCCAAAATAAGGAAAATATCTGACTTATTACCCTGAAATAAGTGAAATTTCTGCAATTTTGCCCTAAAATAAGGGAAATTTCTGCCGTTTTCCCGCAAAAAGGAGGAATTTCAGCCTTTTTACCTCAAAATAAGGGGAATTTCTGCATTTTTGCCACAAAATGTGGGAAATTTCTGCCTTTTTGCCCCAAAATAAGAAAAATTTCTGCTTTTGTTTTCTGAAATAAGTGAAATTTCTGCAATTTTGCCCCAAAATAAGTGAAATTTCTGCAATTTTGCCCCAAAATAAGGGAAATTTCTGGAATTGTGCCCCAAAATAAGGGGAATTTCTAAGTTTAACACCAAAATAAGAAGAATTTCTTTCTTTTTGTTCCAACATATAGGGAATTTCTGCCTTTTTGCCCCACAATTAGGGGAATTTCTGAAATTTGGCTCCAAAATATGGGAAATTTCTGCCTTTTTGCCCAAAAATAAGAAGAATGCATACCTTTTTGCCATAAAAAGGGGAAATTTCTTCATTTTTGCTCCAAAATAAGGGGAATTTCTGATTTTTGCCTCTAAATAAGTGGAATTTCTGTCTTTTCCCCCAAAACAAAGGGAATTTCTGTCTTTTTTGCCCAAAAATAAGGAAAATTTATGACTTATTACCCTGAAATAAGTGAAATTTCTGCAATTTTGCCCCAAAATAAGGGAAATTTCTGCCTTTTTGCCCCCATATAATGGGAATTTCAGCCTTTTTACCTCAAAATAAGGCGAATTTTTGCATTTTTCCCCAAAATATGGGAAATTTCTGCCTTTTTGCCCCAAAATAAGAAAAATTTCTGCAATTTTGTACCAAAATAAAAGAAATTTGTGCCTTTTTGCCCCCAAATAAGAAAATTTCTGTATTTTTTTCCTTGAAATAAGTGAAATTTCTGCAATTTTGCCCCAAAAGAAGGAAAATTTCTTGAATTTTGCCCCAAAGTAAATGAAATTACTGAGTTTTGCCCCAAAATAAGGAGAATTTCTGTCTCTTTGCCCCAACATATAGGGATTTCTGCCTTTTTGCCCCACAATTAGGGGAATTTCTGCAATTTTGCCTCAAAATACGGGGAATTTCTCCTATTTAGCCCGAAAATAAGGGGAATGTATACCTTTTGCCACAAGAAAGGAAATTTCTTCATTTTTGCCGCAAAATAATAGGAATTTCTGCATTTTTAACTCAAAATAAGTGAAATTTCTGCCTTTTTACCCAAAAATACATGGAATTTCTGTGTTTTTGCTTCAAAATAAAAGGAATTTTTAAATTTTGCCCTGAAATAAGTGAAATTTCTTCAATTTTGCCCCAAAATAAGGGGAATTTCAGCCTTTTTACCTCATAATAAGAGGAATCTCTGCCTTTTTGCCCTAAAATATGGAGAATTTCTGTATTTTTGCCCCAAAATAAAAAAAATTTCTGCAATTTTGTACCAAAATAAAAGTAGTTTCTGCATTTTTGCCCCAAAATAAGAGAAATTTCTGTATTTTTTCCCTGAAATAAGTGAAATTTCTGTAATTTTGCCCCAAAATAAGGGAGATTTCTGCAATTTTGCCCCAAAATAAATAAAATTTCCGTAATATTGCCCCATAATAATGCGAATTTCTGACTTTTTGCCCTAAAATTAGGAGAATTTCTGTCTTTTTGCCCCAAAATAATGTGAATTTCTGCATTTTCCCTCAAAATTAGGGGAATATGTGCAATTTTGCTTCAAAATACGGTAAATTTCTGCCTTATTGAACCAAAATAAAGGGAATTTCTGCATTTTTGCACCAATATAAGGGGAATTTCTGAAATTTTGCTCCAAAATACGGGGAATTTCTGCCTTATTGCCCAAAATAAAATGGAATTTCTGCCTTTTTGCCCTGAAATATTTGAAATTTCCACAATTTTACCCCAAAATAAGAGGAATTTTTTTTTTTTGGCCCCAAAATTAGGAGAATTTCTGCTTTTTGCCCCAAAATAAGGCAAATTTCTGACTTTTTGCCCTGAAATAAGTGAAATTTCTGCAATTTTGCCCCAAAATAAGGGGAATTTCTGCCTTTTTGCCAAAATAAGGGGAATTTCAGCATTTAACCTCAAATAAGGGGAATTTCTGCCGTTTTGCTACAAAATATGGGGAATTTCTGCCTTATTGCCCCCAAATAAGAAAAATTTTTGCTTTTCTGCCCCAATTAACAACAATTTATGTCTTTTTGCCACAAAGTAAAGGGAATTTCAGCCTTTTTGCCCCAAAATAACGGGAATTTCTGCCTTTTACCTCAAAATAAGGGGAATTTCTGCCTTTTGCCCAAAATATGGGGAATTTCTGACTTTTTGTTCCAAAATAAGGAAAATTTCTTCAATTTTGTACCAAAATAAAAGAAATTTCTGCTTTTTGCCCCAAAATAAAAGTAATTTCTGACTCTTTGCCCTGAAATAAATGAAATTTCTGCAATTTGGCCCGAGAATAAGGGAAATTTGTGCCTTTTTGCCCCAAAATGAGAGGAATTTCTGCCTTTTTGCCCCAAAATATGGGGCATTTCAGCATTTTACCTCAAAATAAGGGGAATTTCAGCCTTTTTGCACCAAAATATGGAAAATTTCTGCCTTTTTGCCACAAAATAAGAAAAATTTCTGCAATTCTGTACCCAAATAAAAGAAATTTCTAAAATTTTGCCCCAGGATAAGGGAAATTTCTGATTTTTGCCCCGAAATAAGGAGAATTTCTGTATTTTTGCCCTAAAATAAAGGGAATTTCTGCCTTTTTGCCCCAAAATTAGGAGAGTTTCTGCAATTTTGCTTCAAAATACATGGAATTTCTGCCTTTTTTCCAAAAATAAGGAGAAATTCTGCCGATATCCCTCAAATAAATGGAATTTCTGCATTTTTGCCCCAATATTAGGAGAATTTCTGCAATTTTGCTCCAAAATACGGGGAATTTCTGCCTTTTTGCCCGAAATTAAGTGGATTTTCTGCCTTTTTGCCCCAAACAAAGTAAATTTCTGCAATTTTATCCAAAAATAAGTGCAATTTCTGCTTTTTTGCCCCCAAATAAGGGGAATTTCTGCCTTTTGGCCCTGAAATATGTGAAATGTCTGCAATTTTACCCCAAAATAAGGTGCATTTCTGCTTTTTTGCCCCAATATAATGGGAATTAATGCATTTTTTCCCTAAAATAAAAAAAATTTGCTTTTTTCTCTGAAATAAGTGAAATTTCTGCAATATTGCCTTAAAATAAAAGAAATTTCGGCAATTTTTCCCCATAATAAAGGAATTTTCTGCAATTTTGCCCCAAAATAAAGGGAATTTCTGTTTTTTGTCCCCAAATATAGGAAATTTCTGCAATTTTGCCCTAAGATAAGGGGAATTTCTGCCTTTTGCCCCAAAATAAGGGGAATTTCTTCCATTTTGCCCCAAAATAAAGAAAATTACTGTATGTTTTATTCCAAAATTAGGTGAATTTCTGCAATTTTGCTCCAAAATACAGGAATTTTCTGCCTTTTTCGCCGAAAATAAAGGGAATTTCTGCCATTTTGCCGCGAAATAAGTGAAATTTCTGCAGTTTTACCCCAAAATAAGGGGAATTTCTGCCTTTTTGCCCCAAAATAAAGAAAATTACTGCATGTTTTATTCCAAAATTAGGTGAATTTCTGCAATTTTGCTCCAAAATACAGGGATTTTCTGCCTTTTTCGCCAAAAATAAAGGAAATTTCTGCCATTTTGCCGCGAAATAAGTGAAATTTCTGCAGTTTTACCCCAAAATAAGGGGAAGTTCTGCATTTTTGCCGCAAACTTAGGCGAGTTTCTGCAATTTTGCTCCAAAATACGGGGAATTTCTGCCTTTTTGCCCGAAAATGAAGGGAATGTATACCTTTTTGCCATAAAAAAAGGAAATTTCTTCATTTTTACCCCCAAATAAGGGGATTTTCCGCCTTTTTGACTCAAAATAAGTGCGATTTCTGCCTTTTCCCCAAAAATAAACAGAATTTCTGAATTTTTGCCACAAAATAAGGGGAATTTCTGACTTTTTGCCCTGAAATGAGTTAAATTTCTAAAATTTTTTCCCAAAATAAGGGAACTGTCTGCTTTTTACCCCAAAATAAGGGGATTTTCCGCCTTTTTGACTCAAAATAAGTGCAATTTCTTACTTTTCCCCAAAAATAAACAGAATTTCTGTCTTTTTGCCCCAAAATAAGAAGAATTTCTGACTTTTAGCCCTGAAATAAGTTAAATTTTTAAAATTTTTTTCCAAAATAAGAAAAATGTATGCTTTTTGCCCCAAAATAATGGGAATTTCTGCCTTTTTTCACTGAAATAAGTGAAATTTCTGCAATTTTTTCCCCAAAATAAGTAAAATTTCTGCAATTTTGCCCCAAAATAAGGGAAATTTCTAGAATTTTGCCCCAAAATAAGTGGAATTTCTGAGTTTTGCCCAAAAATAAGGAGAATTTCTGTCTTTTTCCTTAACATATAGGGAATTTCTGCCTTTTGCCCCACAATTAAAGGAATTTCTGCAATTTTGCCCCAAAATAAGGGGAATTTCTGCTTTTTTGCCTCTAAATAATTGGAATTTCTGTCTTTTTCCCCCAAATCAAAAAGAATTTCTGTCTTTTTTGCCCCAAAATAAGGAAAATATCTGACTTATTACCCTGAAATAAGTGAAATTTCTGCAATTTTGCCCTAAAATAAGGGAAATTTCTGCCGTTTTCCCGCAAAAAGGAGGAATTTCAGCCTTTTTACCTCAAAATAAGGGGAATTTCTGCATTTTTGCCACAAAATGTGGGAAATTTCTGCCTTTTTTCCCCAAAATAAGAAAAATTTCTGCTTTTGTTTTCTGAAATAAGTGAAATTTCTGCAATTTTGCCCCAAAATAAGTGAAATTTCTGCAATTTTGCCCCAAAATAAGGGAAATTTCTGGAATTGTGCCCCAAAATAAGGGGAATTTCTAAGTTTAACACCAAAATAAGAAGAATTTCTTTCTTTTTGTTCCAACATATAGGGAATTTCTGCCTTTTTGCCCCACAATTAGGGGAATTTCTGAAATTTGGCTCCAAAATATGGGAAATTTCTGCCTTTTTGCCCAAAAATAAGAAGAATGCATACCTTTTTGCCATAAAAAGGGGAAATTTCTTCATTTTTGCTCCAAAATAAGGGGAATTTCTGATTTTTGCCTCTAAATAAGTGGAATTTCTGTCTTTTCCCCCAAAACAAAGGGAATTTCTGTCTTTTTTGCCCAAAAATAAGGAAAATTTATGACTTATTACCCTGAAATAAGTGAAATTTCTGCAATTTTGCCCCAAAATAAGGGAAATTTCTGCCTTTTTGCCCCCATATAATGGGAATTTCAGCCTTTTTACCTCAAAATAAGGCGAATTTTTGCATTTTTCCCCAAAATATGGGAAATTTCTGCCTTTTTGCCCCAAAATAAGAAAAATTTCTGCAATTTTGTACCAAAATAAAAGAAATTTGTGCCTTTTTGCCCCCAAATAAGAAAATTTCTGTATTTTTTTCCTTGAAATAAGTGAAATTTCTGCAATTTTGCCAAAAAATAAGTGAAATTTCTGCAATTTTGCCCCAAAAGAAGGAAAATTTCTTGAATTTTTACCCCAAAGTAAATGAAATTACTGAGTTTTGCCCCAAAATAAGGAGAATTTCTGTCTCTTTGCCCCAACATATAGGGATTTCTGCCTTTTTGCCCCACAATTAGGGGAATTTCTGCAATTTTGCCTCAAAATACGGGGAATTTCTCCTATTTAGCCCGAAAATAAGGGGAATGTATACCTTTTGCCACAAGAAAGGAAATTTCTTCATTTTTGCCGCAAAATAATAGGAATTTCTGCATTTTTAACTCAAAATAAGTGAAATTTCTGCCTTTTTACCCAAAAATACATGGAATTTCTGTGTTTTTGCTTCAAAATAAAAGGAATTTTTAAATTTTGCCCTGAAATAAGTGAAATTTCTTCAATTTTGCCCCAAAATAAGGGGAATTTCAGCCTTTTTACCTCATAATAAGAGGAATCTCTGCCTTTTTGCCCTAAAATATGGAGAATTTCTGTATTTTTGCCCCAAAATAAAAAAAATTTCTGCAATTTTGTACCAAAATAAAAGTAGTTTCTGCATTTTTGCCCCAAAATAAGAGAAATTTCTGTATTTTTTCCCTGAAATAAGTGAAATTTCTGTAATTTTGCCCCAAAATAAGGGAGATTTCTGCAATTTTGCCCCAAAATAAATAAAATTTCCGTAATATTGCCCCATAATAATGCGAATTTCTGACTTTTTGCCCTAAAATTAGGAGAATTTCTGTCTTTTTGCCCCAAAATAATGTGAATTTCTGCATTTTCCCTCAAAATTAGGGGAATATGTGCAATTTTGCTTCAAAATACGGTAAATTTCTGCCTTATTGAACCAAAATAAAGGGAATTTCTGCATTTTTGCACCAATATAAGGGGAATTTCTGAAATTTTGCTCCAAAATACGGGGAATTTCTGCCTTATTGCCCAAAATAAAATGGAATTTCTGCCTTTTTGCCCTGAAATATTTGAAATTTCCACAATTTTACCCCAAAATAAGAGGAATTTTTTTTTTTTGGCCCCAAAATTAGGAGAATTTCTGCTTTTTGCCCCAAAATAAGGCAAATTTCTGACTTTTTGCCCTGAAATAAGTGAAATTTCTGCAATTTTGCCCCAAAATAAGGGGAATTTCTGCCTTTTTGCCAAAATAAGGGGAATTTCAGCATTTAACCTCAAATAAGGGGAATTTCTGCCGTTTTGCTACAAAATATGGGGAATTTCTGCCTTATTGCCCCCAAATAAGAAAAATTTTTGCTTTTCTGCCCCAATTAACAACAATTTATGTCTTTTTGCCACAAAGTAAAGGGAATTTCAGCCTTTTTGCCCCAAAATAACGGGAATTTCTGCCTTTTACCTCAAAATAAGGGGAATTTCTGCCTTTTGCCCAAAATATGGGGAATTTCTGACTTTTTGTTCCAAAATAAGGAAAATTTCTTCAATTTTGTACCAAAATAAAAGAAATTTCTGCTTTTTGCCCCAAAATAAAAGTAATTTCTGACTCTTTGCCCTGAAATAAATGAAATTTCTGCAATTTGGCCCGAGAATAAGGGAAATTTGTGCCTTTTTGCCCCAAAATGAGAGGAATTTCTGCCTTTTTGCCCCAAAATATGGGGCATTTCAGCATTTTACCTCAAAATAAGGGGAATTTCAGCCTTTTTGCACCAAAATATGGAAAATTTCTGCCTTTTTGCCACAAAATAAGAAAAATTTCTGCAATTCTGTACCCAAATAAAAGAAATTTCTAAAATTTTGCCCCAGGATAAGGGAAATTTCTGATTTTTGCCCCGAAATAAGGAGAATTTCTGTATTTTTGCCCTAAAATAAAGGGAATTTCTGCCTTTTTGCCCCAAAATTAGGAGAGTTTCTGCAATTTTGCTTCAAAATACATGGAATTTCTGCCTTTTTTCCAAAAATAAGGAGAAATTCTGCCGATATCCCTCAAATAAATGGAATTTCTGCATTTTTGCCCCAATATTAGGAGAATTTCTGCAATTTTGCTCCAAAATACGGGGAATTTCTGCCTTTTTGCCCGAAATTAAGTGGATTTTCTGCCTTTTTGCCCCAAACAAAGTAAATTTCTGCAATTTTATCCAAAAATAAGTGCAATTTCTGCTTTTTTGCCCCCAAATAAGGGGAATTTCTGCCTTTTGGCCCTGAAATATGTGAAATGTCTGCAATTTTACCCCAAAATAAGGTGCATTTCTGCTTTTTTGCCCCAATATAATGGGAATTAATGCATTTTTTCCCTAAAATAAAAAAAATTTGCTTTTTTCTCTGAAATAAGTGAAATTTCTGCAATATTGCCTTAAAATAAAAGAAATTTCGGCAATTTTTCCCCATAATAAAGGAATTTTCTGCAATTTTGCCCCAAAATAAAGGGAATTTCTGTTTTTTGTCCCCAAATATAGGAAATTTCTGCAATTTTGCCCTAAGATAAGGGGAATTTCTGCCTTTTGCCCCAAAATAAGGGGAATTTCTTCCATTTTGCCCCAAAATAAAGAAAATTACTGTATGTTTTATTCCAAAATTAGGTGAATTTCTGCAATTTTGCTCCAAAATACAGGAATTTTCTGCCTTTTTCGCCGAAAATAAAGGGAATTTCTGCCATTTTGCCGCGAAATAAGTGAAATTTCTGCAGTTTTACCCCAAAATAAGGGGAATTTCTGCCTTTTTGCCCCAAAATAAAGAAAATTACTGCATGTTTTATTCCAAAATTAGGTGAATTTCTGCAATTTTGCTCCAAAATACAGGGATTTTCTGCCTTTTTCGCCAAAAATAAAGGAAATTTCTGCCATTTTGCCGCGAAATAAGTGAAATTTCTGCAGTTTTACCCCAAAATAAGGGGAAGTTCTGCATTTTTGCCGCAAACTTAGGCGAGTTTCTGCAATTTTGCTCCAAAATACGGGGAATTTCTGCCTTTTTGCCCGAAAATGAAGGGAATGTATACCTTTTTGCCATAAAAAAAGGAAATTTCTTCATTTTTACCCCCAAATAAGGGGATTTTCCGCCTTTTTGACTCAAAATAAGTGCGATTTCTGCCTTTTCCCCAAAAATAAACAGAATTTCTGAATTTTTGCCACAAAATAAGGGGAATTTCTGACTTTTTGCCCTGAAATGAGTTAAATTTCTAAATTTTTTTCCCAAAATAAGGGAACTGTCTGCTTTTTACCCCAAAATAAGGGGATTTTCCGCCTTTTTGACTCAAAATAAGTGCAATTTCTTACTTTTCCCCAAAAATAAACAGAATTTCTGTCTTTTTGCCCCAAAATAAGAAGAATTTCTGACTTTTAGCCCTGAAATAAGTTAAATTTTTAAAATTTTTTTCCAAAATAAGAAAAATGTATGCTTTTTGCCCCAAAATAATGGGAATTTCTGCCTTTTTTCACTGAAATAAGTGAAATTTCTGCAATTTTTTCCCCAAAATAAGTAAAATTTCTGCAATTTTGCCCCAAAATAAGGGAAATTTCTAGAATTTTGCCCCAAAATAAGTGGAATTTCTGAGTTTTGCCCAAAAATAAGGAGAATTTCTGTCTTTTTCCTTAACATATAGGGAATTTCTGCCTTTTGCCCCACAATTAAAGGAATTTCTGCAATTTTGCCCCAAAATAAGGGGAATTTCTGCTTTTTTGCCTCTAAATAATTGGAATTTCTGTCTTTTTCCCCCAAATCAAAAAGAATTTCTGTCTTTTTTGCCCCAAAATAAGGAAAATATCTGACTTATTACCCTGAAATAAGTGAAATTTCTGCAATTTTGCCCTAAAATAAGGGAAATTTCTGCCGTTTTCCCGCAAAAAGGAGGAATTTCAGCCTTTTTACCTCAAAATAAGGGGAATTTCTGCATTTTTGCCACAAAATGTGGGAAATTTCTGCCTTTTTGCCCCAAAATAAGAAAAATTTCTGCTTTTGTTTTCTGAAATAAGTGAAATTTCTGCAATTTTGCCCCAAAATAAGTGAAATTTCTGCAATTTTGCCCCAAAATAAGGGAAATTTCTGGAATTGTGCCCCAAAATAAGGGGAATTTCTAAGTTTAACACCAAAATAAGAAGAATTTCTTTCTTTTTGTTCCAACATATAGGGAATTTCTGCCTTTTTGCCCCACAATTAGGGGAATTTCTGAAATTTGGCTCCAAAATATGGGAAATTTCTGCCTTTTTGCCCAAAAATAAGAAGAATGCATACCTTTTTGCCATAAAAAGGGGAAATTTCTTCATTTTTGCTCCAAAATAAGGGGAATTTCTGATTTTTGCCTCTAAATAAGTGGAATTTCTGTCTTTTCCCCCAAAACAAAGGGAATTTCTGTCTTTTTTGCCCAAAAATAAGGAAAATTTATGACTTATTACCCTGAAATAAGTGAAATTTCTGCAATTTTGCCCCAAAATAAGGGAAATTTCTGCCTTTTTGCCCCCATATAATGGGAATTTCAGCCTTTTTACCTCAAAATAAGGCGAATTTTTGCATTTTTCCCCAAAATATGGGAAATTTCTGCCTTTTTGCCCCAAAATAAGAAAAATTTCTGCAATTTTGTACCAAAATAAAAGAAATTTGTGCCTTTTTGCCCCCAAATAAGAAAATTTCTGTATTTTTTTCCTTGAAATAAGTGAAATTTCTGCAATTTTGCCCCAAAAGAAGGAAAATTTCTTGAATTTTGCCCCAAAGTAAATGAAATTACTGAGTTTTGCCCCAAAATAAGGAGAATTTCTGTCTCTTTGCCCCAACATATAGGGATTTCTGCCTTTTTGCCCCACAATTAGGGGAATTTCTGCAATTTTGCCTCAAAATACGGGGAATTTCTCCTATTTAGCCCGAAAATAAGGGGAATGTATACCTTTTGCCACAAGAAAGGAAATTTCTTCATTTTTGCCGCAAAATAATAGGAATTTCTGCATTTTTAACTCAAAATAAGTGAAATTTCTGCCTTTTTACCCAAAAATACATGGAATTTCTGTGTTTTTGCTTCAAAATAAAAGGAATTTTTAAATTTTGCCCTGAAATAAGTGAAATTTCTTCAATTTTGCCCCAAAATAAGGGGAATTTCAGCCTTTTTACCTCATAATAAGAGGAATCTCTGCCTTTTTGCCCTAAAATATGGAGAATTTCTGCATTTTGCCCCAAAATAAGAAACATTTCTGCAATTTTGTACCAAAATAAAAGAAATTTCTGCCTTTTTGCCCCAAAATAAGAAAATTTCTGCTTTTTTTCTGAAATAAGTGAAATTTCTGTAATTTTGCCCCAAAATAAGTGAAATTTCTAAGTTTTGCCGCAAAATAAGAAGAATTTCTGACTTTTTGCCCCAACATATAGGGATTTTCAGCCTTTTTGCTCCACAATTAGTTTAATTTCTGCAATTTTGCTCCAAAATACGAGGAATTTCTGCCTTTTTGCCCTAAAATAAGAAGAATGCATACCTTTTTGCCATAAAAAAGGGAAATTTCTTCATTTTTGCTCCAAAATAATGGGAATTTCTGCTTTTTTGCCTCTAAATAAGTGGAATTTCTGTCTTTTTCTTACAAAACAAAGGGAATTTCTGTGTTTTTTGCCCCAAAATAAGGAAAATTTCTGACTTATTTCCCTGAAATAAGTGAAATTTCTGCAATTTTGCCCCAAAATAAGGGAAATTTCTGCCTTTTTGCCCCCAAATAAGGGGAATTTCAGCCTTTTTACCTCAAAATAAGGAGAATTTCTGCATTTTTGCCCCAAAATATGGGAAATTTCTGCCTTTTTGCCCCAAAATAAGAAAAATTTCTGCAATTTTGTACCAAAATAAAAGAAATTTCTGCTATTTTGTCCCAAAATAAAAAAATTTCTGCTTTTTTTTTCTGAAATAAGTGAAATTTCTGCATTTTTTTTCAAAATAAGTGAAATTTCTGAGTTTTGCTCCAAAATAACAAGAATTTCTGAATTTTTGCCCCAACATATAAGGAATTTCTGCCTTTTTGCCCCAAAATTAAGAGAATTTCTGCAATTTTGCTCAAAATACGGGGAATTTCTGCCTTTTTGCCCAAAATAAAAAGAATGCATATCTTTTTGCCATAAAAAAGGGAAATTTCTTCATTTTTGCTCCAATATAAGGGGAATTTCTGCTTTTTTGCCTCGAAATAACTGGAATTTCTGTCTTTTTCCCCCAAAACAAAGGGAATTTCTGTCTTTTTTGCCCCAAAATAAGGAAAATTTGTGACTTATTACCCTGAAATAAGTGAAATTTCTCCAATTTTGCCCCAAAATAGGAAAAATTTCTGCCTTTTAGCCCCAAATAAGGGAAATTTCAGCTTTTTACCTCAAAATAAGGGGAATTTCTGCATTTTTGCCCCAAAATATGGTAAATTTCTGCATTTTTGCCCCAAAATCAGATAAATTTCTGCAATTTTGTACCAAAATACATGAAATTTCTGCCTTTTTGCCCCAAAATAAGAAAATTTCTGCTTTTTTATGAAATAAGTGAAATTTCTGCAATTTTGCCCCAAAATAAGTAAAATTTCTGCAATTTTGCTCCAAAATAAGGGAAATTTCCGAAATTTTGCCCCAAAGTAATTGGAATTTCTGAGTTTTGCCCCAAAATAAGGAGAAATTCTGTTTTTTTGCTCCAAAATAAAGGGAATTTCTGAGTTTTGCCCCACAATTAGGGGAATTTCTGCCACTTTGCTCTAAAATACGGGGAATTTTTGCCTTTTTGCCTGAAAATAAGAAGAATGCATATCTTTTTGCCATAAAAAAGGAAAAATTTTTCATTTTTGCTCCAAAATATGGGGAATTTCTGCCTTTTTGCCTCTAAATAAGTGGAATTTCTGTCTTTTTCCCCTAAAACAAGGGAATTTCTTTCTTTTTTGCCACAAAATAAGGAAAATTTCTGACTTATTACCCTAAAGTAAGTGAACTTTCTGCAATTTTGCCCCAAAATAAGGAAAATTTCTGATTTTTTGCCCCCACATAAGAGGAATATTAGCTTTTTTTACCTCAAAATAAAAGGAATTTCTTCAATTTTGGCCCAAAATAACGGAAATTTCTGGAATTTTGCAGCAAAGTAAGTGGAATTTCTGATTTTGCCCCAAAATAAGGAGAATTTCTGTCTTTTTCCCCATCATATAGGGAATTTCTGCAATTTTGCTCCAAAATACGGGGAATTTCTGCCTTTTGGCCCAAAAATAAAAAAAAAATGCATACCTTTTTGCCATAGAAAAAGGAAATTTATTCATTTTTGCTCCAAGATAAAAGAAATTTCTTCTTTTTTGCCTCTAAATAAGTGGACTTTCTGTCTTTTTCCCCCAAAATAAAGGGAATTTTTTTTTTGCCCCAAAATAAGGAAAATTTGTGACTTATTACCCTGAAATAAGTGAAATTTCTGCAATTTTGCCCCAAAATAAGAAAAATTTCTGCCTTTTTGCCCCCATATAAAGGGAATTTCAGCATTTTTACCTCAAAATAAGGGGAATTTCTGCATTTTTGCTCCAAAATATGGGAAATTTCTGCCTTTTTGCCCCAAAATAAGAAAAATTTCTGCAATTATGTACCAAAATAAAAGAAATTTCTGCCTTTTTGCCCCAAAATAAAAAAATTTCTGCTTTTTTTTCTGAAATAAGTGAAATTTCTGCAATTTTGCCCCAAAATAAATGAAATTTCTGAGTTTTGCCCCAAAATATGGAAAATTTCTACCTTTTTGACCCAAAATAAGAAAAATTTCTGCAATTTGGTACCAAAATAAGAGAAATTCCTGCCTTTTTCCCCAAAATAAGAAAATTTCTCCATTTTTTTTTGAAATAAGTGAAATTTCTGGAAGTTTGCCCCAAAATAAGTGAAATTTCTGAGTATTGCCCCAAAATAAAGACAATTTCTGTCTTTTTGCCCCAACATATAGGGAATTTCTGCCTTTTTGCCTCACAATTAGGGGAATTTTTGCAATTTTGCTCGAAAATACAGGGAATTTCTGACTTTTTGCTCAAAAGTAAGATGAATGCATACCTTTTTGCCATAAAAAAGAGAAATTTCTTCATTTTTGCTCCAATATGAGGGGAATTTCTGCTTTTTTGCCTCTAAATAAGTGGAATTTCTGTCTTTTTCCCCCAAAACAAAGGGAATTTCTATCTTTTTTGCCCCATAATAAGAAAAATTTCTGACTTATTACCCTGAAGTAAGTGATATTTCTGCAATTTTGCCCCAAAATAAGGGAAATTTCTGCCTTTTTGCCCGCAAATAAGGGGAATTTCAGCCTTTTTACCTCAAAATAAGGGGAATTTCTGCATTTTTGCCACAAAATATTCGGAATTCCTGCCTTTTTGCCCCAAAATAAGGAAAATTTCTGTCTTTATTCCCTGAAATAAGTGAAATTTCTGCAATTTTGCCCCAAATAAGGGAAATTTCTGCAATTTCGCACCAAAATAAGGGAAATTTCTGGAATTTTGCCCCAAAATATGTGGAATTTCTGAGTTTTGCACCAAAATAAGTAGAATTTCTGTTTTTTTGCCCCAACATATAGGGAATTTCTGCCTTTTTGCCCCACAATTAGGGGAATTTCTGCAATTTTGCTCCAAAATACGGGGAATTTCTGCATTTTTGCCCGAAAATAAGAAAAGTGCATACCTTTTTGCCATAAAAAAGGGAAATTTCTTCATTTTTGCTCCAAAATACGGGGAATTTCTGCTTTTTTGCCTCTAAATAAGTGGAATTTCTGTCTTTTTCCCTCAAAACAAAGGGAATTTCTCTTTTTTTACCCCAAAATAAGAAAAATTTCTGACTCATTACTCTGAAATAAGTGAAATTTCGGCAATTTTGGCCCAAAATAAGTGAAATTTTTGCAATTTTGCGCCAATATAAAGACAATTTCTGGATTTTACCCCAAAATAAGTGGAATTTCTGAGTTTTGCCCCAAAATAAGGAGAATTTCTGTCTTTTTGCCCCAACATATGGGGAATTTCTGCATTTTTCCCCAACAATTAAGGGAATTTCTGCAATTTTGCTCCAATTATGGGGAATTTCTTCCTTTTTGTCCGAAAATAAGAAGAATGCATACCTTTTTTCCATAGAAAAGGGAAATTTCTTCATTTTTACTCCAAAGTACGAGGAATTTCTACTTTTTAGCCCGAAAATAAGGGGAAGGAATACCTTTTGCCACAAAAAAGGGAAATTTCTTCATTTTTGCCCCAAAATTAGAGGAAGTTCTGCCTTTTTAACTCAAAATAAGTGAAATTTCTGCCGTTTTACCCAAAAATAAACGGAATTTCTGTTTTTTTGCCCCAAAATATAAGGATTTTTTGAATTATGCCCTTAAATAAGTGAAATTTCTGTAATTTTGTCCCAAAATAAAAGAAATTTCTGCTTTTTTGCCACGAAATATGGGGATTTTCTGTCTTTTTGCCCCAAAATAAGGGAATTTTTTTCCTTTTTGCCCCCAAATAAGGGGAATTTCAGCCTTTTTACGTCAAAATAAGCGGAATTTTTACATTTTTGCCTCAAAATATGGGAAATTTCTGCCTTTTTGCCCCAAAATAAGAAATATTTCTGCAATTTTGTACCAAAACAAAAGAAATTTGTGCCTTTTTGCTCCCAAATGAGAAAATTTTTGCTTTTTTTTCTGAAATAAGTGAAATTTCTGCAATTTTGCCCCAAAATAAGTGAAATTTCTGCAATTTTGCCCCAAAATAAGTGAAATTTCTTGAATTTTGCCCCAAAATAAGTGGAATTTCTGAGTTTTGCCCCAAAATAATGAGAATTTCTGTCTCTTTGCCCCAACATATAGGGAATTTCATCATTTTTGCCCCACAATCAGGGGAATTTATGCAATTTTGTCCAAAATACGGGGAATTTCTACTTTTTAGCCCGAAAATAAGGGGAATGTATACCTTTTGCCACAAAAAAGGGAAATTTCTTCATTTCTGCCCCAAAATAAGAGGAATTTCTGCCTTTTTACCTCAAAATAAGTGAAATTTCTGCCTTTTTACCCAAAAATAAACGGAATTTCTTTCTTTTTTGTTCCAAAATAAAAGGAATTTTTTAATTTTGCCCTGAAATAAGTGAAATTTCTGCAATTTTGCCCCAAAATAAGGGAAATTTCTGCCTTTTTGCCACAAAATAAAAGGAATTTCTGTCTTTTTGCCCTAAAATAAGGGGAATTTCATCCTTTTTACATCATAATAAGGGGAATCTCTGCCTTTTTGCCCTAACATATGGGGAATTTCTGTATTTTTGCCCCAAAATAAAGAAAATTTCTGCAATTTTGCCCCAAAATAAGGGAAATTTCTGGAATTTTGCCCCAAAATAAGGGGAATTCCTAAGTTTAACACCAAAATAAGGAGAATTTCTGTCTTTTTGCCCCAACATATAGGGAATTTCTGCCTTTTTGCCCCACAATTAGGGGAATTTCTGCAATTTTGCTCCAAAATACCGGAAATTTCTGCCTTTTTGCCCAAAAATAAGAAAAATGCATACCTTTTTGCCATAAAAAAGGGAAATTTCTTCATTTTTGCTCCAAAATAAGGGGAATATCTGCTTTTTTGCCTCTAAAAAAGTGGAATTTCTGTCTTTTTCCCCCAAAACAAAGGGAATTTCTGTCTTTTTTGCTCCAAAATAAGGAAAATTTCTGACTTATTACCCTGAAATAAGTGAAATTTCTGCAATTTTGCCGCAAAATAAGTAAAATTTCTGCAATTTTGCCCCAAAATAAAGGAAATTTCTGGAATTTTGCCCCAAAATAAGGGAAATTTCTGCCGTTTTCCCCCAAAAAGGGGAATTTCAGCCTTTTTACCTCAAAATAATGAAAATTTCTGCATTTTTGCCACAAAATGTGGGAAATTTCTGCTTTTTGCCCCAAAATGAAAAAAATTTCTGCTTTTGTTTTCTGAAATAAGTGAAATTTCTGCAATTTTGTCACAAAATAAGGGAAATTTCTGGAATTTTGCCCCAAAATAAGGGGAATTTCTAAGTTTAACCCCAAAATAAGGAGAATTTCTGTCTTTTTGCCCCAACATATAGGGAATTTCTGCCTTCTTGCCCCACAATTAGGGGAATTTCTGCAATTTTGCTCCAAAATACGGGAAATTTCTGCCTTTTTGCCCAAAAATAAGAAGAATGCATACCTTTTTGCCATAAAAAAGGGAAATTTCTTCATTTTTGCTCCAAAATAAGGGGAATATCTGCTTTTTTGCCTCTAAAAAAGTGGAATTTCTGTTTTTTCCCCCAAAACAAAGGGAATTTCTGTCTTTTTTGCTCCAAAATAAGGAAAATTTCTGACTTATGACCCTGAAATAAGTAAAATTTCTGCAATTTTGCCCCAAAATAAGTAAAATTTCTGCAATTTTGCCCCAAAATAAGGGAAATTTCTGGAATTTTGCCCCAAAGTATTTGGAATTTCTGAGTTTTGCCCCAAAATAAGGAGAATTTCTGTTTTTTTGTCCCAAAATAAAGGGAATTTCTGCCTTTTTACCCCACAATTAGGGGAATTTCTGCAATTTTGCTCTAAAATACGGGGAATTTTTGCCTTTTTGCCCGAAAATAAGAAGAATGCATATCTTTTTGCCATAAAAAAGGAAAATTTTTTCATTTTTGCTCCAAAATAAGGGGAATTTCTGCCTTTTTGCCTCAAAATAAGTGGAATTTCTGTCTTTTTCCCCTAAAACAAGGGAATTTCTGTCTTTTTTGCCACAAAATAAGGAAAATTTCTGACTTATTACCCTGAAGTAAGTGAAATTTCTGCAATTTTGCCCCAAAATAAGGGAAATTTCTGATTTTTTGCCCCCAAATAAGAGGAATATTAGCCTTTTTACCTCAAAATAAAAGGAATTTCTTCAATTTTGCCCCAAAATAACGGAAATTTCTGGAATTTTGCAGCAAAGTAAGTGGAATTTCTGAGTTTTGCCCCAAAATAAGGAGAATTTCTGTCTTTTTCCCCAACATATAGGGAATTTCTGCAATTTTGCTCCAAAATACAGGGAATTTCTGCCTTTTGGCCCAAAAATAAAAAGAATGCATACTTTTTTGCCATAAAAAAAGGAAATTTATTCATTTTTGCTCCAAAATAAGGGGAATTTCTGCTTTTTTGCCTCTAAATTAGTGGACTTTCTGTCTTTTTCCCCCAAAATAAAGGGAATTTCTGTCTTTTTTGCCCCAAAATAAGGAAAATTTGTGACTTATTACCCTGAAATAAGTGAAATTTCTGCAATTTTGCCCCAAAATAAGAAAAATTTCTGCCTTTTTGCCCTCAAATAAGGGGAATTTCAGCCTTTTTACCTCAAAATAAGGAGAATTTCTGCATTTTTGCCCCAAAATATGGGAAATTTCTGCCTCTTTGCCCCATAATAAAAAAATTTCTGCTTTTTTTTCTGAAATAAGTGAAATTTTTGCAATTTTGCCCCAAAATAAATGAAATTTCTGAGTTTTGCCCCAAAATATGGAAAATTTCTGCCTTTTTGACCCAAAATAAGAAAAATTTCTGCAATTTTGTACCAAAATAAAAGAAATTTCTGCCTTTTTACCCCAAAATAAGAAAATTTCTCTATTTTCTTCTGAAGTAAGTGAAATTTCTGGAATTTTGCCCCAAAATAAGTGAAATTTCTGAGTATTGCCCCAAAATAAAGACAATTTCTGTTTTTTTGCCCCAACATATAGGGAATTTCTGCCTTTTTGCCTCACAATTAAAGGAATTTCTGCAATTTTGCTCCAAAATATGGGGAATTTCTTCCTTATTGCTCAAAAATAAGATGAATGCATACCTTTTTGCAATTAAAAAGGGAAATTTCTTCATTTTTGCTCCAAAATGAGGGGAATTTCTGCTTTTTTGCCTCTAAATAAGTAAAATTTCTGTCTTTTTTTCCCAAAACAAATGGAATTTCTGAGTTTTTGCCCCAAAATAAGGAAAATTTATGACTTATTACCCTGAAATAAGTGAAATTTCTGCAATTTTTCACTAAAATAAGTGAAATTTCTGAGTTTTGCCCCAAAATAAGGGGAATTTCTCTTTTTGGCCCCAAAATTAGGGGAATTTCTGCTTTTTGCCACAAAATAAGGGGAATTTCTGACTTTTTGCCAGGAAATGAGTTAAATTTCTAAAATTTTTTCCCAAAATAAGGGATATGTCTGCTTTTTACCCCAAAATAATGGGATTTTCCGCCTTTTTGACTCAAAATAAGTGCAATTTCTGACTTTTCCCCAAAAATAAACAGAATTTCTGTCTTTTTGCCCCAAAATAAGGGGAATTTCTGACTTTTTGCCCTGAAATAAATTAAATTTCTAAAATTTTTTTCCAAAATAAGAAAATTGTATGCTTTTTGCCCCAAAATAAAGGGAATTTCTGCCTTTTTTCACTGAAATAAGTGAAATTTCTGCAATTTTGCCCCTAAATAAGTAAAGTTTCTGCAATTTTGCCCCAAAATAAGGGAAATTTCTGGAATTTTGCCCCAAAATAAGTGGAATTTCTGAGTTTTGCCCCAAAATAAGGAGAATTTCTGTCTTTTTGCCCTAACATATAGGGAATTTCTGCCTTTTTGCCCCACAATTAGGGGAATTTCTGCAATTTTGCACCAAAATAAGGGGAAATTCTGCTTTTTTGCCTCTAAATAAGTGGAATTTCTGTCTTTTTTTCCCAAATCAAAAAGAATTTCTGTCTTTTTTGTCCCAAAATAAGGAAAATTTCTGACTTATTACCCTGAAATAAGTGAAATTTCTGCAATTTTGCCCCAAAATAAGGGAAATTTCTGCCGTTTTCCCACAAAAAGGGGAATTTCAGCCTTTTTACCTCAAAATAATGAAAATTTCTGCATTTTTGCCACAAAATGTGGGAAATTTCTGCTTTTTCCCCCAAAATGAAAAAAAATTCTGCTTTTGTTTTCTGAAATAAGTGAAATTTCTGCAATTTTGCCCCAAAATAAGGGAAATTTCTGGAATTTTGCCCCAAAATAAGGGGAATTTCTAAGTTTAACACCAAAATAAGGAGAATTTCTGTCTTTTTGCCCCAACATATAGGGAATTTCTGCATTTTTGCCCCACAATTAGGGGAATTTCTGCAATTTTGCTCCAAAATACGGGAAATTTCTGCCTTTTTGCTTAAAAATAAGAAGAATGCATACCTTTTTGCCATAAAAAAGGGAAATTTTTTCATTTTTGCTCCAAAATAAGGGGAATTTCTGCTTTTATGCCTATAAAAAAGAGGAATTTCTGTCTTTTTCCCCCAAAACAAAGAGAATTTCTGTCTTTTTTGCTCCAAAATAAGGAAAATTTCTGACTTATGACCCTGAAATAAGTGAAAGTTCTGCAATTTTGCCCCAAAATAAGTAAAATTTCTGCAATTTTGCCCCAAAATAAGGGAAATTTCTGGAATTTTGCCCCAAAGTAATTGGAATTTCTGAGTTTTGCCCCAAAATAAGGAGAATTTCTGTTTTTTTGCCACAAAATAAAGGGAATTTCTGCCTTTTTACCAAACAATTAGGGGAATTTCTGCAATTTTGCTCTAAAATACGGGGAATTTTTTGCCTTTTTGCCCGAAAATAAGAAGAATGCATATCTTTTTGCCATAAAAAAGAAAAATTTTTTCATTTTTGCTCCAAAATAAGGGGAATTTCTGCCTTTTTGCCTCTAAATAAGTGGAATTTCTCTCTTTTTCCCCTAAAACAAGGGAATTTCTGTCTTTTTTGCCACAAAATAAGGAAAATTTCTGACTTATTACCCTGAAGTAAGTGAAATTTCTGCAATTTTGCCCCAAAATAAGGGAAATTTCTGATTTTTTGCCCCCAAATAAGAGGAATACTAGACTTTTTACCTCAAAATAAAAGGAATTTCTTCAATTTTGCCCCAAAATAACGGAAATTTCTGGAATTTTGCAGCAAAGTAAGTGGAATTTCTGAGTTTTGCCCCAAAATAAAGAGAATTTCTGTCTTTTTCCCCAACATATAGGAAATTTCTGCAATTTTGCTCCAAAATACGAGGAATATCTGCCTTTTGGCCCAAAAATAAAAAGAATGCATACCTTTTTGCCATAAAAAAAGGAAATTTATTCATTTTTGCTCCAAAATAAGGGGAATTTTTGCTTTGTTGCCTCTAAATAAGTGGACTTTCTGTCTTTTTCCCCCAAAATAAAGGGAATTTCTATCTTTTTTGCCCCAAAATAAGGAAAATTTGTGACTTATTACCCTGAAATAAGTGAAATTTCTGCAATTTTGCCCCAAAATAAGAAAAATTTCTGCCTTTTTGCCCCCAAATAAGGGGAATTTCAGCCTTTTTACCTCAAAATAAGGGGAATTTCTGCATTTTTGCCCCAAAATATGGGAAATTTCTGCCTTTTTGCCCCAAAATAAAAAAAATTCTGCTTTTTTTCTGAAATAAGTGAAATTTTTGCAATTTTGCCCCAAAATAAATGAAATTTCTGAGTTTTGCCCCAAAATATGGAAAATTTCTGCCTTTTTGACCCAAAATAAGAAAAATTTCTGCAATTTTGTACCAAAATAAAAGAAATTTCTGCCTTTTTGCCCCAAAATAAGAAAATATCTCTATTTTTTTCTGAAGTAAGTGAAATTTCTGGAATTTTGCCCCAAAATAAGTGAAATTTCTGAGTATTGCCCCAAAATAAAGACAATTTCTGTCTTTTTGCCCCAACACATTGGGAATTTCTGCCTTTTTGCCTCACAATTAGGGGAATTTCTGCAATTTTGCTCCAAAATATGGGGAATTTCTGCCTTCTTGCGCAAAAATAAGATGAATGCATACCTTTTTGCCATAAAAAAGGGAAATTTCTTCATTTTTGCTCCAAAATGAGGGGAATTTCTGCTTTTTTGCCTCTAAATAAGTGGAATTTCTGTCTTTTTCCCCCAAAACAAAGGGAATTTCTGTCTTTTTGGCCCCAAAATAAGGAAAATTTATGACTTATTACCCTGAAATAAGTGAAATTTCTGCAATTTTTCACTAAAATAAGTGAAATTTCTGAGTTTTGCCACAAAATAAGGGGAATTTCTCTTTTTGGCCCCAAAATTAGGGGAATTTCTGCTTTTTGCCACAAAATAAGGGGAATTTCTGACTTTTTGCCCGGAAATGAGTTAAATTTCTAAAATTTTTTCCCAAAATAAGGGAAATGTCTGCTTTTTACCCCAAAATAAGGGGATTTTCCGCCTTTTTGACTCAAAATAAGTGCAATTTCTGACTTTTCCACAAAAATAAACAATTTCTGTCTTTTTGCCCCAAAATAAGGGGAATTTCTGACTTTTTGCCCTGAAATAAGTTAAATTTCTAAAATATTTTTTCAAAATAAGAAAAATGTATGCTTTTTGCCCCAAAATAAAGGGAATTTCTGCCTTTTTTCACTGAAATAAGTGAAATTTCTGCAATTTTGCCCCAAAATGAGTAAAATTTCTGCAATTTTGCCTTAAAATAAGAGAAATTTCTGGAATTTTGCCCCAAAATAAGTGGAATTTCTGAGGTTTGCCCCAAAATAAGGAGAATTTCTGTCTTTTTGCCCTAACATATAGGGAATTTCTGCCTTTTTGCCCCACAATTAGGGGAATTTCTGCAATTTTGCTCCAAATACGGGGAATTTCTGCCTTTTTGCCCAAAAATAAGAAGAATGCATACCTTTTTGCCATGAAAAAGGGAAATTTCTTCATTTTTGCTCCAAAATAAGGGGAATTTCTGCTTTTTTGCCTCTAAAAAAGAGGAATTTCTGTCTTTTTCCCCCAAAACAATAGGAATTTCTGTGTTTTTTGCCCCAAAATAAGGAAAATTTCTGACTTATGACCCTGAAATAAGTGAAATTTCTGCAATTTTGCCCCAAAATAAGTAAAATTTCTGCAATTTTGCCCCAAAATAAGGGAAATTTCTGGAATTTTGCCCCAAAGTAATTGGAATTTCTGAGTTTTGCCCCAAAATAAGGAGAATTTCTGTTTTTTTGCCACAAAATAAAGGGAATTTCTGCCTTTTTACCAAACAATTAGGGGAATTTCTGCAATTTTGCTCTAAAATACGGGGAATTTTTTGCCTTTTTGCCCGAAAATAAGAAGAATGCATATCTTTTTGCCATAAAAAAGAAAAATTTTTTCATTTTTGCTCCAAAATAAGGGGAATTTCTGCCTTTTTGCCTCTAAATAAGTGGAATTTCTCTCTTTTTCCCCTAAAACAAGGGAATTTCTGTCTTTTTTGCCACAAAATAAGGAAAATTTCTGACTTATTACCCTGAAGTAAGTGAAATTTCTGCAATTTTGCCCCAAAATAAGGGAAATTTCTGATTTTTTGCCCCCAAATAAGAGGAATACTAGCCTTTTTACCTCAAAATAAAAGGAATTTCTTCAATTTTGCCCCAAAATAACGGAAATTTCTGGAATTTTGCAGCAAAGTAAGTGGAATTTCTGAGTTTTGCCCCAAAATAAGGATAATTTCTGTCTTTTTCCCCAACATATAGGGAATTTCTGCAATTTTGCTCCAAAATACGAGGAATATCTTCCTTTTGACCCAAAAATAAAAAGAATGCATACTTTTTGCCATAAAAAAAAGAAATTTATTCATTTTTGCTCCAAAATAAGGGGAATTTCTGCTTTGTTGCCTCTAAATAAGTGGACTTTCTGTCTTTTTCCCCCAAAATTAAGGGAATTCCTGTCTTTTTTGCCCCAAAATAAGGAAAATTAGTGACTCATTACCCTGAAATAAGTGAAATTTCTGCAATTTTGCCCCAAAATAAGAAAAATTTCTGCCTTTTTGCCCCCAAATAAGGGGAATTTTAGCCTTTTTACCTCAAAATAAGGGGAATTTCTGCATTTTTGCCCCAAAATATGGGAAATTTCTGCCTCTTTGCCCCATAATAAAAAAATTTCTGCTTTTTATTCTGAAATAAGTGAAATTTTTGCAATTTTGCCCCAAAATAAATGAAATTTCTGAGTTTTGCCCCAAAATATGGAAAATTTCTGCCTTTTTGACCCAAAATAAGAAAAATTTCTGCAATTTTGTACCAAAATAAAAGAAATTTCTGCCTTTTTGCCCCAAAATAAGAAAATTTCTCTATTTTTTTTCTGAAGTAAGTGAAATTTCTGGAATTTTGCCCCAAAATAAGTGAAATTTCTGAGTATTGCCCCAAAATAAAGACAATTTCTGTCTTTTTGCCCCAACACATAGGGAATTTCTGCCTTTTTGCCTCACAATTAGGGGAATTTCTGCAATTTTGCTCCAAAATATGGGGAATTTCTGCCTTCTTGCGCAAAAATAAGATGAATGCATACCTTTTTGCCATAAAAAAGGGAAATTTCTTCATTTTTGCTCCAAAATGAGGGGAATTTCTGCTTTTTTGCCTCTAAATAAGTGGAATTTCTGTCTTTTTCCCCCAAAACAAAGGGAATTTCTGTCTTTTTTGCCCCAAAATAAGGAAAATTTATGACTTATTACCCTGAAATAAGTGAAATTTCTGCAATTTTTCACTAAAATAAGTGAAATTTCTGAGTTTTGCCACAAAATAAGGGGAATTTCTCTTTTTGGCCCCAAAATTAGGGGAATTTCTGCTTTTTGCCACAAAATAAGAGGAATTTCTGACTTTTTGCCCGGAAATGAGTTAAATTTCTAAAATTTTTTCCCAAAATAAGGGAAATGTCTGCTTTTTACCCCAAAATAAGGGGATTTTCCGCCTTTTTGACTCAAAATAAGTGCAAATTCTGACTCTTCCACAAAAATAAACAGAATTTCTGTCTTTTTGCCCCAAAATAAGGGGAATTTCTGACTTTTTGCCCTGAAATAAGTTAAATTTCTAAAATATTTTTCCAAAATAAGAAAAATGTATGCTTTTTGCCCCAAAATAAAGGGAATTTCTGCCTTTTTTCACTGAAATAAGTGAAATTTCTGCAATTTTGCCCCAAAATAAGTAAAATTTCTGCAATTTTGCCCCAAAATAAGGGAAATTTCTGGAATTTTGCCCCAAAATAAGTGGAATTTCTGAGTTTTGCCCCAAAATAAGGGTAATTTCTGCCGTTTTCCCCCAAAAAGAAGAATTTCAGCCTTTTTACCTCAAAATAATGAAAATTTCTGCATTTTTGCCACAAAATGTGGGAAATTTCTGCTTTTTCCTCCAAAATAAGAAAAATTTCTGCTTTTGTTTTCTGAAATAAGTGAAATTTCTGCAATTTTGCCCCAAAAAAAGTGAAATATCTGCAATTTTGCCCCAAAATAAGGGAAATTTCTGGAATTTTGCCCCTAAATAAGGGGAATTTCTAAGTTTAACCCCAAAATAAGGAGAATTTCTGTCTTTTTGCCCCAACATATAGGGAATTTCTGCCTTTTTGCCCCACAATTAGGGGAATTTCTGCAATTTTGCTCCAAAATACGGGAAATTTCTGCCTTTTTGCCCAAAAATAAGAAGAATGCATATCTTTTTGCCATAAAAAAGGGAAATTTCTTCATTTTTGCTCCAAAATATGGGGAATATCTGCTTTTTTGCCTCTAAAAAAGTGGAATTTCTGTCTTTTTCCCCCAAAACAAAGGGAATTTCTGTCTTTTTTGCTCCAAAATAAGGAAAATTTCTGACTTATGACCCTGAAATAAGTGAAATTTCTGGAATTTTGCCCCAAAATAAGTAAAATTTCTGCAATTTTGCCCCAAAATAAGGGAAATTTCTGGAATTTTGCCCCAAAGTAATTGGAAGTTCTGAGTTTTGCCCCAAAATAAGGAGAATTTCTGTTTTTTTGCCCCAAAGTAAAGGGAATTTCTGCCTTTTTACCCCACAATTAGGGGAATTTCTGCAATTTTGCTCTAAAATACGGGGAATTTTTGCCTTTTTGCCCGAAAATAAGAAGAATGCATATCTTTTTGCCATAAAAAAAGAAAATTTTTTCATTTTTGCTCCAAAATAAGGGGAATTTCTGCCTTTTTGCCTCTAAATAAGTGGAATTTCTCTCTTTTTCCCCTAAAACAAGGGAATTTCTGTCTTTTTTGCCACAAAATAAGGAAAATTTCTGACTTATTACCCTGAAGTAATTGAAATTTCTCCAATTTTTCCCCAAAATAAGGGAAATTTCTGATTTTTTGCCCCCAAATAAGAGGAATATAAGCCTTTTTTCCTCAAAATAAAAGGAATTTCTTCAATTTTGCTCCAAAATAACAGAAATTTCTGGAATTTTGCAGCAAAGTAAGTGGAATTTCTGAGTTTTGCCCCAAAATAAGGAGAATTTCTGTCTTTTCCCCCAACATATAGGGAATTTCTGCAATTTTGCTCCAAAATACGAGGAATATCTGCCTTTTGGCCCAAAAATAAAAAGAATGCATACCTTTTTGCCATAAAAAAAGAAAATTTATTCATTTTTGCTCCAAAATAAGCTGAATTTCTCCTTTTTTGCCTCTAAATAAGTGGACTTTTTGTCTTTTTCCCCCAAAATAAAGGGAATTTCTGTCTTTTTTGCCCCAAAATAAGGAAAATTTGTGACTTATTACCCTGAAATAAGTGAAATTTCTGCAATTTTGCCCCAAAATAAGGGAAATTTCTGGAATTTTGCCCCAAAATATGGGGAATTTCTAAGTTTAACACCAAAATAAGAAGAATTTCTGTCTTTTTGCCCCAACATATAGGGAATTTCTTCCTTTTTTGCCCCACAATTAGGGGAATTTCTGCAATTTTGCTCCAAAATACGGGAAATTTCTGCCTTTTTGCCCAAAAATAAGAAGAATGCATACCTTTTTTGCCATAATAAAGGGAAATTTCTTCATTTTTGCTCCAAAATAAGGGGAATATCTGCTTTTTTGCCTCTAAAAAAGTGGAATTTCTGTCTTTTTCCCCCAAAACAAAGGGAATTTCTGTCTTTTTTGCTCCAAAATAAGGAAAATTTCTGACTTATGACCCTGATATAAGTGAAATTTCTGCAATTTTGCCCCAAAATAAGTAAAATTTCTGCAATTTTGCCCCAAAATAAGGGAAATTTCTGGAATTTTGCCCCAAAGTAATTGGAATTTCTGAGTTTTGCCCCAAAATAAGGAGAATTTCTGTTTTTTTGCCCCAAAATAAAGGGAATTTCTGCCTTTTTACCCCACAATTAGGGGAATTTCTGCAATTTTGCTCTAAAATACTGGGAATTTTTGCCTTTTTGCCCGAAAATAAGAAGAATGCATATCTTTTTGCCATAAAAAGGAAAATTTTTTCATTTTTGCTCCAAAATAAGGGGAATTTCTGTCTTTTTGCCTCTAAATAAGTTGAATTTCTGTCTTTTTCCCCTAAAACAAGGGAATTTCTGTCTTTTTTGCCACAAAATAAAGAAAATTTCTGACTTATTACCCTGAAGTAAGTGAAATTTCTGCAAATTTGCCCCAAAATAAGGGAAATTTCTGATTTTTTGCCCCCAAATAAGAGGAATATAAGCCTTTTTACCTCAAAATAAAAGGAATTTCTTCAATTTTGCCCCAAAATAACAGAAATTTCTGGAATTTTGCAGCAAAGTAAGTGGAATTTCTGAGTTTTGCCCCAAAATAAGGAGAATTTCTGTCTTTTTCCCCAACATATAGGGAATTTCTGCAATTTTGCTCCAAAATACGAGGAATATCTGCCTTTTGACCCAAAAATAAAAAGAATGCATACCTTTTTGCCATAAAAAAAGGAAATTTGTTCATTTTTGCTCCAAAATAAGGGGAATTTCTGCTTTTTTGCCTCTAAATAGGTGGACTTTCTGTCTTTTTCCCCCAAAACAAAGGGAATTTCTGTCTTTTTTGCCCCAAAATAAGGAAAATTTGTGACTTATTACCCTGAAATAAGTGAAATTTCTGCAATTTTGCCCCAAAATAAGAAAAATTTCTGCCTTTTTGCCCCCAAATAAGGGGAATTTCAGCCTTTTTACCTCAAAATAAGGGGAATTTCTGCATTTTTGCCCCAAAATATGGGAAATTTCTGCCTTTTTGCCCCAAAATAAAAAAATTTCTGCTTTTTTTTTGAAATAAGTAAAATTTTTGCAATTTTGCCCCAAAATAAATGAAATTTCTGAGTTTTGCCCCAAAATATGGAAAATTTCTGCCTTTTTGACCCAAAATAAGAAAAATTTCTGCAATTTTGTACCAAAATAAAAGAAATTTCTTCCTTCTTGCCCCAAAATAAGAAAATTTCTCTATTTTTTTCTGAAGTAAGTGAAATTTCTGGAATTTTGCCCCAAAATAAGTGAAATTTCTGAGTATTGCCCCAAAATAAAGACAATTTCTGTCTTTTTGCCCCAACATATAGGGAATTTCTGCCTTTTTGCCTCACAATTAGGGGAATTTCTGCAATTTTGCTATAAAATATGGGGAATTTCTGCCTCTTTGCTCAAAAATAAGATGAATGCATACCTTTTTGCCATAAAAAAGGGAAATTTCTTCATTTTTGCTCCAAAATGAGGGGAATTTCTGCTTTTTTGCCTCTAAATAAGTGAAATTTCTGTCTTTTTTTCCCAAAACAAAGGGAATTTCTGTCTTTTTTGCCCCAAAATAAGGAAAATTTATGACTTATTACCCTGAAATAAGTGAAATTTCTGCAATTTTTCACTAAAATAAGTGAAATTTCTGAGTTTTGCCACAAAATAAGGGGAATTTCTCTTTTTGGCCCCAAAATTAGGGGAATTTCTGCTTTTTGCCACAAAATAAGAGGAATTTCTGACTTTTTGCCCGGAAATGAGTTAAATTTCTAAAATTTTTTCCCAAAATAAGGGAAATGTCTGCTTTTTACCCCAAAATAAGGGGATTTTCCGCCTTTTTGACTCAAAATAAGTGCAAATTCTGACTCTTCCACAAAAATAAACAGAATTTCTGTCTTTTTGCCCCAAAATAAGGGGAATTTCTGACTTTTTGCCCTGAAATAAGTTAAATTTCTAAAATATTTTTCCAAAATAAGAAAAATGTATGCTTTTTGCCCCAAAATAAAGGGAATTTCTGCCTTTTTTCACTGAAATAAGTGAAATTTCTGCAATTTTGCCCCAAAATAAGTAAAATTTCTGCAATTTTGCCCCAAAATAAGGGAAATTTCTGGAATTTTGCCCCAAAATAAGTGGAATTTCTGAGTTTTGTCCCAAAATAAGGAGAATTTATGTCTTTTTGCCCTAACATATAGGGAATTTCTGCCTTTTGGCCCCACAATTAGGGAAATTTCTGCAATTTTGCCCCAAAATAATGGGAATTTCTGCTTTTTTGCCTCTAAATAAGTGGAATTTCTGTCTTTTTCCCCCAAATCAAAAAGAATTTCTGTCTTTTTAGCCCCAAAATAAGGAAAATTTCTGACTTATTACCCTGAAATAAGTGAAATTTCTGCAATTTTGCCCCAAAATAAGGGAAATTTCTGCCGTTTTCCCCCATAAAGGGGAATTTCAGCCTTTTTACCTCAAAATAATGAAAATTTCTGCATTATTGCCACAAAATGTGGGAAATTTCTGCTTTTTCCCCCAAAATAAGAAAAATTTCTGCTTTTGTTTTCTGAAATAAGTGAAATTTCTACAATTTTGCCCCAAAATAAGTGAAATTTCTGCAATTTTGCCCAAAAATAAGGGAAATTTCTGGAATTTTGCCCCAAAATAAGGGGAATTTCTAAGTTTAACACCAAAATAAGGAGAATTTCTGTCT
This sequence comes from Micromys minutus, assembly GCF_963924665.1. Classification (NCBI taxonomy): domain Eukaryota; kingdom Metazoa; phylum Chordata; class Mammalia; order Rodentia; family Muridae; genus Micromys; species Micromys minutus. The sequence goes on from NW_027667704.1 coordinate 326,430, forward strand.
TTTTGCCCCAACATATAGGGAATTTCTAACTTTTTGCCTCACAATTAGGGAAATTTCTGCAATTTTTCTCCAAAATACGGGAAATTTCTGCCTTTTTGCCCAAAAATAAGAAGAATGCATACCTTTTTGCCATAAAAAGGGAAATTTCTCCATTTTTGCTCCAAAATAATAGGAATTTCTGCTTATTTGCCTCTAAAAAAGTTTAATTTCTGTCTTTTTCCCCCAAAACAAAGGGAATTTCTGTCTTTTTTGCCCCAAAATAAGGAAAATTTCTGACTTATTACCCTGAAATAAGTGAAATTTCTGCAATTTTGCCCCAAAATAAGCGAAATTTCTGCCTTTTTGCCCCCAAATAAAAGGAATTTCAGCCTTTTTACCTCAAAATAAGGCGAATTTTTACATTTTTGCCCCAAAATATAGGAAATTTCTGCCTTTTTGCCCCAAAATAAGAAAAATTTCTGCAATTTTGTACCAAAATATAAGAAATTTGTGCCTTTTTGCCCCCAAATAAGAAAATTTCTGCTTTTTATTCTGAAATAAGTGAAATTTCTGCAATTTTGCCACAAAATAAGGGAAATTTCTGCAATTTTGCCCCAAAATAAGGGAAATTTCTGGAATTTTGCCCCAAAGTAAATGGAATTTTTGAGTTTTGCCCCCAAATAAGGAGATTTTCTGTTTCTTTGCCTCAACATATAGGGATTTCTGCCTTTTTGCCCCAAAATTATGGGAATTTCTGCAATTTTTCTCCAAAATACGGGGAATTTCTACTCTTTAGCCCGAAAATAAAGGGAATGTATACCTTTTGCCACAAAAAAGGAAATTTCTTCATTTTTGCCGCAAAATAATAGGAATATCTGCATTTTTAACTCAAAATAAGTGAAATTTCTGCCTTTTTACCCAAAAATACACGGAATTTCTGTGTTTTTGCTTCAAAATAAAAGGAATTTTTGAATTTTGCCCTGAAATAAGTGAAATTTCTTCAATTTTGCCCCAAAATAAGGGAAATTTCTGCCTTTTTGCCACAAAATAAGAGGAAATTCTGTCTTTTTGCCCCAAAATAAGGGGAATTTCTGCCTTTTTACCTCATAATAAGATGAATCTCTGCCTTTTTCCCCTAAAATATAGAGAATTTCTGTATTTTTCCCCCACAATAAAGAAAATTTCTGAAATTTTGTAACAAAATAAAAGTAGTTTCTGCATTTTTGCCCCAAAATAAGAGAAATTTCTGCGTTTTTTCCCTGAAATAAGTGAAATTTCTGTAATTTTGCCCTAAAATAAAGGAGATTTCTGCAATTTTGCCCAAAAATAAATAAAATTTCTGTAATTTTGCCCCATAATAATGGGAATTTCTGACTTTTTGCCCTGAAATAAGGAGAATTTCTGTCTTTTTGCCCCAAAATAATGTGAATTTCTGCATTTTCCCTCAAAATTAGCGGAATATGTGCAATTTTGCTTCAAAATACGGAAAATTTCTGCCTTATTGAACCAAAATAAAGGGAATTTCTGCATTTTTGCACCAATATAAGGTGAATTTCTGAAATTTTGCTCCAAAATACGGGGAATTTCTGCCTTATTGCCCGAAATAAAGTGGAATTTCTGCCTTTTTGCCCTGAAATATTTGAAATTTCCACAATTTTAACCCAAAATAAGAGGAATTTCTGTTTTTGGCCCCAAAATTAGGAGAATTTCTGCTTTTTGCCCCAAAATAAGGCAAATTTCTGACTTTTGGCCCTGAAATAAGTGAAATTTCTGCAATTTTGCCCCAAAATAAGGGGAATTTCTGCCTTTTTGCCAAAATAAGGGGAGTTTCAGCATTTAACCACAAATAAGGGGAATTTCTGCCTTTTTGCCACAAAATATGGGGAATTTCTGCCTTATTGCCCCAAAATAAGGAAAATTTTTGCTTTTCTGCCCCAATTAACAAGAATTTATGTCTTTTTGCCACAAAGTAAAGGGAATTTCAGCCTTTTTGCCCCAAAATAACGGGAATTTCTGCCTTTTACCTCAAAATAAGGGGAATTTCTGCCTTTTGCCCAAAATATGGGGAATTTCTGACTTTTTGTTCCAAAATAAGGAAAATTTCTTCAATTTTGTACCTAAATAAAAGAAATTTCTGCTTTTTGCCCCAAAATAAAAGTAATTTCTGACTCTTTGCCCTGAAATAAATGAAATTTCTGCAATTTGGCCCGAAAATAAGGGAAATTTGTGCCTTTTTGCCCCAAAATGAGGGGAATTTCTGCCTTTTTGCCCCCAAATATGGGGCATTTCAGCATTTTACCTCAAAATAAGAGGAATTTCAGCCTTTTTGCACCAAAATATGGAAAATTTCTGACTTTTTGCCACAAAATAAGAAAAATTTCTGCAATTCTGTACCCAAATAAAAGAAATGTCTAAAATTTTGCCCCAAAATAAGGAAAATTTCTGATTTTTGCCCCGAAATAAGAAGAATTTCTGTATTTTTGCACCAAAATAAAGGGAATTTCTTCCTTTTTGCCCAAAAATTAGGAGAGTTTCTGCAATTTTGCTTCAAAATACATGGAATTTCTGCCTTTTCCGAAAATAAGGAGAAAATCTGCCGATATCCCCCAAATAAATGGAATTTCTGCATTTTTGCCCCAATATTAAGAGAATTTCTGCAATTTTGCTCCAAAATACAGGGAATTTCTGCCTTTTTGCCCAAAATTAAGGGGATTTTCTGCCTTTTTTCTCCCAAACAAAGGAAATTTCTGCAATTTGGTCCCAAAATAAGGGGAATTTCTGCCTTTTTGCCCCCAAATAAGGAGAATTTCTGCATTTTTCCCCTGAAATATGTGAAATGTCTGCAATTTTACCCCAAAATAAGGTGAATTTCTGCCTTTTTCCCCAAAATAATGGGAATTAATGCATTTTGCCCTAAAATAAGAAAAATTTTTGCTTTTTTTCTGTGAAATAAGTGAAATTTCTGCAATTTTGCCCTAAAATAAGGGGAATTTCTGCCTTTTGTCCCAAAATAACAAGAATTTCTGCATTTTTGCCCCAAAATAAAGAAAATTACTGCATGTTTTACCCAAAAATTAGGTGAATTTCTGCAATTTTGCTTCAAAATACAGGGATTTTCTGCCTTTTTCGCCGAAAATAAAGGGAATTTCTGCCATTTTGCCGCGAAATAAGTGAAATTTCTGAAGTTTTACCCCAAAATAAAGGGAAGTTCTGCGTTTTTGCCCCAAAATTAGGGGAATTTTTGCAACTTTGCTCCAAAATATGGGGAATTTCTGCCTTTTTGCCCAAAAATAAAGGAAATGTATACATTTTTGCCATAAAAAAGGGAAATTTCTTCATTTTTACCCCAAAATAAGGGGATTTTTCGCCTTTTTGACTCAAAATAAGTGCAATTTCTGACTTTTCCCCAAAAATAAACAGAATTTCTGTCTTTTTGCCTCAAAATAAAGGGAATTTCTGACTTTTTGCCCTGAAATAAGTTAAATTTCTAAAATTTTTCCCCAAAATAAGGGAAATGTCTGCTTTTTGCCCCAAAATTAGGGGAATTTCTGCCTTTTTGCCCCAAAATAGGGGGAATTTCAGAATTTTTACCTCAAAATAAGAGGAATTTTGGCATTTTTGCCCCAAAATATGGGAAATTTCTGCCTTTTTGCCCAAAATAAGAAAAATTTCTGCAATTTTGTACCAAAATAAAAGAAATTTCTGCAATTTTGCCCCAACATAAGTGAAATTTCTGCAATTTTGCCCCAATATAATGAAATTTCTGAAATTTTGCCCCAAAATAAGTGGAATTTCTGAGTTTTGCCCCAAAATAAGGAGAATTTCTGTCTCTTTGCCCCAACATATAGGGAATTTCTGCCTTTTTGCCCCACAATTCGGGGAATTTCTGCAATTTTGCTCCAAAATACTGGGAATTTCTGCCTTTTTGCCCGAAAATGAGAAGAATGCATACCTTTTTGTCATAAAAAAGGGAAATTTCTTCATTTTTGCTCCAAAATAAGGGAAATTTCTGCTTTTATGCCTCTAAATGAGTGGAATTTCTGTCCTTTTCCCCCCAAAAAAGGGAATTTCTGTCTTTTTTGCCATATATAAGGAAAATTTCTGACTTATTACCCTTAAATAAGTGAAATTTCTGCAATTTTGCCCCAAAATAAGGGAAATTTCTGCCTTTTTGCCCCCAAATAAGAATTATTTCAGCCTTTTTACCTCAAAATAAGGGGAATTTCTGCATTTTTGCCACAAAATATTAGGAATTTCATCTTTTTCCCCCAAAATAATGAAAATTTCTGCCTTTTTTCCCTAAAATAAGTGAAATTTCTGCAATTTTGGCCCAAAATAAGTGAAGTTTCTGCAATTTTGCCCCAAAATAAAAGAAATTTCTGGAATTTTGCCACAAAATAAGTGGAATTTCTGAGTTTTGCCCCAAAATAAGGAGAATTTCGGTCTTTTTGCCCCAACATATATGGAATTTCTGCCTTTTTGCCCCACAATTAGGGGAATTTCTGCAATTTTGCTCCAAAATATGGGGAATTTCTGCCTTTTAGCCCGAAAATTTGAAGAATGCATACCTTTATGCCATAAAAAACGGAAATTTCTTCATTTTTGCTCCAAAATAAGGGGAATTTCTGCTTTTTGCCTCTAAATAAGTGGAATTTCTGTCTTTTTCCCCCAAAACAAAGGGAATTTCTGTCTTTTTTGCCCCAAAATAAGGAAAATTTCTGACCTATTACCCTGAAATATGTAAAATTTCTGCAATTTTGCCCCAAAATAAGGGAAATTTCTGCTTTTTTGCACCCAATAAGTGGAATTTCAGCCTTTTTACCTCAAAATAAGAAGAATTTCTGAATTTTGCCCCAAAATATGGAGAATTTCTGCTTTTTCCCCAAAATAAAGAAAATTTCTGCAATTTTGTACCAAAATAAAAGAAATTTCTGCCTTTTTACCCCAAAATAATAAATTTCTGCTTTTTTTCTGAAATAAGTAAAATTTCTGCAATTTTGCCCCAAAATAAGTCAAATTTCTGCAATTTTGCCCCAAAATAAAAAAAATTTCTGGAATTTTGCCCCAAAGTAAGTGGAATTTCTGAGTTTTGCCCCAAAATAAAGAGAATTTCTGTCTATTTGCCCCAACATATAGGGCATTTCTGACTTTTTGCCCCACAATTAGGGGAATTTCTGCAATTTTTCTCCAAAATAAGTGAAATTTCTGAGTTTTGCCCCAAAATATGGGAAATTTCTGCAATTTGCCCCAAAATAAGAAAAATTTCTGCAATTTTGTACCAAAATAAAAAAAAATTCTGCCTTTTTGCCCCAAAATAAGAATTATTTCAGCCTTTTTACCTCAAAATAAGGGGAATTTCTGCATTTTTGCCACAAAATATTAGGAATTTCATTTTTTTCCCCCAAAATAATGAAAATTTCTGCCTTTTTTCCCTAAAATAAGTGAAATTTCTGCAATTTTGGCCCAAAATAAGTGAAGTTTCTGCAATTTTGCCCCAAAATAAAAGAAATTTCTGGAATTTTGCCACAAAATAAGTGGAATTTCTGAGTTTTGTCCCAAAATAAGGAGAATTTCGGTCTTTTTTCCCCAACATATATGGAATTTCTGCCTTTTTGCCCCACAATTAGGGGAATTTTTGCAATTTTGCTCCAAAATATGGGGAATTTCTGCCTTTTAGCCCGAAAATTTGAAGAATGCATACCTTTATGCCATAAAAAACGGAAATTTCTTCATTTTTGCTCCAAAATAAGGGGAATTTCTGCTTTTTGCCTCTAAATAAGTGGAATTTCTGTCTTTTTCCCCCAAAACAAAGGGAATTTCTGTCTTTTTTGCACCAAAATAAGGAAAATTTCTGACCTATTACCCTGAAATATGTAAAATTTCTGCAATTTTGCCCCAAAATAAGGGAAATTTCTGCTTTTTTGCACCCAATAAGTGGAATTTCAGCCTTTTTACCTCAAAATAAGAAGAATTTCTGAATTTTGCCCCAAAATATGGAGAATTTCTGCTTTTTCCCCAAAATAAAGAAAATTTCTGCAATTTTGTACCAAAATAAAAGAAATTTCTGCCTTTTTACCCCAAAATAATAAATTTCTGCTTTTTTTCTGAAATAAGTAAAATTTCTGCAATTTTGCCCCAAAATAAGTCAAATTTCTGCAATTTTGCCCCAAAATAAAAAAAATTTCTGGAATTTTGCCCCAAAGTAAGTGGAATTTCTGAGTTTTGCCCCAAAATAAAGAGAATTTCTGTCTTTTTGCCCCAACATATAGGGCATTTCTGACTTTTTGCCCCACAATTAGGGGAATTTCTGCAATTTTTCTCCAAAATAAGTGAAATTTCTGAGTTTTGCCCCAAAATATGGGAAATTTCTGCAATTTGCCCCAAAATAAGAAAAATTTCTGCAATTTTGTACCAAAATAAAAAAAAATTCTGCCTTTTTGCCCCAAAATAAGAAAATTTCTGCTTTTTTTTTTCTGAAATAAGTGAAATTTCTGGAATTTTGCCCCAAAATAAGTGAAATTATTGAGTATTGCCCCAAAATAAGGAGAATTTCTTTATTTTTGCCACAAAATATAGGGAATTTCTGCCTTTTTGCCCAAAAATAAGAAGAATGCATAACTTTTTGCCATAAAAAAGGGAAATTTCTTCATTTTTGCTCCAAAATAAGGGGAATTTCTGCTTTTTTGCCTCTATATAAGTGGAATTTTTGTCTTTTTCCCCCAAAACAAAGGGAATTTCTGTCTTTTTTGCACCAAAATAAGAAAAATTCCTGACTTATTACCCTTAAGTAAGTGAAATTTGTGCAATTTTGCCCCAAAATAAGGGAAAATTCTGCCTTTTTGCCCCCAAATAAGGGGAATTTCAGCCTTTTTACTTCAAAATTAGGGGAATTTCTGCATTTTTCCCCAAAATATGGGTAATTTCTGCATTTTGCCCTAAAATAAGAAACATTTCTGCAATTTTGTACCAAAATAAAAGAAATTTCTGCCTTTTTGCCCCAAAATAAGAAAATTTCTGCTTTTTTTCTGAAATAAGTGAAATTTCTGTAATTTTGCCCCAAAATAAGTGAAATTTCTAAGTTTTGCCCCTAAATAAAAAGAATTTCTGAATTTTTGCCCCAACATATAGGGATTTTCTGACTTTTTGCTCCACAATTACTTGAATTTCTGCAATTGTGCTCCAAAATACGGGGAATTTCTGCCTTTTTGCTCAAAAATAAGATGAATGCATACCTTTTTGCCATAAAAAAGGGAAATTTCATTTTTGCTCCAAAATAATGGGAATTTCTGCTTTTTTGCCTCTAAATAAGTGGAATTTCTTTCTTTTTCTCCCAAAACAAAGGGAATTTCTGTGTTTTTTGCCCCAAAATAAGGAAAATTTCTGACTTATTTCCCTGAAATACGTGAAATTTCTGCAATTTTGCCCCAAAATAAGGAAAATTTCTGCCTTTTTGCCCCAAATAAGAGGAATTTCAGCCTTTTTACCTGAAAATAAGGGGAATTTCTGCATTTTTCCCCAAAATATGGGAAATTTCTGCCTTTTTGCCCCAAAATAAGAAAAATTTCTGCAATTTTGTACCAAAATAAAAGAAATTTCTGCTATTTTGTCCCAAAATAAAATAATTTCTGCTTTTTTTTCTGAAATAAGTGAAATTTCTGCATTTTTTCCCCAAAATAAGTGAAATTTCTGAGTTTTGCTCCAAAATAACGAGAATTTCTGAATTTTTGCATCAACATATAGTGAATTTCTGCCTTTTTGCCCCAAAATTAGGGGAATTTCTGGAAATTTGCTCCAAAATACGAAAAATTTCTGCCTTTTTGCCCCAAAATAAAAAGAATGCATATCTTTTTGCCATAAAAAAGGGAAATTTCTTCATTTTTGATCCAATATAAGAGGAATTTCTGCTTTTTTGCCTCTAAATAACTGGAATTTCTGTCTTTTTCCCCCAAAACAAAGAGAATTTCTGTCTTTTTTGCCCCAAAACAAGGAAAATTTCTGACTTATTACCCTGTAGTAAGTGAAATTTCTGCAATTTTGCCCCAAAATAGGAAAAATTTCTGCCTTTTTGCCCTAAATAAGGGGAATTTAAGCCTTTTTACCTCAAAATAAAGGGAATTTCTGCATTTTTGCCCCAAAATATGGGAAATTTCTGCATTTTTGCCCCAAAATCAGAAAAATTTCTGCAATTTTATACCAAAATACATAAAATTTCTGCCTTTTTGCCCCAAAATAAGAAAATTTCTGCTTTTTTTTCTGAAATAAGTGAAATTTCTGCAATTTTGCCCCAAAATAAGTAAAATTTCTGCAATTTTGCCCCAAAATAAGGGAAATTTCTGGAATTTTGCCCCAAAGTAATTGGAATTTCTGAGTTTTGCCCCAAAATAAGGAGAATTTCTGTTTTTTTGCCCCAAAATAAAGGGAATTTCTGCCTTTTTGCCCCACAATTAGGGGAATTTCTGCAATTTTGCTCTAAAATACGGGGAATTTTTGCCTTTTTGCCCGAAAATAAGAAGAATGCATACCTTTTTGCCATAAAAAAGGAAAATTTTTTTCATTTTTGCTCCAAAATAAGGGGAATTTCTGCCTTTTTGCCTCTAAATAAGTGGAATTTCTTTCTTTTTCCCCTAAAACAAGGAAATTTATGTCATTTTTGCCACAAAATAAGGAAAATTTCTGACTTATTACCCTGAAGTAAGTGAAATTTCTGCAACTTTGCCCCAAAATAAGGGTAATTTCTGATTTTTCGCCCCCAAATAAGAGGAATATTAGCCTTTTTACCTCAAAATAAAAGGAATTTCTTCAATTTTGCCCCAAAATAAGGGAAATTTCTGGAATTTTGCAGCAAAGTAAGTGGAATTTCTGAGTTTTGCCCCAAAATAAGGAGAATTCTGTCTTTTTCCCCAACATATAGTGAATTTCTGCAATTTTCCTCCAAAATACGAAGAATTTCTGCCTTTTTGCCCAAAAATAAAAAGAATGCATATCTTTTTGCCATAAAAAAGGGAAATTTCTTCATTTTTGCTCCAATATAAGAGGAATTTCTGCTTTTTTGCCTCTAAATAACTGGAATATCTGTCTTTTCCCCCAAAACAAAGGGAATTTCTGTCTTTTTTGCCCCAAAATAAGGAAAATTTCTGACTTATTACCCTGTAGTAAGTGAAATTTCTGCAATTTTGCCCCAAAATAGGAAAAATTTCTGCCTTTTTGCCCCAAATAAAAGGAATTTCAGCCTTTTTACCTCAAAATAAGGGAAATTTCTGCATTTTTGCCCCAAAATCAGAAATATTTCTGCAATTTTATACCAAAATACATAAAATTTCTGCCTTTTTGCCCCAAAATAAGAAAATTTCTGCTTTTTTTTCTGAAATAAGTGAAATTTCTGCAATTTTGCCCCAAAATAAGTAAAATTTCTGCAATTTTGCCCCAAAATAAGGGAAATTTCTGGAATTTTGCCCCAAAGTAATTGGAATTTCTGAGTTTTGCCCCAAAATAAGGAGAATTTCTGTTTTTTTGCCCCAAAATAAAGGGAATTTCTGCCTTTTTGCCCCACAATTAGGGGAATTTCTGCAATTTTGCTCTAAAATACGGGGAATTTTTGCCTTTTTGCCCGAAAATAAGAAGAATGCATACCTTTTTGCCATAAAAAAGGAAAATTTTTTTCATTTTTGCTCCAAAATAAGGGGAATTTCTGCCTTTTTGCCTCTAAATAAGTGGAATTTCTTTCTTTTTCCCCTAAAACAAGGAAATTTATGTCATTTTTGCCACAAAATAAGGAAAATTTCTGACTTATTACCCTGAAGTAAGTGAAATTTCTGCAACTTTGCCCCAAAATAAGGGTAATTTCTGATTTTTCGCCCCCAAATAAGAGGAATATTAGCCTTTTTACCTCAAAATAAAAGGAATTTCTTCAATTTTGCCCCAAAATAAGGAAAATTTCTGGAATTTTGCAGCAAAGTAAGTGGAATTTCTGAGTTTTGCCCCAAAATAAGGAGAATTTCTGTCTTTTTCCCCAACATATAGGGAATTTCTGCAATTTTGCTCCAAAATACGGGGAATTTTTGCCCTTTGGCCCAAAAATAAAAAGAATGCATACCTTTTTGCCATGAAAAAAAGAAATATATTCATTTTTGCTCCAAAATAAGGGGAATTTCTGCTTTTTTGCCTCTAAATAAGTGGAATTTCTGTTTTTTTTCCCCAAAATAAAGGGAATTTTTTTCTTTTTTGCCCCAAAATAAGGAAAATTTGTGACTTATTACCCTTAAATAAGTGAAATTTCTGCAATATTGCCGCAAAATAAGAAAAATTTCTGCCTTTTTGCCCCCAAAAAAGGGGAATTTCAGCATTTTTACCGCAAAATAAGGGGAATTTCTGCATTTTAGCCCCAAAATATGGGAAATTTCTGCCTTTTTGCCCCAAAATAAGAAAAATTTCTGCAATTTTGTACCAAAATAAAAGAAATTTCTGCCTTTTTGCCCCAAAATAAAAAAATTTCTGCTTTTTTTTTCTTAAATAAGTGAAATTTCTGTAATTTTGCCCCAACATAAATGAAATTTCTGAGTTTTGCCCCAAAATATGGAAAATTTCTGCCTTTTTGACCCAAAATAAGAAAAATTTCTGCAATTTTGTACCAAAATAAAAGAAATTTCTGCCTTTTTGCCCCAAAATAAGAGAAATTGCTGCCTTTTTTCCTTGAAATAAGTGAAATTTCTGGAATTTTGCCCCAAAATAAGTGAAATTTCTGAGTATTGCCCCAAAATAAAGACAATTTCTGTCTTTTTGCCCCAACATATAGGGAATTTCTGCCTTTTTGCCTCACAATTAGGGGAATTTCTGCAATTTTGCTCCAAAATACGGGGAATTTCTGCCTTTTTGCTCAAAAATAAGATGAATGCATACCTTTTTGCCATAAAAAAGGGAAATTTCTTCATTTTTGCTCCAAAATGAGGGGAATTTCTGCTTTTTTGCCTCTAAATAAGTGGAATTTCTGTCTTTTTCCCCCAAAACAAAGGGAATTTCTGTCTTTTTTGCCCCAAAATAAGGAGAATTTCTGACTTATTACCCTGAAGTAAGTGAAATTTCTGCATTTTTGCCCCAAAATAAGGGAAATTTCTTCCTTTTTGCCCCCAAATATGTTGAATTTCAGCCTTTTACCTCAAAATAAGGGTAATTTCTGCATTTTCCCCAAAAATATGGGAAATTTCTGCCTTTTTGCCCCAAAATAAAAAACATTTTTGCAATTTTGTACCAAAATGAAAGAAATTTCTGCCTTTTTGCCCCAAAATAAGAAAATTTCTATTTTTTTTTTGAAATAAGTGAAATTTCTGCAATTTTGTTCTAAAATAAGTGAAATTTCTGAGTTTTGCCCCAAAATAAGGATAATTTCTGACTTTTTGCCCCAACATATAGGGAATTTCTGCCTTTTTGCCCAACAATTAGGTGAATTTCTGCAATTTTGCTCCAAAATACGGGGAATTTCTGCCTTTTTGCCCAAAAATAAGAATTCATACCTTTTTGCCAAAAAAGGGAAATTTCTTCATTTTTGCTCCAAAATAAGGGGAATTTCGGCTTATTTGCCTCTAAATAAGTGGAATTTTTGTATTTTTCCCCCCAAACAAAGGGAATTTCTGTCTTTTTTGCCCCAAAATAAGGAAAATTTCTGACTTATTACCCTGAAATAAGTGAAATTTCTGCAATTTTGCTTCAAAATAAGGGAAATTTCTGCCTTTTTGCCCCCAAATAAAAGGAATTTCAGCCTTTTTACCTCAAAATAAGGGGAATTTCTGCATTTTTGCCCCAAAATATGGAAAATTTCTGCCTTTTTGCCACAAAATAAGAAAAATTTCTGCAATTTTGTACCAAAATAATAGAAATTTCTGCCTTTTTGCCCCAAAACAAGAAAATTTCTTCTTTTTTTTCTGAAATAAGTGAAATTTCTGCAATTTTGCACTAAAATAAGTGAAATTTCTGAGTTTTGCCCCAAAATAAGGGGAATTTCTCTTTTTGGCCCCAAAATTAGGGGAATTTCTGCTTTTTGCCACAAAATAAGGGGAATTTCTGACTTTTTGCCCTGAAATGAGTTAAATTTCTAAAATTTTTTCCCAAAATAAGGGAAATGTCTGCTTTTTACCCCAAAACAAGGGGATTTTCCGCCTTTTCGACTCAAAATATGTGCAATTTCTGAATTTTCCCCCAAAATAAACAGAATTTCTTTCTTTTTGCCCCAAAATAAGGGGAATTTCTGACTTTTTGCCCTAAAATAAGTTAAATTTCTAAAATTTTTTCTCAAAATAAGAAAAATGTCTGCTTTTTGCCCCAAAATAAAGGGAATTTCAGCCTTTTTTCACTGAAATAAGTGAAATTTCTGCAATTTTGCCCCAAAATAAGTAAAATTTCTGCAATTTTGCCCCAAAATAAGAAAAATTTCTGGAATTTTGCCCCAAAATAAGTGGAATTTCTGAGTTTTGTCCCAAAATAAGGAGAATTTCTGTCTTTTTGCCCTAACATATAGGGAATTTCTGCCTTTTTGCCCCACAATTAGGGGAATTTCTGCAATTTTGCCCCAGAATAAGGAGAATTTCTGCTTTTTTGCCTCTAAATAAGTGGAATTTCTGTCTTTTTCCCCCAAATCAAAAAGAATTCCTGTCTTTTTTGCTCCAAAATAAGGAAAATTTCTGACTTATTACCCTGAAATAAGTGAAATTTCTGCAATTTTGCCCCAAAATAAGGGAAATTTCTGCCGTTTTCCCCCAAAAAGGGGAATTTCAGCCTTTTTACCTCAAAATAAGAAGAATTTCTGCATTTTTGCCACAAAATGTGGAAAATTTCTGCATTTTTGCAGCAAAATGAGAAAAATTTCTGCTTTTGTTTTCTGAAATAAGTGAAATTTCTGCAATTTTGCCCCAAAATAAGTGAAATTTCTGAAATTTTGCCCCAAAATAAGGGAAATTTCTGGAATTTTGCCCCAAAATAATGGGGGATTTCTAAGTTTAACACCAAAATAAGGAGAATTTCTGTCTTTTTGCCCCAACATATAGGGAATTTCTGCCTTTTTGCCCCACAATTAGGGGAATTTCTACAATTTTGCTCCAAAATACGGGAAATTTCTGCCTTTTTGCCCGAAAATAAGAAGAATGCATACCTTTTTGCCATAAAAAAGGGAAATTTCTTCATTTTTGCTCCAAATTAAGGAGAATTTCTGCTTTTTTGCCTCTAAAAAAGTGGAATTTCTGTCTTTTTCCCCGAAAACAAAGGGAATTTCTGTCCTTTTTGCCCCAAAATAAGGAAAATTTCTGACTTATTACCCTGAAATAAGTGAAATTTCTGCAATTTTGCCCCAAAATAAGAGAAATTTCTGTTTTTTTGCCCCCAAATAATGTGAATTTCAGCCTTTTTACCTCAAATTAAAGGAATTTCTGCATTTTTGCCACAAAATTTTAGGAATTTCTGCATTTTTTCCCCAAAATAAAGAAAATTTCTGCCTTTTTTTCCTGAAAAAAGTGAAATTTTTGCAATTTTGCCCCAAAATAAGTGAAATTTCTGCCTTTTTGCCCCCTAATAAGTTGAATTTCAGCCTTTTACTTCAAAATAAAAGTAATTTCTGCATTTTCCCCCAAAATATGGGAAATTTTTCTTTTTTTGCCCCAAAATAAAAAACATTTTTGCAATTTTGTACCAAAATAAAAGAAATTTCTGCCTTTTTGCTTCAAAATAAGAAAATTTCTACTTTTTTTTCTGAAATAAGTGAAATTTCTGTTCTTTAGTTCTAAAATAAGTGAAATTTCTGAGTTTTGCCCCAAAATAAGGAGAATTTCTGACTTTTTGCCCCAACATATAAGGAATTTCTGCCTTTTTGCCCCACAATTAGGGGAATTTCTGCAATTTTACTCCAAAATACGGGGAATTTCTGCCTTTTTGCCCAAAAATAAGAAGAATTCATACCTTTTTGCCAAAAAAGGGAAATTTCTTCATTTTTGCTCCAAAATAAGGGGAATTTCTGCTTTTTTGCCTCTAAATAAGTGGAATTTTTGTATTTTCCCCCCCAAAAAAAGGAATTTCTGTCTTTTTTGCCCCAAAATAAGGAAAATTTCTGACTTATTACCCTGAAATAAGTGAAATTTCTGCAATTTTGCTTCAAAATAAGGGAAATTTCTGCCTTTTTGCCCCCAAATAAAAGGAATTTCAGCCTTTTTACCTCAAAATAAGGGGAATTTCTGCATTTTTGCCCCAAAATATGGAAAATTTCTGCCTTTTTGCCCCAAAATAAGAAAAATTTCTGCAATTTTGTACCAAAATAAAAGAAATTTCTGCCTTTTTGCCCCAAAACAAGAAAATTTCTTCTTTTTTTTCTGAAATAAGTGAAATTTCTGCAATTTTGCACTAAAATAAGTGAAATTTCTGAGTTTTGCCCCAAAATAAGGGGAATTTCTCTTTTTGGCCCCAAAATTAGGGGAATTTCTGCTTTTTGCCACAAAATAAGGGGAATTTCTGACTTTTTGCCCTGAAATGAGTTAAATTTCTAAAATTTTTTCCCAAAATAAGGGAAATGTCTGCTTTTTACCCCAAAACAAGGGGATTTTCCGCCTTTTCGACTCAAAATAAGTGCAATTTCTGAATTTTCCCCAAAAATAAACAGAATTTCTTTCTTTTTGCCCCAAAATAAGGGGAATTTCTGACTTTTTGCCCTAAAATAAGTTAAATTTCTAAAATTTTTTCTCAAAATAAGAAAAATGTCTGCTTTTTGCCCCAAAATAAAGGGAATTTCAGCCTTTTTTCACTGAAATAAGTAAAATTTCTGCAATTTTGCCCCAAAATAAGTAAAATTTCTGCAATTTTGCCCCAAAATAAGAAAAATTTCTGGAATTTTGCCCCAAAATAAGTGGAATTTCTGAGTTTTGTCCCAAAATAAGCAGAATTTCTGTCTTTTTGCCCTAACATATAGGGAATTTCTGCCTTTTTGCCCCACAATTAGGGGAATTTCTGCAATTTTGCCCCAGAATAAGGGGAATTTCTGCTTTTTTGCCTCTATATAAGTGGAATTTCTGTCTTTTTCCCCCAAATCAAAAAGAATTCCTCTCTTTTTTGCCCCAAAATAAGGAAAATTTCTGACTTATTACCCTGAAATAAGTGAAATTTCTGCAATTTTGTCCCAAAATAAAGGAAATTTCTGCCATTTTCCCTTAAAAAGGGGAATTTCAGCCTTTTTACCTAAAAATATAGGGAATTTCTGCATTTTTGCCACAAAATGTGGAAAATTTCTGCCTTTTTGCCCCAAAATAAGAAAAATTTCTGCAATTTTGTACCAAAATAAAAGAAATTTCTGCCTTTTTGCCCCAAAACAAGAAAATTTCTTCTTTTTTTTCTGAAATAAGTGAAATTTCTGCAATTTTGCACTAAAATAAGTGAAATTTCTGAGTTTTGCCCCAAAATAAGGGGAATTTCTCTTTTTGGCCCCAAAATTAGGGGAATTTCTGCTTTTTGCCACAAAATAAGGGGAATTTCTGACTTTTTGCCCTGAAATGAGTTAAATTTCTAAAATTTTTTCCCAAAATAAGGGAAATGTCTGCTTTTTACCCCAAAACAAGGGGATTTTCCGCCTTTTCGACTCAAAATAAGTGCAATTTCTGAATTTTCCCCCAAAATAAACAGAATTTCTTTCTTTTTGCCCCAAAATAAGGGGAATTTCTGACTTTTTGCCCTAAAATAAGTTAAATTTCTAAAATTTTTTCTCAAAATAAGAAAAATGTCTGCTTTTTGCCCCAAAATAAAGGGAATTTCAGCCTTTTTTCACTGAAATAAGTGAAATTTCTGCAATTTTGCCCCAAAATAAGTAAAATTTCTGCAATTTTGCCCCAAAATAAGAAAAATTTCTGGAATTTTGCCCCAAAATAAGTGGAATTTCTGAGTTTTGTCCCAAAATAAGGAGAATTTCTGTCTTTTTGCCCTAACATATAGGGAATTTCTGCCTTTTTGCCCCACAATTAGGGGAATTTCTGCAATTTTGCCCCAGAATAAGGGGAATTTCTGCTTTTTTGCCTCTAAATAAGTGGAATTTCTGTCTTTTTCCCCCAAATCAAAAAGAATTCCTGTCTTTTTTGCTCCAAAATAAGGAAAATTTCTGACTTATTACCCTGAAATAAGTGAAATTTCTGTAATTTTGCCCCAAAATAAGGGAAATTTCTGCCGTTTTCCCCCAAAAAGGGGAATTTCAGCCTTTTTACCTCAAAATAAGAAGAATTTCTGCATTTTTGCCACAAAATGTGGAAAATTTCTGCATTTTTGCAGCAAAATGAGAAAAATTTCTGCTTTTGTTTTCTGAAATAAGTGAAATTTCTGCAATTTTGCCCCAAAATAAGTGAAATTTCTGAAATTTTGCCCCAAAATTAGGGAAATTTCTGGAATTTTGCCCCAAAATAATGGGGGATTTCTAAGTTTAACACCAAAATAAGGAGAATTTCTGTCTTTTTGCCCCAACATATAGGGAATTTCTGCCTTTTTGCCCCACAATTAGGGGAATTTCTACAATTTTGCTCCAAAATACGGGAAATTTCTGCCTTTTTGCCCGAAAATAAGAAGAATGCATACCTTTTTGCCATAAAAAAGGGAAATTTCTTCATTTTTGCTCCAAATTAAGGAGAATTTCTGCTTTTTTGCCTCTAAAAAAGTGGAATTTCTGTCTTTTTCCCCGAAAACAAAGGGAATTTCTGTCCTTTTTGCCCCAAAATAAGGAAAATTTCTGACTTATTACCCTGAAATAAGTGAAATTTCTGCAATTTTGCCCCAAAATAAGGGAAATTTCTGATTTTTTGCCCCCAAATAATGTGAATTTCAGCCTTTTTACCTCAAATTAAAGGAATTTCTGCATTTTTGCCACAAAATTTTAGGAATTTCTGCATTTTTGCCCCAAAATAAAGAAAATTTCTGCCTTTTTTTCCTGAAAAAAGTGAAATTTTTGCAATTTTGCCCCAAAATAAGTGAAATTTCTGCCTTTTTGCCCCCAAATAAGTTGAATTTCAGCCTTTTACTTCAAAATAAAAGTAATTTCTGCATTTTCCCCCAAAATATGGGAAATTTTTCTTTTTTTGCCCCAAAATAAAAAACATTTTTGCAATTTTGTACCAAAATAAAAGAAATTTCTGCCTTTTTGCCCCAAAATAAGAAAATTTCTACTTTTTTTTCTGAAATAAGTGAAATTTCTGCTCTTTAGTTCTAAAATAAGTGAAATTTCTGAGTTTTGCCCCAAAATAAGGAGAATTTCTGACTTTTTGCCCCAACATATAAGGAATTTCTGCCTTTTTGCCCCACAATTAGGGGAATTTCTGCAATTTTACTCCAAAATACGGGGAATTTCTGCCTTTTTGCCCAAAAATAAGAAGAATTCATACCTTTTTGCCAAAAAAGGGAAATTTCTTCATTTTTGCTCCAAAATAAGGGGAATTTCTGCTTTTTTGCCTCTAAATAAGTGGAATTTTTGTATTTTCCCCCCCAAAAAAAGGAATTTCTGTCTTTTTTGCCCCAAAATAAGGAAAATTTCTGACTTATTACCCTGAAATAAGTGAAATTTCTGCAATTTTGCTTCACAATAAGGGAAATTTCTGCCTTTTTGCCCCCAAATAAAAGGAATTTCAGCCTTTTTACCTCAAAATAAGGGGAATTTCTGCATTTTTGCCCCAAAATATGGAAAATTTCTGCCTTTTTGCCCCAAAATAAGAAAAATTTCTGCAATTTTGTACCAAAATAAAAGAAATTTCTGCCTTTTTGCCCCAAAACAAGAAAATTTCTTCTTTTTTTTCTGAAATAAGTGAAATTTCTGCAATTTTGCACTAAAATAAGTGAAATTTCTGAGTTTTGCCCCAAAATAAGGGGAATTTCTCTTTTTGGCCCCAAAATTAGGGGAATTTCTGCTTTTTGCCACAAAATAAGGGGAATTTCTGACTTTTTGCCCTGAAATGAGTTAAATTTCTAAAATTTTTTCCCAAAATAAGGGAAATGTCTGCTTTTTACCACAAAACAAGGGGATTTTCCGCCTTTTCGACTCAAAATAAGTGCAATTTCTGAATTTTCCCCAAAAATAAACAGAATTTCTTTCTTTTTGCCCCAAAATAAGGGGAATTTCTGACTTTTTGCCCTAAAATAAGTTAAATTTCTAAAATTTTTTCTCAAAATAAGAAAAATGTCTGCTTTTTGCCCCAAAATAAAGGGAATTTAAGCCTTTTTTCACTGAAATAAGTAAAATTTCTGCAATTTTGCCCCAAAATAAGTAAAATTTCTGCAATTTTGCCCCAAAATAAGAAAAATTTCTGGAATTTTGCCCCAAAATAAGTGGAATTTCTGAGTTTTGTCCCAAAATAAGGAGAATTTCTGTCTTTTTGCCCTAACATATAGGGAATTTCTGCCTTTTTGCCCCACAATTAGGGGAATTTCTGCAATTTTGCCCCAGAATAAGGGGAATTTCTGCTTTTTTGCCTCTATATAAGTGGAATTTCTGTCTTTTTCCCCCAAATCAAAAAGAATTCCTCTCTTTTTTGCCCCAAAATAAGGAAAATTTCTGACTTATTACCCTGAAATAAGTGAAATTTCTGCAATTTTGTCCCAAAATAAAGGAAATTTCTGCCATTTTCCCTTAAAAAGGGGAATTTCAGCCTTTTTACCTAAAAATATAGGGAATTTCTGCATTTTTGCCACAAAATGTGGAAAATTTCTGCCTTTTTGCCCCAAAATGAGAAAAATTTCTGCTTTTGTTTTCTGAAATAAGTGAAATTTCTGCAATTTTGCCCCAAAATAAGTGAAATTTCTGAAATTTTGCCCCAAAATAAGAGAAATTTCTGGAATTTTGCCCCAAAATAAGGGGAATTTCTAAGTTTAACACCAAAATAAGGAGAATTTCTGTCTTTTTGCCCCAACATATAGGGAATTTCTGCCTTTTTGCCCCACAATTAGGGGAATTTCTGCAATTTTGCTCCAAAATACCGGAAATTTCTGCCTTTTTGCCCGAAAATAAGAAGAATGCATACCTTTTTGCCATAAAAAAGGGAAATTTCTTCATTTTTGCTCCAAAATAAGGGGAATTTCTGCTTTTATGCCTCTAAAAAAGTGGAATTTCTGTCTTTTTCCCCCAAAACAAAGGGAATTTCTGTCTTTTTTGCCCCAAAATAAGGAAAATTTCTGACTTATTACCATGAAATACGTGAAATTTCTGCAATTTTGCCCCAAAATAAGGGAAATTTCTGTTTTTTTGCCCCCAAATAATGTGAATTTCAGACTTTTTACCTCAAAATAAGGGAATTTCTGCATTATTGCCACAAAATTTTAGAAATTTCTGCATTTTTGCCCCAAAATAAAGAAAATTTCTGCCTTTTTTTCCTGCAATAAGTGAAATTTTTGCAATTTTGCTCCAAAATAAGTGAAATTTCTGCCTTTTTGCCCCCAAATAAGGGGAATTTCAGCCTTTTTACCTCAAAATAAGGCGAATTTTTGCATTTTTGCCCCAAATATGGGAAATTTCTGCCTTTTTGCTCCAAAATAAGAAAAATTTCTGCAATTTTGTACCAAAATAAAAGAAATTTCTGCCTTTCTGTCCCCAAATAAGAAAATTTCTGCTTTTTTTTCTGAAATAAGTGAAATTTCTGCAATTTTGCCACAAAATAAGTGAAATTTCTTCAATTTTGCCCCAAAATAAGGGAAATTACTAGAATTTTGCAACAAAGTAAATGGAATTTCTGAGTTTTGCCCCAAAATAAGGAGAATTTCTGTCTTTTTCCCCAACATATAGGGAATTTCTGCAATTTTGCTCCAAAATACGGGAAATTTTTGCCTTTTGGCCCAAAAATAAAAAAATGCATAACTTTTTGCCATAAAAAAAGGAAATATATTCATTTTTGCTCCAAAATAAGGGGAATTTCTGCTTTTTGGCCTCTAAATAAGTGGAATTTCTGTCTTTTTCCCCCAAATCAAAAAGAATTCCTGTCTTTTTGCCCCAAAATAAGGAAAATTTCTGACTTATTACCCTGAAATAAGTGAAATTTCTGCAATTTTGCCCCAAAATAAAGGAAATTTCTGCCGTTTTCCCCCAAAAAGGGGAATTTCAGCCTTTTTACCTAAAAATAAGGTGAATTTCTGCATTTTTGCCACAAAATGTGGAAAATTTCTGCCTTTTTGCCCCAAAATGAGAAAAATTTCTGCTTTTGTTTTCTGAAATAAGTGAAATTTCTTCAATTTTGCCCCAAAATAAGTGAAATTTCTGAAATTTTGCCCCAAAATAAGGGAAATTTCTGGAATTTTGCCCCAAAATAAGGGGAATTTCTAAGTTTAACACCAAAATAAGGAGAATTTCTGTCTTTTTGCTCCAACATATAGGGATTTTCTGCCTTTTTGCCCCACAATTAGGGGAATTTCTGCAATTTTGCTCCAAAATACGGGAAATTTCTGCCTTTTTACCCGAAAATAAGAAGAATGCATACATTTTTGCCATAAAAAAGGGAAATTTCTGCAATTTTGCTCCAAAATAAGGGGAATTTCTATTTTTTTGCCTCTAAAAAAGTGGAATTTCTGTGTTTTCCCCCAAAACAAAGGGAATTTCTGTATTTTTTGCCCCAAAATAAGGAAAATTTCTGACTTATTACCCTGAAATAAGTGAAATTTCTGCAATTTTGCCCCAAAATAAGGGAAATTTCTGTTTTTTTGCCCCCAAATAATGTGAATTTCAGACTTTTTACCTCAAAATAAGGGAATTTCTGCATTTTTGCCACAAAATTTTAGGAATTTCTGCATTTTTACCCCAAAATAAAGAAAATTTCTGCCTTTTTTTCCTGAAAAAAGTGAAATTTTTGCAATTTTGCTCCAAAATAAGTGAAATTTGTGCCTTTTTGCCCCCAAATAAGGGGAATTTCAGCCTTTTTACCTCAAAATAAGGAGAATTTTTGCATTTTTGCCCCAAATAGGGGAAATTTCTGCCTTTTTGCCCCAAAATAAGAAAAATTTCTGCAATTTTGTACCAAAATAAAAGAAATTTCTGCCTTTTTGTCCCCAAATAAGAAAATTTCTGCTTTTTTTTCTGAAATAAGTGAAATTTCTGCAATTTTGCCACAAAATAAGTGAAATTTCTGCAATTTTGCCCCAAAATAAGGGAAATTACTGGAATTGTGCCCCAAAGTAAATGGAATTTCTGAGTTTTGCCCCAAAATAAGGAGAATTTCTGTTTTTTTCTCCAACATATAGGGAATTTCTGCGATTTTGCTCCAAAATACGGGGAATTTTTGCCTTTTGGCCCAAAAATAAAAAGAATGCATACCTTTTTGCCATAAAAAAAGGAAATATATTCATTTTTGCTCCAAAATAAGGGGAATTTCTACTTTTTTGCCTCTAAATAAGTGGAATTTCTGTCTTTTTCCCTCAAAATAAAGGGAATTTCTGTCTTTTTTGCCTCAAAATAAGGAAAATTTGTGACTTAGTACCCTGAAATAAGTAAAATTTCTGCAATTTTGCCCCAAAATAAGAAAAATTTCTGCCTTTTTGCCCCCAAATAAGGGTAATTTCAGCTTTTTACCTCAAAATAAGGGGAATTTCTGCATTTTAGCCCCAAAATATGGAAAATTTCTGCCTTTTTGCCCTAAAATAAGAAAAATTTCTGCAATTTTGTCCCAAAATAAAAGAAATTTCTGCCTTTTGCCCCAAAATAAAAAAATTTCTCCTTTTTTTCTGAAATAAGTGAAATTTCTGCAATTTTGCCCCAAAATAAATGAAATTTCTGAGTTTTGCCCCAAAATATGGAAAATTTCTGCCTTTTTGACCCAAAATAAGAAAAATTTCTTTATTTTTTTTCTGAAATAAGTGAAATTTCTGGAATTTTGACCCAAAATAAGTGAAATTTCTGAGTATTGCCCCAAAATAAAGACAATTTCTGTCTTTTTGCCCCAACATATAGGGAATTTCTGCCTTTTTGCCTCACAATTAGGGGAATTTCTGCAATTTTGCTTCCAAAATACGGGGAATTTCTGCCTTTTTGCTCAATAATATGATGAATGCATACCTTTTTGCCATAAAAAAGGGAAATTACTTCATTTTTGCTCCAAAATGAGGGGTATTTCTGCTTTTTTGCCTCTAAATAAGTGGAATTTCTGTCTTTTTCCCTCAAAACAAAGAGAATTTCTGTCTTTTTTGCCCCAAAATAAGGAAAATTTCTGACTTATTACCCTGAAGTAAGTGAAATTTCTGCAATTTTGCCCCAAAATAAGGAAAATTTCTGCATTTTTGCCCACAAATAAGTTGAATTTCAGCCTTTTTACCTCAAAATTAGGGTAATTTCTGCATTTTTCCCCAAAATATGGGAAATTTCTGCCTTATTGCCCCAAAATAAAAAACATTTCTGCAATTTTGTACCAAAATAAAAGAAATTTCTGCCTTTTTGCCCCAAAATAAGAAAAATTTCTGCAATTTTGTACCAAAATAAAAAAAAATTTCTGCCTTTTTGCCCCAAAACAAGAAAATTTCTTCTTTTTTTCCTGAAATAAGTGAAATTTCTGCAATTTTGCACTAAAATAAGTGAAATTTCTGAGTTTTGCCCCAAAATAAGGGGAATTTCTCTTTTTGGCCCCAAAATTAGGGGAATTTCTGCTTTTTGCCACAAAATAAGGGGAATTTCTGACTTTTTGCCCTGAAATGAGTTAAATTTCTAAAATTTTTTCCCAAAATAAGGGAAATGTCTGCTTTTTACCCCAAAATAAGGGGATTTTCCGCCTTTTCGACTCAAAATAATTGCAATTTCTGACTTTTCCCCCAAAATAAACAGAATTTCTGTTCTTTTGCCCCAAAATAAGGGGAAATTCTGACTTTTTCCCCTAAAATAAGTTAAATTTCTAAAATTTTTTCTCAAAATAAGAAAAATGTCTGCTTTTTGCCCCAAAATAAAGGGAATTTCAGCCTTTTTTCACTGAAATAAGTGAAATGTCTGCAATTTTGCCCCAAAATAAGTAAAATTTCTGCAATTTTGCCCCAAAATAAAAAAAATTTCTGGAATTTTGCCCCAAAATAAGTGGAAATTCTGACTTTTGTCCCAAAATAAGGAGAATTTCTGTCTTTTTGCCCTAACATATAAGGAATTTCTGCCTATTTGCCCCACAATTAGGGGAATTTCTGCAATTTTGCACCAGAATAAAAGGAATTTCTGCTTTTTTGCCTCTATATAAGTGGAATTTCTGTCTTTTTCCCCCAAATCAAAAAGAATTCCTCTCTTTTTTGCCCCAAAATAAGGAAAATTTCTGACTTATTACCCTGAAATAAGAGAAATTTCTGCAATTTTGCCCCAAAATAAAGGAAATTTCTGCCATTTTCCCTTAAAAAGGGGAATTTCAGCCTTTTTACCTAAAAATATAGGGAATTTCTGCATTTTTGCCACAAAATGTGGAAAATTTCTGCCTTTTTGCCCCAAAATGAGAAAAATTTCTGCTTTTGTTTTCTGAAATAAGTGAAATTTCTGCAATTTTGCCCCCAAAATAAGTGAAATTTCTGAAATTTTGCCCCAAAATAAGAGAAATTTCTGGAATTTTGCCCCAAAATAAGGGGAATTTCTAAGTTTAACACCAAAATAAGGAGAATTTCTGTCTTTTTGCCTCAACATATAGGGAATTTCTGCCTTTTTGCCCCACAATTAGGGGAATTTCTGCAATTTTGCTCCAAAATACGGGAAATTTCTGCCTTTTTGCCCGAAAATAAGAAGAATGCATACCTTTTTGCCATAAAAAAGGGAAATTTCTTCATTTTTGCTCCAAAATAAGGGGAATTTCTGCTTTTATGCCTCTAAAAAAGTGGAATTTCTGTCTTTTTCCCCCAAAACAAAGGGAATTTCTGTCTTTTTTGCCTCAAAATAAGGAAAATTTCTGACTTATTACCATGAAATACGTGAAATTTCTGCAATTTTGCCCCAAAATAAGGGAAATTTCTGTTTTTTTGCCCCCAAATAATGTGAATTTCAGACTTTTTACCTCAAAATAAGGGAATTTCTGCATTATTGCCACAAAATTTTAGAAATTTCTGCATTTTTGCCCCAAAATAAAGAAAATTTCTGCATTTTTTTCCTGAAATAAGTGAAATTTTTGAAATTTTGCTCCAAAATAAGTGAAATTTCTGCCTTTTTGCCCCCAAATAAGGGGAATTTCAGCCTTTTTACCTCAAAATAAGGCGAATTTTTGCATTTTTGCCCCAAATATGGGAAATTTCTGCCTTTTTGCCCCAAAATAAGAAAAATTTCTGCAATTTTGCACCAAAATAAAAGAAATTTCTGCCTTTTTGTCCCCAAATAAGAAAATTTCTGCTTTTTTTTCTGAAATAAGTGAAATTTCTGCAATTTTGCCACAAAATAATTGAAATTTCTTCAATTTTGCCCCAAAATAAGGGAAATTACTGGAATTTTGCACCAAAGTAAATGGAATTTCTGAGTTTTGCCCCAAAATAAGGAGAATTTCTGTCTTTTTCCCCAACATATAGGGAATTTCTGCAATTTTGCTCCAAAATACGGGAAATTTTTGCCTTTTGGCCCAAAAATAAAAAAATGCATAACTTTTTGCCATAAAAAAAGGAAATATATTCATTTTTGCTCCAAAATAAGGGGAATTTCTGCTTTTTGGCCTCTAAATAAGTGGAATTTCTGTCTTTTTCCCCCAAATCAAAAAGAATTCCTGTCTTTTTGCCCCAAAATAAGGAAAATTTCTGACTTATTACCCTGAAATAAGTGAAATTTCTGCAATTTTGCCCCAAAATAAAGGAAATTTCTGCCGTTTTCCCCCAAAAAGGGGAATTTCAGCCTTTTTACCTAAAAATAAGGTGAATTTCTGCATTTTTGCCACAAAATGTGGAAAATTTCTGCCTTTTTGCCCCAAAATGAGAAAAATTTCTGCTTTTGTTTTCTGAAATAAGTGAAATTTCTTCAATTTTGCCCCAAAATAAGTGAAATTTCTGAAATTTTGCCCCAAAATAAGGGAAATTTCTGGAATTTTGCCCCAAAATAAGGGGAATTTCTAAGTTTAACACCAAAATAAGGAGAATTTCTGTCTTTTTGCTCCAACATATAGGGATTTTCTGCCTTTTTGCCCCACAATTAGGGGAATTTCTGCAATTTTGCTCCAAAATACGGGAAATTTCTGCCTTTTTACCCGAAAATAAGAAGAATGCATACATTTTTGCCATAAAAAAGGGAAATTTCTGCAATTTTGCTCCAAAATAAGGGGAATTTCTTTTTTTTTGCCTCTAAAAAAGTGGAATTTCTGTGTTTTCCCCCAAAACAAAGGGAATTTCTGTATTTGTTGCCCCAAAATAAGGAAAATTTCTGACTTATTACCCTGAAATAAGTGAAATTTCTGCAATTTTGCCCCAAAATAAGGGAAATTTCTGTTTTTTTGCCCCCAAATAATGTGAATTTCAGACTTTTTACCTCAAAATAAGGGAATTTCTGCATTTTTGCCACAAAATTTTAGGAATTTCTGCATTTTTACCCCAAAATAAAGAAAATTTCTGCCTTTTTTTCCTGAAAAAAGTGAAATTTTTGCAATTTTGCTCCAAAATAAGTGAAATTTGTGCCTTTTTGCCCCCAAATAAGGGGAATTTCAGCCTTTTTACCTCAAAATAAGGAGAATTTTTGCATTTTTGCCCCAAATATGGGAAATTTCTGCCTTTTTGCCCCAAAATAAGAAAAATTTCTGCAATTTTGTACCAAAATAAAAGAAATTTCTGCCTTTTTGTCCCCAAATAAGAAAATTTCTGCTTTTTTTTCTGAAATAAGTGAAATTTCTGCAATTTTGCCACAAAATAAGTGAAATTTCTGCAATTTTGCCCCAAAATAAGGGAAATTACTGGAATTGTGCCCCAAAGTAAATGGAATTTCTGAGTTTTGCCCCAAAATAAGGAGAATTTCTGTTTTTTTCTCCAACATATAGGGAATTTCTGCGATTTTGCTCCAAAATACGGGGAATTTTTGCCTTTTGGCCCAAAAATAAAAAGAATGCATACCTTTTTGCCATAAAAAAAGGAAATATATTCATTTTTGCTCCAAAATAAGGGGAATTTCTACTTTTTTGCCTCTAAATAAGTGGAATTTCTGTCTTTTTCCCTCAAAATAAAGGGAATTTCTGTCTTTTTTGCCTCAAAATAAGGAAAATTTGTGACTTAGTACCCTGAAATAAGTAAAATTTCTGCAATTTTGCCCCAAAATAAGAAAAATTTCTGCCTTTTTGCCCCCAAATAAGGGTAATTTCAGCTTTTTACCTCAAAATAAGGGGAATTTCTGCATTTTAGCCCCAAAATATGGAAAATTTCTGCCTTTTTGCCCTAAAATAAGAAAAATTTCTGCAATTTTGTCCCAAAATAAAAGAAATTTCTGCCTTTTGCCCCAAAATAAAAAAATTTCTCCTTTTTTTCTGAAATAAGTGAAATTTCTGCAATTTTGCCCCAAAATAAATGAAATTTCTGAGTTTTGCCCCAAAATATGGAAAATTTCGGCCTTTTTGACCCAAAATAAGAAAAATTTCTTTATTTTTTTTCTGAAATAAGTGAAATTTCTGGAATTTTGACCCAAAATAAGTGAAATTTCTGAGTATTGCCCCAAAATAAAGACAATTTCTGTCTTTTTGCCCCAACATATAGGGAATTTCTGCCTTTTTGCCTCACAATTAGGGGAATTTCTGCAATTTTGCTTCCAAAATACGGGGAATTTCTGCCTTTTTGCTCAATAATATGATGAATGCATACCTTTTTGCCATAAAAAAGGGAAATTACTTCATTTTTGCTCCAAAATGAGGGGTATTTCTGCTTTTTTGCCTCTAAATAAGTGGAATTTCTGTCTTTTTCCCTCAAAACAAAGAGAATTTCTGTCTTTTTTGCCCCAAAATAAGGAAAATTTCTGACTTATTACCCTGAAGTAAGTGAAATTTCTGCAATTTTGCCCCAAAATAAGGAAAATTTCTGCATTTTTGCCCACAAATAAGTTGAATTTCAGCCTTTTTACCTCAAAATTAGGGTAATTTCTGCATTTTTCCCCAAAATATGGGAAATTTCTGCCTTATTGCCCCAAAATAAAAAACATTTCTGCAATTTTGTACCAAAATAAAAGAAATTTCTGCCTTTTTGCCCCAAAATAAGAAAAATTTCTGCAATTTTGTACCAAAATAAAAAAAAATTTCTGCCTTTTTGCCCCAAAACAAGAAAATTTCTTCTTTTTTTCCTGAAATAAGTGAAATTTCTGCAATTTTGCACTAAAATAAGTGAAATTTCTGAGTTTTGCCCCAAAATAAGGGGAATTTCTCTTTTTGGCCCCAAAATTAGGGGAATTTCTGCTTTTTGCCACAAAATAAGGGGAATTTCTGACTTTTTGCCCTGAAATGAGTTAAATTTCTAAAATTTTTTCCCAAAATAAGGGAAATGTCTGCTTTTTACCCCAAAATAAGGGGATTTTCCGCCTTTTCGACTCAAAATAATTGCAATTTCTGACTTTTCCCCAAAAATAAACAGAATTTCTGTTCTTTTGCCCCAAAATAAGGGGAAATTCTGACTTTTTCCCCTAAAATAAGTTAAATTTCTAAAATTTTTTCTCAAAATAAGAAAAATGTCTGCTTTTTGCCCCAAAATAAAGGGAATTTCAGCCTTTTTTCACTGAAATAAGTGAAATGTCTGCAATTTTGCCCCAAAATAAGTAAAATTTCTGCAATTTTGCCCCAAAATAAAAAAAATTTCTGGAATTTTGCCCCAAAATAAGTGGAAATTCTGACTTTTGTCCCAAAATAAGGAGAATTTCTGTCTTTTTGCCCTAACATATAAGGAATTTCTGCCTATTTGCCCCACAATTAGGGGAATTTCTGCAATTTTGCACCAGAATAAAAGGAATTTCTGCTTTTTTGCCTCTATATAAGTGGAATTTCTGTCTTTTTCCCCCAAATCAAAAAGAATTCCTCTCTTTTTTGAACCAAAATAAGGAAAATTTCTGACTTATTACCCTGAAATAAGAGAAATTTCTGCAATTTTGCCCCAAAATAAAGGAAATTTCTGCCATTTTCCCTTAAAAAGGGGAATTTCAGCCTTTTTACCTAAAAATATAGGGAATTTCTGCATTTTTGCCACAAAATGTGGAAAATTTCTGCCTTTTTGCCCCAAAATGAGAAAAATTTCTGCTTTTGTTTTCTGAAATAAGTGAAATTTCTGCAATTTTGCCCCCAAAATAAGTGAAATTTCTGAAATTTTGCCCCAAAATAAGAGAAATTTCTGGAATTTTGCCCCAAAATAAGGGGAATTTCTAAGTTTAACACCAAAATAAGGAGAATTTCTGTCTTTTTGCCTCAACATATAGGGAATTTCTGCCTTTTTGCCCCACAATTAGGGGAATTTCTGCAATTTTGCTCCAAAATACGGGAAATTTCTGCCTTTTTGCCCGAAAATAAGAAGAATGAATACCTTTTTGCCATAAAAAAGGGAAATTTCTTCATTTTTGCTCCAAAATAAGGGGAATTTCTGCTTTTATGCCTCTAAAAAAGTGGAATTTCTGTCTTTTTCCCCCAAAACAAAGGGAATTTCTGTATTTTTTGCCTCAAAATAAGGAAAATTTCTGACTTATTACCATGAAATACGTGAAATTTCTGCAATTTTGCCCCAAAATAAGGGAAATTTCTGTTTTTTTGCCCCCAAATAATGTGAATTTCAGACTTTTTACCTCAAAATAAGGGAATTTCTGCATTATTGCCACAAAATTTTAGAAATTTCTGCATTTTTGCCCCAAAATAAAGAAAATTTCTGCATTTTTTTCCTGAAATAAGTGAAATTTTTGAAATTTTGCTCCAAAATAAGTGAAATTTCTGCCTTTTTGCCCCCAAATAAGGGGAATTTCAGCCTTTTTACCTCAAAATAAGGCGAATTTTTTGCATTTTTGCCCCAAATATGGGAAATTTCTGCCTTTTTGCCCCAAAATAAGAAAAATTTCTGCAATTTTGCACCAAAATAAAAGAAATTTCTGCCTTTTTGTCCCCAAATAAGAAAATTTCTGCTTTTTTTTCTGAAATAAGTGAAATTTCTGCAATTTTGCCACAAAATAATTGAAATTTCTTCAATTTTGCCCCAAAATAAGGGAAATTACTGGAATTTTGCACCAAAGTAAATGGAATTTCTGAGTTTTGCCCCAAAATAAGGAGAATTTCTGTCTTTTTCCCCAACATATAGGGAATTTCTGCAATTTTGCTCCAAAATACGGGAAATTTTTGCCTTTTGGCCCAAAAATAAAAAAATGCATACCTTTTTGCCATAAAAAAAGGAAATATATTCATTTTTGCTCCAAAATAAGGGGAATTTCTGCTTTTTTGCCTCTAAATAAGTGGAATTTCTGTCTTTTTCCCCCAAATCAAAAAGAATTCCTGTCTTTTTGCCCCAAAATAAGGAAAATTTCTGACTTATTACCCTGAAATAAGTGAAATTTCTGCAATTTTGCCCCAAAATAAAGGAAATTTCTGCCGTTTTCCCCCAAAAAGGGGAATTTCAGCCTTTTTACCTAAAAATAAGTTGAATTTCTGCATTTTTGCCACAAAATGTGGAAAATTTCTGCCTTTTTGCCCCAAAATGAGAAAAATTTCTGCTTTTGTTTTCTGAAATAAGTGAAATTTCTGCAATTTTGCCCCAAAATAAGTGAAATTTCTGAAATTTTGCCCCAAAATAAGGGAAATTTCTGGAATTTTGCCCCAAAATAAGGGGAATTTCTAAGTTTAACACCAAAACAAGGAGAATTTCTGTCTTTTTGGCCCAACATATAGGGAATTTCTGCCTTTTTGCCCCACAATTAGGGGAATTTCTGCAATTTTGCTCAAAAATACGGGAAATTTCTGCCTTTTTGCCCGAAAATAAGAAGAATGCATACCTTTTTGCCATAAAAAAGGGAAATTTCTGCAATTTTGCTCCAAAATAAGGGGAATTTCTCCTTTTTTGCCTCTAAAAAAGTGAAATTTCTGTCTTTTTCCCCCAATACAAGGGGAATTTCTGTCTTTTTTGCCCCAAAATAAGGAAAATTTCTGACTTATTACCCTGAAATAAGTGAAATTTCTGCAATTTTGCCCCAAAATAAGGGAAATTTCTGTTTTTTTTGCCCCCAAATAATGTGAATTTCAGACTTTTTACCTCAAAATAAGGGAATTTCTGCATTTTTGCCACAAAATTTTAGGAATTTCTGCATTTTTGCCCCAAAATAAAGAAAATTTCT
Organism: Micromys minutus; assembly: GCF_963924665.1. Lineage (NCBI taxonomy): Eukaryota > Metazoa > Chordata > Mammalia > Rodentia > Muridae > Micromys > Micromys minutus. Next base: position 356,623 of record NW_027667704.1, read on the forward strand.
GCCTTTTTTTCCTGAAATAAGTGAAATTTTTGCAATTTTGCTCCAAAATAAGTGAAATTTGTGCCTTTTTGCCCCCAAATAAGGGGAATTTCAGCCTTTTTACCTCAAAATAAGGCGAATTTTTGCATTTTTGCCCCAAATATGGGAAATTTCTGCCTTTTTGCCCCAAAATAAGAAAAATTTCTGCAATTTTGTACCAAAATAAAATAAATTTCTGCCTTTTTGTCCCCAAATAAGAAAATTTCTGCTTTTTTTTTCTGAAATAAGTGAAATTTCTGCAATTTTGCCACAAAATAAGTGAAATTTCTGCAATTTTGCCCCAAAATAAGGGAAATTACTAGAATTTTGCCCCAAAGTAAATGGAATTTCTGAGTTTTGCCCCAAAATAAGGAGAATTTCTGTTTTTTTCTCCAACATATAGGGAATTTCGGCGATTTTGCTCCAAAATCCAGGGAATTTTTGCCTTTTGGCCCAAAAATAAAAAGAATGCATACCTTTTTGCCATAAAAAAAAATATATATTCATTTTTGCTCCAAAATAAGGGGAATTTCTGCTTTTTTGCCTCTAAATAAGTGGAATTTCTGTCTTTTTCCCTCAAAATAAAGGGAATTTCTGTCTTTTTTGCCTCAAAATAAGGAAAATTTGTGACTTAGTACCCTGAAATAAGTAAAATTTCTGCAATTTTGCCCCAAAATAAGAAAAATTTCTGCCTTTTTGCCCCCAAATAAGGGTAATTTCAGCCTTTTTACCTCAAAATAAGGGGAATTTCTGCATTTTAGCCCCAAAATATGGAAAATTTCTGCCTTTTTGCCCCAAAATAAGAAAAATTTCTGCAATTTTGTACCAAAATAAAAGAAATTTCTGCCTTTTTGCCCCAAAATAAAAAAATTTCTGCTTTTTTTTTCTGAAATAAGTGAAATTTCTGCAATTTTGCCCCAAAATAAATGAAATTTCTGAGTTTTGCCCCAAAATATGGAAAATTTCTGCCTTTTTGACCCAAAATAAGAAAAATTTCTGCAATTTTGTACCAAAATAAAAGAAATTTCTGCCTTTTTGCCCCAAAATAAAAAAATTTCTTTATTTTTTTTCTGAAATAAGTGAAATTTCTGGAATTTTGCCCCAAAATAAGTGAAATTTCTGAGTATTGCCCCAAAATAAAGACAATTTCTGTCTTTTTGCCCCAACATATAGGGAATTTCTGCCTTTTTGCCTCACAATTAGGGGAATTTCTGCAATTTTGCTTCCAAAATACGGGGAATTTCTGCCTTTTTGCTCAAAAATAAGATGAATGCATACCTTTTTGCCATAAAAAAGGGAAATTTCTTCATTTTTGCTCCAAAATGAGGGGTATTTCTGCTTTTTTGCCTCTAAATAAGTGGAATTTCTGTCTTTTTCCTCCAAAACAAAGAGAATTTCTGTCTTTTTTGCCCCAAAATAAGGAAAATTTCTGACTTATTACCCTGAAGTAAGTGAAATTTCTGCAATTTTGCCCCAAAATAAGGAAAATTTCTGCATTTTTGCCCACAAATAAGTTCAATTTCAGCCTTTTTACCTCAAAATTAGGGTAATTTCTGCATTTTTTCCCAAAATATGGGAAATTTCTGCCTTATTGCCCCAAAATAAAAAACATTTCTGCAATTTTGTACCAAAATAAAAGAAATTTCTGCCTTTTTGCCCCAAAATAAGAAAAATTTCTGCAATTTTGTACCAATATAAAAGAAATTTCTGCCTTTTTGCCCCAAAACAAGAAAATTTCTTCTTTTTTTTCTGAAATAAGTGAAATTTCTGCAATTTTGCACTAAAATAAGTGAAATTTCTGAGTTTTGCCCCAAAATAAGGGGAATTTCTCTTTTTGGCCCCAAAATTAGGGGAATTTCTGCTTTTTGCCACAAAATAAGGGGAATTTCTGACTTTTTGCCCTGAAATGAGTTAAATTTCTAAAATTTTTTCCCAAAATAAGGGAAATGTCTGCTTTTTACCCCAAAATAAGGGGATTTTCCGCCTTTTCGACTCAAAATAATTGCAATTTCTGACTTTTCCCCAAAAATAAACAGAATTTCTGTCTTTTTGCCCCAAAATAAGGGGAATTTCTGACTTTTTCCCCTAAAATAAGTTAAATTTCTAAAATTTTTTCTCAAAATAAGAAAAATGTCTGCTTTTTGCCCCAAAATAAAGGGAATTTCAGCCTTTTTTCACTGAAATAAGTGAAATTTCTGCAATTTTGCCCCAAAATAAGTAAAATTTCTGCAATTTTGCCCCAAAATAAAAAAAATTCTAGAATTTTGCCCCAAAATAAGTGGAATTTCTGAGTTTTGTCCCAAAATAAGGAGAATTTCTGTCTTTTTGCCCTAACATATAGGGAATTTCTGCCTTTTTGCCCCACAATTAGGGGAATTTCTGCAATTTTGCCCCAGAATAAAAGGAATTTCTGCTTTTTTGCCTCTAAATAAGTGGAATTTCAGTCTTTTTCCCCCAAATCAAAAAGAATTCCTGTCTTTTTTGCCCCAAAATAAGGAAAATTTCTGACTTATTACCCTGAAATAAGTGAAATTTCTGCAATTTTGCCCCAAAATAAGGGAAATTTCTGCCGTTTTCCCCCAAAAAGGGGAATTTCAGCCTTTTTACCTCAAAATAAGGGGAATTTCTGCATTTTTGTCACAAAATGTGGAAAATTTCTGCCTTTTTGCCCCAAAATGAGAAAAATTTCTGCTTTTGTTTTCTGAAATAAGTGAACTTTTTGCAATTTTGCCCCTAAAATAAGTGAAATTTCTGAAATTTTGCCCCAAAATAAGGGAAATTTCTGGAATTTTGCCTCAAAATAAGGGGAATTTCTAAGTTTAACACCAAAATAAGGAGAATTTCTGTCTTTTTGCCCCAACATATAGGGAATTTCTGCCTTTTTGCCCCACAATTAGGGGAATTTCTGCAATTTTGCTCCAAAATACCGGAAATTTCTGCCTTTTTGCCCAAAAATAAGAAGAATGAATACCTTTTTGCCATAAAAAAGGGAAATTTCTTCATTTTTGCTCCAAAATAAGGGGAATTTCTGCTTTTATGCCTCTAAAAAAGTGGAATTTCTGTCTTTTTCCCCCAAAACAAAGGGAATTTCTGTCTTTTTTGCCCCAAAATAAGGAAAATTTCTGACTTATTACCATGAAATACGTGAAATTTCTGCAATTTTGCCCCAAAATAAGGGAAATTTCTGTTTTTTTGCCCCCAAATAATGTGAATTTCAGACTTTTTACCTCAAAATAAGGGAATTTCTGCATTATTGCCACAAAATTTTAGAAATTTCTGCATTTTTGCCCCAAAATAAAGAAAATTTCTGCCTTTTTTTCCTGAAATAAGTGAAATTTTTGCAATTTTGCTCCAAAATAAGTGAAATTTCTGCCTTTTTGCCCCCAAATAAGGGGAATTTCAGCCTTTTTACCTCAAAATAAGGCGAATTTTTGCATTTTTGCCCCAAATATGGGAAATTTCTGCCTTTTTGCCCCAAAATAAGAAAAATTTCTGCAATTTTGTACCAAAATAAAAGAAATTTCTGCCTTTTTGTCCCCAAATAAGAAAATTTCTGCTTTTTTTTTCTGAAATAAGTGAAATTTCTGCAATTTTGCCACAAAATAAGTGAAATTTCTTCAATTTTGCCCCAAAATAAGGGAAATTACTGGAATTTTGCACCAAAGTAAATGGAATTTCTGAGTTTTGCCCCAAAATAAGGAGAATTTCTGTCTTTTTCCCCAACATATAGGGAATTTCTGCAATTTTGCTCCAAAATACGGGAAATTTTTGCCTTTTGGCCCAAAAATAAAAAAATGCATACCTTTTTGCCATAAAAAAAGGAAATATATTCATTTTTGCTCCAAAATAATGGGAATTTCTGCTTTTTTGCCTCTAAATAAGTGGAATTTCTGTCTTTTTCCCCCAAATCAAAAAGAATTCCTGTCTTTTTGCCCCAAAATAAGGAAAATTTCTGACTTATTACCCTGAAATAAGCGAAATTTCTGCAATTTTGCCCCAAAATAAAGGAAATTTCTGCCGTTTTCCCCCAAAAAGGGGAATTTCAGCCTTTTTACCTAAAAATAAGTTGAATTTCTGCATTTTTGCCACAAAATGTGGAAAATTTCTGCCTTTTTGCCCCAAAATGAGAAAAATTTCTGCTTTTGTTTTCTGAAATAAGTGAAATTTCTGCAATTTTGCCCCAAAATAAGTGAAATTTCTGAAATTTTGCCCCAAAATAAGGGAAATTTCTGGAATTTTGCCCCAAAATAAGGGGAATTTCTAAGTTTAACACCAAAACAAGGAGAATTTCTGTCTTTTTGGCCCAACATATAGGGAATTTCTGCCTTTTTGCCCCACAATTAGGGGAATTTCTGCAATTTTGCTCAAAAATACGGGAAATTTCTGCCTTTTTGCCCGAAAATAAGAAGAATGCATACCTTTTTGCCATAAAAAAAGGAAATTTCTGCAATTTTGCTCCAAAATAAGGGGAATTTCTCCATTTTTGCCTCTAAAAAAGTGAAATTTATGTCTTTTTCCCCCAATACAAAGGGAATTTCTGTCTTTTTTGCTCCAAAATAAGGAAAATTTCTGACTTATTACCCTGAAATAAGTGAAATTTCTGCAATTTTGCCCCAAAATAAGGGAAATTTCTGTTTTTTTGCCCCCAAATAATGTGAATTTCAGACTTTTTACCTCAAAATAAGGGAATTTCTGCATTTTTGCCACAAAATTTTAGGAATTTCTGCATTTTTGCCCCAAAATAAAGAAAATTTCTGCCTTTTTTTCCTGAAATAAGTGAAATTTTTGCAATTTTGCTCCAAAATAAGTGAAATTTGTGCCTTTTTGCCCCCAAATAAGGGGAATTTCAGCCTTTTTACCTCAAAATAAGGCGAATTTTTGCATTTTTGCCCCAAATATGGGAAATTTCTGCCTTTTTGCCCCCAAATAAGAAAAATTTCTGCAATTTTGTACCAAAATAAAATAAATTTCTGCCTTTTTGTCCCCAAATAAGAAAATTTCTGCTTTTTTTTCTGAAATAAGTGAAATTTCTGCAATTTTGCCACAAAATAAGTGAAATTTCTGCAATTTTGCCCCAAAATAAGGGAAATTACTGGAATTTTGCCCCAAAGTAAATGGAATTTCTGAGTTTTGCCCCAAAATAAGGAGAATTTCTGTTTTTTTCTCCAACATATAGGGAATTTCTGCGATTTTGCTCCAAAATACGGGGAATTTTTGCCTTTTGGCCCAAAAATAAAAAGAATGCATACCTTTTTGCCATAAAAAAAAGAAATATATTCATTTTTGCTCCAAAATAAGGGGAATTTCTGCTTTTTTGCCTCTAAATAAGTGGAATTTCTGTCTTTTTCCCTCAAAATAAAGGGAATTTCTGTCTTTTTTGCCTCAAAATAAGGAAAATTTGTGACTTAGTACCCTGAAATAAGTAAAATTTCTGCAATTTTGCCCCAAAATAAGAAAAATTACTGCCTTTTTGCCCCCAAATAAGGGTAATTTCAGCCTTTTTACCTCAAAATAAGGGGAATTTCTGCATTTTAGCCCCAAAATATGGAAAATTTCTGCCTTTTTGCCCCAAAATAAGAAAAATTTCTGCAATTTTGTACCAAAATAAAAGAAATTTCTGCCTTTTTGCCCCAAAACAAGAAAATTTCTTCTTTTTTTTCTGAAATAAGTGAAATTTCTGCAATTTTGCACTAAAATAAGTGAAATTTCTGAGTTTTGCCCCAAAATAAGGGGAATTTCTCTTTTTGGCCCCAAAATTAGGGGAATTTCTGCTTTTTGCCACAAAATAAGGGGAATTTCTGACTTTTTGCCCTGAAATGAGTTAAATTTCTAAAATTTTTTCCCAAAATAAGGGAAATGTCTGCTTTTTACCCCAAAATAAGGGGATTTTCCGCCTTTTCGACTCAAAATAATTGCAATTTCTGACTTTTCCCCAAAAATAAACAGAATTTCTGTCTTTTTGCCCCAAAATAAGGGGAATTTCTGACTTTTTCCCCTAAAATAAGTTAAATTTCTAAAATTTTTTCTCAAAATAAGAAAAATGTCTGCTTTTTGCCCCAAAATAAAGGGAATTTCAGCCTTTTTTCACTGAAATAAGTGAAATTTCTGCAATTTTGCCCCAAAATAAGTAAAATTTCTGCAATTTTGCCCCAAAATAAAAAAAAATTCTGGAATTTTGCCCCAAAATAAGTGGAATTTCTGAGTTTTGTCCCAAAATAAGGAGAATTTCTGTCTTTTTGCCCTAACATATAAGGAATTTCTGCCTTTTTGCCCCACAATTAGGGGAATTTCTGCAATTTTGCCCCAGAATAAAAGGAATTTCTGCTTTTTTGCCTCTAAATAAGTGGAATTTCAGTCTTTTTCCTCCAAATCAAAAAGAATTCCTGTCTTTTTTGCCCCAAAATAAGGAAAATTTCTGACTTATTACCCTGAAATAAGTGAAATTTCTGCAATTTTGCCCCAAAATAAGGGAAATTTCTGCCGTTTTCCCCCAAAAAGGGGAATTTCAGCCTTTTTACCTCAAAATAAGGGGAATTTCTGCATTTTTGTCACAAAATGTGGAAAATTTCTGCCTTTTTGCCCCAAAATGAGAAAAATTTCTGCTTTTGTTTTCTGAAATAAGTGAAATTTCTGCAATTTTGCCCCTAAAATAAGTGAAATTTCTGAAATTTTGCCCCAAAATAAGGGAAATTTCTGGAATTTTGCCCCAAAATAAGGGGAATTTCTAAGTTTAACACCAAAATAAGGAGAATTTCTGTCTTTTTGCCCCAACATATAGGGAATTTCTGCCTTTTTGCCCCACAATTAGGGGAATTTCTGCAATTTTGCTCCAAAATACTGGAAATTTCTGCCTTTTTGCCCAAAAATAAGAAGAATGCATACCTTTTTGCCATAAAAAAGGGAAATTTCTTCATTTTTGCTCCAAAATAAGGGGAATTTCTGCTTTTATGCCTCTAAAAAAGTGTAATTTCTGTCTTTTTCCCCCAAAACAAAGGGAATTTCTGTCTTTTTTGCCCCAAAATAAGGAAAATTTCTGACTTATTACCATGAAATACGTGAAATTTCTGCAATTTTGCCCCAAAATAAGGGAAATTTCTGTTTTTTTGCCCCCAAATAATGTGAATTTCAGACTTTTTACCTCAAAATAAGGGAATTTCTGCATTATTGCCACAAAATTTTAGAAATTTCTGCATTTTTGCCCCAAAATAAAGAAAATTTCTGCCTTTTTTTCCTGAAATAAGTGAAATTTTTGCAATTTTGCTCCAAAATAAGTGAAATTTCTGCCTTTTTGCCCCCAAATAAGGGGAATTTCAGCCTTTTTACCTCAAAATAAGGCGAATTTTTGCATTTTTGCCCCAAATATGGGAAATTTCTGCCTTTTTGCCCCAAAATAAGAAAAATTTCTGCAATTTTGTACCAAAATAAAAGAAATTTCTGCCTTTTTGTCCCCAAATAAGAAAATTTCTGCTTTTTTTTCTGAAATAAGTGAAATTTCTGCAATTTTGCCACAAAATAAGTGAAATTTCTTCAATTTTGCCCCAAAATAAGGGAAATTACTGGAATTTTGCACCAAAGTAAATGGAATTTCTGAGTTTTGCCCCAAAATAAGGAGAATTTCTGTCTTTTTCCCCAACATATAGGGAATTTCTGCAATTTTGCTCCAAAATACGGGAAATTTTTGCCTTTTGGCCCAAAAATAAAAAAATGCATACCTTTTTGCCATAAAAAAAGAAAATATATTCATTTTTGCTCCAAAATAATGGGAATTTCTGCTTTTTTGCCTCTAAATAAGTGGAATTTCTGTCTTTTTCCCCCAAATCAAAAAGTATTCCTGTCTTTTTGCCCCAAAATAAGGAAAATTTCTGACTTATTACCCTGAAATAAGTGAAATTTCTGCAATTTTGCCCCAAAATAAAGGAAATTTCTGCCGTTTTCCCCCAAAAAGGGGAATTTCAGCCTTTTTACCTAAAAATAAGTTGAATTTCTGCATTTTTGCCACAAAATGTGGAAAATTTCTGCCTTTTTGCCCCAAAATGAGAAAAATTTCTGCTTTTGTTTTCTGAAATAAGTGAAATTTCTGCAATTATGCCCCAAAATAAGTGAAATTTCTGAAATTTTGCCCCAAAATAAGGGAAATTTCTGGAATTTTGCCCCAAAATAAGGGGAATTTCTAAGTTTAACACCAAAACAAGGAGAATTTCTGTCTTTTTGGCCCAACATATAGGGAATTTCTGCCTTTTTGCCCCACAATTAGGGGAATTTCTGCAATTTTGCTCAAAAATACGGGAAATTTCTGCCTTTTTGCCCGAAAATAAGAAGAATGCATACCTTTTTGCCATAAAAAAAGGAAATTTCTGCAATTTTGCTCCAAAATAAGGGGAATTTCTCCTTTTTTGCCTCTAAAAAAGTGAAATTTATGTCTTTTTCCCCCAATACAAAGGGAATTTCTGTCTTTTTTGCTCCAAAATAAGGAAAATTTCTGACTTATTACCCTGAAATAAGTGAAATTTCTGCAATTTTGCCCCAAAATAAGGGAAATTTCTGTTTTTTTGCCCCCAAATAATGTGAATTTCAGACTTTTTACCTCAAAATAAGGGAATTTCTGAATTTTTGCCACAAAATTTTAGGAATTTCTGCATTTTTGCCCCAAAATAAAGAAAATTTCTGCCTTTTTTTCCTGAAATAAGTGAAATTTTTGCAATTTTGCTCCAAAATAAGTGAAATTTGTGCCTTTTTGCCCCCAAATAAGGGGAATTTCAGCCTTTTTACCTCAAAATAAGGCGAATTTTTGCATTTTTGCCCCAAATATGGGAAATTTCTGCCTTTTTGCCCCAAAATAAGAAAAATTTCTGCAATTTTGTACCAAAATAAAATAAATTTCTGCCTTTTTGTCCCCAAATAAGAAAATTTCTGCTTTTTTTTTCTGAAATAAGTGAAATTTCTGCAATTTTGCCACAAAATAAGTGAAATTTCTGCAATTTTGCCCCAAAATAAGGGAAATTACTGGAATTTTGCCCCAAAGTAAATGGAATTTCTGAGTTTTGCCCCAAAATAAGGAGAATTTCTGTTTTTTTCTCCAACATATAGGGAATTTCTGCGATTTTGCTCCAAAATACGGGGAATTTTTGCCTTTTGGCCCAAAAATAAAAAGAATGCATACCTTTTTGCCATAAAAAAAAGAAATATATTCATTTTTGCTCCAAAATAAGGGGAATTTCTGCTTTTTTGCCTCTAAATAAGTGGAATTTCTGTCTTTTTCCCTCAAAATGAAGGGAATTTCTGTCTTTTTTGCCTCAAAATAAGGAAAATTTGTGACTTAGTACCCTGAAATAAGTAAAATTTCTGCAATTTTGCCCCAAAATAAGAAAAATTTCTGCCTTTTTGCCCCCAAATAAGGGTAATTTCAGCCTTTTTACCTCAAAATAAGGGGAATTTCTGCATTTTAGCCCCAAAATATGGAAAATTTCTGCCTTTTTGCCCCAAAATAAGAAAAATTTCTGCAATTTTGTACCAAAATAAAAGAAATTTCTGCCTTTTTGCCCCAAAATAAAAAAATTTCTGCTTTTTTTTTCTGAAATAAGTGAAATTTCTGCAATTTTGCCCCAAAATAAATGAAATTTCTGAGTTTTGCCCCAAAATATGGAAAATTTCTGCCTTTTTGACCCAAAATAAGAAAAATTTCTGCAATTTTGTACCAAAATAAAAGAAATTTCTGCCTTTTTGCCCCAAAATAAAAAAATTTCTTTATTTTTTTCTGAAATAAGTGAAATTTCTGGAATTTTGCCCCAAAATAAGTGAAATTTCTGAGTATTGCCCCAAAATAAAGACAATTTCTGTCTTTTTGCCCCAACATATAGGGAATTTCTGCCTTTTTGCCTCACAATTAGGGGAATTTCTGCAATTTTGCTTCCAAAATACGGGGAATTTCTGCCTTTTTGCTCAAAAATAAGATGAATGCATACCTTTTTGCCATAAAAAAGGGAAATTTCTTCATTTTTGCTCCAAAATGAGGGGTATTTCTGCTTTTTTGCCTCTAAATAAGTGGAATTTCTGTCTTTTTCCTCCAAAACAAAGAGAATTTCTGTCTTTTTTGCCCCAAAATAAGGAAAATTTCTGACTTATTACCCTGAAGTAAGTGAAATTTCTGCAATTTTGCCCCAAAATAAGGAAAATTTCTGCATTTTTGCCCACAAATAAGTTGAATTTCAGCCTTTTTACCTCAAAATTAGGGTAATTTCTGCATTTTTCCCCAAAATATGGGAAATTTCTGCCTTATTGCCCCAAAATAAAAAACATTTCTGCAATTTTGTACCAAAATAAAAGAAATTTCTGCCTTTTTGCCCCAAAATAAGAAAAATTTCTGCAATTTTGTACCAAAATAAAAAAAAAATTTCTGCCTTTTTGCCCCAAAACAAGAAAATTTCTTCTTTTTTTCCTGAAATAAGTGAAATTTCTGCAATTTTGCACTAAAATAAGTGAAATTTCTGAGTTTTGCCCCAAAATAAGGGGAATTTCTCTTTTTGGCCCCAAAATTAGGGGAATTTCTGCTTTTTGCCACAAAATAAGGGGAATTTCTGACTTTTTGCCCTGAAATGAGTTAAATTTCTAAAATTTTTTCCCAAAATAAGGGAAATGTCTGCTTTTTACCCCAAAATAAGGGGATTTTCCGCCTTTTCGACTCAAAATAATTGCAATTTCTGACTTTTCCCCAAAAATAAACAGAATTTCTGTCTTTTTGCCCCAAAATAAGGGGAATTTCTGACTTTTTCCCTTAAAATAAGTTAAATTTCTAAAAATTTTTTTTAATAAGAAAAATGTCTGCTTTTTGCCCCAAAATAAAGGGAATTTCAGCCTTTTTTCACTGAAATAAGTGAAATTTCTGCAATTTTGCCCCAAAATAAGTAAAATTTCTGCAATTTTGCCCCAAAATAAAAAAAAATTCTGGAATTTTGCCCCAAAATAAGTGGAATTTCTGAGTTTTGTCCCAAAATAAGGAGAATTTCTGTCTTTTTGCCCTAACATATAAGGAATTTCTGCCTTTTTGCCCCACAATTAGGGGAATTTCTGCAATTTTGCCCCAGAATAAAAGGAATTTCTGCTTTTTTGCCTCTAAATAAGTGGAATTTCAGTCTTTTTCCCCCAAATCAAAAAGAATTCCTGTCTTTTTTGCCCCAAAATAAGGAAAATTTCTGACTTATTACCCTGAAATAAGTGAAATTTCTGCAATTTTGCCCCAAAATAAGGGAAATTTCTGCCGTTTTCCCCCAAAAAGGGGAATTTCAGCCTTTTTACCTCAAAATAAGGGGAATTTCTGCATTTTTGTCACAAAATGTGGAAAATTTCTGCCTTTTTGCCCCAAAATGAGAAAAATTTCTGCTTTTGTTTTCTGAAATAAGTGAAATTTCTGCAATTTTGCCCCTAAAATAAGTGAAATTTCTGAAATTTTGCCCCAAAATAAGGGAAATTTCTGGAATTTTGCCCCAAAATAAGGGGAATTTCTAAGTTTAACACCAAAATAAGGAGAATTTCTGTCTTTTTGCCCCAACATATAGGGAATTTCTGCCTTTTTGCCCCACAATTAGGGGAATTTCTGCAATTTTGCTCCAAAATACGGGAAATTTCTGCCTTTTTGCCCGAAATTAAGAAGAAGCATACCTTTTTGCCATAAAAAAAGGAAATTTCTTCATTTTTGCTCCAAATTAAGGGGAATTTCTGCTTTTTTGCCTCTAAAAAAGTGGAATTTCTGTCTTTTTCCCCCAAAACAAAGGGAATTTCTGTCTTTTATGCCCCAAAATAAGGAAAATTTCTGACTTATTACCCTGAAATAAGTGAAATTTCTGCAATTTTGCGCCAAAATAAGGGAAATTTCTGTTTTTTTGCCCCCAAATAATGTGAATTTCAGACTTTTTACCTCAAAATAAGGGAATTTCTGCATTTTTGCCACAAAATTTTAGGGATTTCTGCATTTTTCACCCAAAATAAAGAAAATTTCTGTTTTTTTCCTGAAATAAGTGAAATTTTTTCAATTTTGCCCCAAAATAAGTGAAATTTCTGCCTTTTTGCCCCCAAATACGGGGAATTTCAGCCTTTTTTCCTCAAAATAAGGCGAATTTTTGCATTTTTGCCCCAAAATATGGGAAATTTCTGCCTTTTTGCCCCAAAATAAAAAACATTTCTTCAATTTTGTACCAAAATAAAAGAAATTTCTGCCTTTTTGCCCCAAAATAAAAAAATTTCTGCTTTTTTTTTCTGAAATAAGTGAAATTTCTGCAATTTTGCCCCAAAATAAATGAAATTTCTGAGTTTTGCCCCAAAATATGGAAAATTTCTGCCTTTTTGACCCAAAATAAGAAAAATTTCTGCAATTTTGTACCAAAATAAAAGAAATTTCTGCCTTTTTGCCCCAAAATAAAAAAATTTCTTTATTTTTTTCTGAAATAAGTGAAATTTCTGGAATTTTGCCCCAAAATAAGTGAAATTTCTGAGTATTGCCCCAAAATAAAGACAATTTCTGTCTTTTTGCCCCAACATATAGGGAATTTCTGCCTTTTTGCCTCACAATTAGGGGAATTTCTGCAATTTTGCTTCCAAAATACGGGGAATTTCTGCCTTTTTGCTCAAAAATAAGATGAATGCATACCTTTTTGCCATAAAAAAGGGAAATTTCTTCATTTTTGCTCCAAAATGAGGGGTATTTCTGCTTTTTTGCCTCTAAATAAGTGGAATTTCTGTCTTTTTCCTCCAAAACAAAGAGAATTTCTGTCTTTTTTGCCCCAAAATAAGGAAAATTTCTGACTTATTACCCTGAAGTAAGTGAAATTTCTTCAATTTTGCCCCAAAATAAGGAAAATTTCTGCATTTTTGCCCACAAATAAGTTGAATTTCAGCCTTTTTACCTCAAAATTAGGGTAATTTCTGCATTTTTCCCCAAAATATGGGAAATTTCTGCCTTATTGCCCCAAAATAAAAAACATTTCTGCAATTTTGTACCAAAATAAAAGAAATTTCTGCCTTTTTGCCCCAAAATAAGAAAAATTTCTGCAATTTTGTACCAAAATAAAAAAAAAATTTCTGCCTTTTTGCCCCAAAACAAGAAAATTTCTTCTTTTTTTCCTGAAATAAGTGAAATTTCTGCAATTTTGCACTAAAATAAGTGAAATTTCTGAGTTTTGCCCCAAAATAAGGGGAATTTCTCTTTTTGGCCCCAAAATTAGGGGAATTTCTGCTTTTTGCCACAAAATAAGGGGAATTTCTGACTTTTTGCCCTGAAATGAGTTAAATTTCTAAAATTTTTTCCCAAAATAAGGGAAATGTCTGCTTTTTACCCCAAAATAAGGGGATTTTCCGCCTTTTCGACTCAAAATAATTGCAATTTCTGACTTTTCCCCAAAAATAAACAGAATTTCTGTCTTTTTGCCCCAAAATAAGGGGAATTTCTGACTTTTTCCCCTAAAATAAGTTAAATTTCTAAAATTTTTTTTAATAAGAAAAATGTCTGCTTTTTGCCCCAAAATAAAGGGAATTTCAGCCTTTTTTCACTGAAATAAGTGAAATTTCTGCAATTTTGCCCCAAAATAAGTAAAATTTCTGCAATTTTGCCCCAAAATAAAAAAAAATTCTGGAATTTTGCCCCAAAATAAGTGGAATTTCTGAGTTTTGTCCCAAAATAAGGAGAATTTCTGTCTTTTTGCCCTAACATATAAGGAATTTCTGCCTTTTTGCCCCACAATTAGGGGAATTTCTGCAATTTTGCCCCAGAATAAAAGGAATTTCTGCTTTTTTGCCTCTAAATAAGTGGAATTTCAGTCTTTTTCCCCCAAATCAAAAAGAATTCCTGTCTTTTTTGCCCCAAAATAAGGAAAATTTCTGACTTATTACCCTGAAATAAGTGAAATTTCTGCAATTTTGCCCCAAAATAAGGGAAATTTCTGCCGTTTTCCCCCAAAAAGGGGAATTTCAGCCTTTTTACCTCAAAATAAGGGGAATTTCTGCATTTTTGTCACAAAATGTGGAAAATTTCTGCCTTTTTGCCCCAAAATGAGAAAAATTTCTGCTTTTGTTTTCTGAAATAAGTGAAATTTCTGCAATTTTGCCCCTAAAATAAGTGAAATTTCTGAAATTTTGCCCCAAAATAAGGGAAATTTCTGGAATTTTGCCCCAAAATAAGGGGAATTTCTAAGTTTAACACCAAAATAAGGAGAATTTCTGTCTTTTTGCCCCAACATATAGGGAATTTCTGCCTTTTTGCCCCACAATTAGGGGAATTTCTGCAATTTTGCTCCAAAATACGGGAAATTTCTGCCTTTTTGCCCGAAATTAAGAAGAAGCATACCTTTTTGCCATAAAAAAAGGAAATTTCTTCATTTTTGCTCCAAATTAAGGGGAATTTCTGCTTTTTTGCCTCTAAAAAAGTGGAATTTCTGTCTTTTTCCCCCAAAACAAAGGGAATTTCTGTCTTTTATGCCCCAAAATAAGGAAAATTTCTGACTTATTACCCTGAAATAAGTGAAATTTCTGCAATTTTGCGCCAAAATAAGGGAAATTTCTGTTTTTTTGCCCCCAAATAATGTGAATTTCAGACTTTTTACCTCAAAATAAGGGAATTTCTGCATTTTTGCCACAAAATTTTAGGGATTTCTGCATTTTTCACCCAAAATAAAGAAAATTTCTGTTTTTTTCCTGAAATAAGTGAAATTTTTTCAATTTTGCCCCAAAATAAGTGAAATTTCTGCCTTTTTGCCCCCAAATACGGGGAATTTCAGCCTTTTTTCCTCAAAATAAGGCGAATTTTTGCATTTTTGCCCCAAAATATGGGAAATTTCTGCCTTTTTGCCCCAAAATAAAAAACATTTCTTCAATTTTGTACCAATATTAAAGAAATTTCTGCCTTTTTGCCCCAAAATATGAAAATTTCTACTTTTTTTCTGAAATAAGTGAAATTTCTGCAATTTTGCCCCAAAATAAGTGAAATTTCTGAGTTTTGCCCTAAAATAAGGAGAATTTCTGAATTTTTGCCTCAACATATAGGGAATTTCTGCCTTTTTGCCCCACAATTAGATTAATTTCTAAAATTTTTCTCCAAAATACGGGAAATTTCTGCCTTCTTGCCCAAAAATAAGAAGAATTCATACCTTTTTGCCAAAAAACGGGAAATTTCTTCATTTTTGCTCAAAAATAAAAGGAATTTCTGCTTTTTTGCCTCTAAATAAGTGGAATTTTTGTATTTTTCCACCAAAACAAAGGGAATTTCTGTGTTTTTTGCCCCAAAATAATAAAAATTTATGACTTATTACCCTGAAGTAAGTGAAATTTCTGCAATTTTGCCCCAAAATAAGGGAAATTTCTGCCTTTTTGCCCCCAAATAAAAGGAATTTCAGCCTTTTTACCTCAAAATAAGGGGAATTTCTGCATTTTTGCCAAAAAATATCGAAAATTTCTGCCTTTTTGCCCCAAAATAAGAAAAATTTCTGCAATTTTGTACCAAAATAAAAGAAATTTCTGCCTTTTTGCCCCAAAACAAGAAAATTTCTTCTTTTTTTCTGAAATAAGTGAAATTTCTGCAATTTTGCACAAAAATAAGTGAAATTTCTGAGTTTTGCCCCAAAATATGGGAAATTTTAGCCTTTTTGCCCCAAAATAAAAAAAAAATTTCTGCAATTTTGTACCAAAATAAAAGAAATTTCTACCTTTTTGCCCTAAAATATAAAAATTTCTGCTTTTTTTTCTGAAATAAGTGAAATTTCTGGAATTTTGCCCCAAAATAAGTGAAATTTTTGAGTTTTGCCCCAAAATAAGGAGAATTTCTGTCTTTTTGCCCCAACATAAAGAAAATTTCTGCCTTTTTGCCATAAAAGGATTTTCCGCCTTTCTGACTCAAAATAAGTGCAATTTCTGCCTTTTCCCACAAAATAAACAAAATTTCTGTTTTTTTGCCCCAAAATAAGGGGAATTTCTGACTTTTTGCCCGAAAATAAGGGGAATTTCAGCCTTTTTACCTCAAAATAAGGGAAATTTCTGCCTTTTTGCCCCAAAATAGGGGGAATTTCTGCCTTTTTGCCCCAAAATAAGAAAAATTTCTGCAATTTTGTTCCAAAATAAAAGAAATTTCTGCCTTTTTGCCCCAAAATAAAAAAAATTCTGCCTTTTTTCTGAAATAAGTGAAATTTCTGAAATTTTGCCCCAAAATAAGGAATATTTCTGCAATTTTGCCCCAATGTAAAGGAAATTTCTGCAATTTTGCCCCAAAATAAGGGGAATTTCTGACATTTTGCTCCCAAAAAAAGAAGATTTTTTGTTTTTTTGCCCCAAAATAAGGAGAATTTCTGTTTTTTTGCCCGAAAATTATGAGAATTTCTGCAATTTTGTTTCAAAATACAGGGAATTTCTGCCTTTTAGCCCCAAAATAAAGGGAATTTCTGCATTTTCCCCCAATATTTGGGGAATTTCTGCATTTTATCTCTAAATAAGGGGAATTTTTGCATTTTACCTCAAAATAAGAAGAATTTCTGTCTTTTGCCCCGAAATATGGGGAGTTTCTGCCTTTTTGTTCCAAAATAAAGAAAATTCCTTCAATTTTGTACCATAATAAAAGAAATTTCTGCTTTTTGCCATAAAATAAGGGAAATTTCTGACTTTTTGCCCTGAAATAAATGAAATTTATGCAATTTTGCCCGAAAATAAGGGAAATTTGTGCCTTTTTGCCCCAAAATAAGAAGAATTTCTGCCTTTTGCCCCAAAATATGTGGAATTTCAGCATTTTACCTCAAAATAAGAAGAATTTCAGCCTTATTGCACCAAAATATGGAGAATTTCTGCCTTTTTGCCCCAAAATAAAGGGAATTTCTGCTTTTTTACACCAATATTAGGGGAATTTCTGCAATTTTGCTCCAAAATACCAGTCATTTCTGTCTTTATGCCTGACATTAAGTGGAAGTTCTGCCTTTTTGTCCGGAAATATGTGAAATTTCTTCAATATTAGCCAAAAATTAGGGATTACATCTTTTTGCCCCAAAATAAGAGGAATTTCTGCCATTTTGCCCTAAAATATTTAAAATTTCTGCAATTTTACCTTAAAATAAGGAGAATTTCTGCTTTTTGCCCCAAAATGAGGGAAATTTCAGCCTTATTTCCTCAAAATAAGGGGAATTTCTGCCTTTTTGTTCGAAAATAATGGGAATGCATACTTTTTGCCATAAAAAAGGGAAATTTCTTTATTTTTGCTCCAAAATAAAAGAAATTTCTGCCTTTTTGCCTCCAAATAAGTGGAATTTCTATCTTTTTCCCCCAAAACAAAGGGAATTTCTGTCTTTTTTGCCCCCAAATATAAGGAATTTCTGACTTATTACCCTGAAATAAGTGAAATTTCTGCAATATTGCCCCAAAATAAAGAAAATTTCTGACTTTTTTGCCCCAAAATAAAAGAAATTCCTGGAATTTTGTCTCAAAATAAGTGGAATTTCTGAGTTTTGCCCCAAAATAAAAAGAATTTTTGTCTTTTTGCCCTAACATATAGGGAATTTCTGCATTTTTGCCCCCCCCAAAAAAAAGAAAATTTCTGCATTTTTTTTCTGAAATAAGTGAAATTTCTGCAATTTTGCCCCAAAATAAGTGAAATTTTTGCAATTTTGCCCTAAAATAAGAGAAATTTCTGGAATTTTGTCCCAAAATAAGTGGAATTTCTGAGTTTTGCCCCAAAATAAGGAGAATTTCTGTCTTTTTGCCCTAACATATAGGGAATTTCTGCCTTTTTGCCCCACAATTAGGGGAATTTCTGCAATTTTGCTTCAAAATACGGGAAATTTCTGCTTTTTAGCCCGAAAATAAGGGGAATGTATACCTTTTGCCACAAAAAAGAGAAATTTCTTTATTTTTGCCCCAAAATAAGAGGAATTTCTGATTTTTACCCCAAAATAAGTGAAATTTCTGCCTTTTTATCCAAAAATAAATGGAATTTCTGTTTTTTGCCATCAAAATAAAAGGAATTTTTGAATTATGCCCTGAAATAAGTGAAATTTCTGTAATTTTGCCCCAAAATAAAAGAAATTTCTGCCTTTTTGCCACAAAATAAGGGGAATTTCTGTCTTTTTGCCCCAAAATAAGGGACATTTTTGCTTTATTGCCCCCAAATAAGGGAAATTTCAACCTTTTTACCTCAAAATAAGAGGAATTTCTGCATTTTTGTCACAAAATATTAAGAATTTCTGCCATTTTGCTCCAAAATACGGAAAATTTCTGCCTTTTTTCCCAGAAATAAGTGAAATTTCTTCAATTTTGCCCCAAGATAAGTGAAATTTCTGATATTTTGCCCTAAAATAAGGGAATTTTCTAGAATTTTGCCCCAAAATAAGTGGAATTTATAAGTTTTGCCCCAAAATAAGGAGAATTTCTGTCTTTTTGCCCCAACATATAGGGAATTTCTGCATATTTGCCCCACAATTAGGGGAATTTCTGCAATTTTGCTCCAAAATACGGGGAATTTCTGCCTTTTTGCCCGAAAAAATGAAGAATGCATACCTTTTTGCCATAAAAAAGGGAAATTTCTTCATTTTTGCTCCAAAATAAAAGGAATTTCTTCTTTTTTGCCTCTAAATAAGTGGAATTTCTGTCTTTTTCCCCAAAAAACAAAGGGAATTTCTTTATCTTTTGCCTCAAAATAAGGAAAATTTCTGACTTATTACCCTGAAGTACGTGAAATTTCTGCAATTTTGCCCAAAAATAAGGAAATTTTCTGCCTTTTTGCCCCCAAATAAGGGGAATTTTAGCTTTTTTAACTCAAAATAAGAGGAATTTCTGCATTTTTGCCACAAAATATTAGGAATTTCTGACTTTTTGCCCCAAAATAAGAAAAATTTCTGCCTTTTTTAAATGAAATAAGTGAAATTTCTGCAATTTTGCTCCAAAATAAGTGAAATTTCTGTAATTTTACCCCAAAATAAGAGATATTTCTGGAATTTTGCCCCAAAATAAGTGGAATTTCTGAGTTTTGCCCCAAAATAAAGAGAATATCTGTCTTTTTGCCCCAACATATAGGGAATTTCTGCCTTTTTGCCCCACAATTAGGGGAATTTCTGCAATTTTGCTCCAAAATACGGGGAATTTCTGCCTTTTTGCCTGAAAATAAGAAGAATGCATACTTTTTTTGCAATAATAAAGGGAAAATTCTTCATTTTTGCTCCAAAATAAGAGGAATATCTGCTTCTTTGCGTCTAAATAAGTGGAATTTCTGTCTTTTTCCCCCAAAACAAAAGGAATTTCTGTCTTTTTTGCCCCAAAATAAGGAAAATTTCTGACTTATTACCCTGAAATAAGTGAAATTTCTGAAATTTTGCCCCAAAATAAGGGAAATTTCTGCCTTTTTGCCCCCAAATAAAAAGAATTTCAGCCTTTTTACCTCAAAATAAGGGGAATTTCTGCATTTTTGCCACAAACTATTAGGAATTTCTGCCTTTTTGCCCCAAAATAAGGAAAATTTCTGCCTTTTTTCCCTGAAATAAGTGAAATTTCTGCAATTTTGCCCCAAAATAAGTGAAATTTCTGCCTTTTTGCCCAAAAATAAGGAAAATTTCTGCCTTTTTCCCCTGAAATATGTGAAATTTATGCAATTTTGACCCAAAATAAGTGAAATTTCTGCAATTTTGCCTCAAAATAAGGGAAATTTCTGGAATTTTGCCCCAAAATAAGTGGAATTTCTGAGTTTTGCCCCAAAATAAGGAGAATTTCTGTCTTTTTGCCCCAACAAATTGGGAATTTCTGCCTTTTTGCGTCAGAACTAGGGGAATTTGTGCAATTTTGCTCCAAAATACGGGGAATTTCTGCTTTTTTTCCCAAAAATAAAGGGTATGTATACCTTTTGCCACAAAAAAGGGAAATTTCTTTATTTTTGCCCCAAAATAAGAGGAATTTCTGCCTTTTTACCTCAAAATAAGTGAAATTTCTGTATTTTTACCAAAAAATAAACGGAATTTCTGTCTTTTTGCCCCAAAATAGAAAATATTTTTGAATTATGCTCTGAAATAAGTGAAATTTCTTCAATTTTGCTCTAAAATAAAAGCAATTTCTGCCTTTTTGCCACAAAATAAGGAGAATTTCTGCCTTTTTGCCCCCAAATAAGGAGATTTTCATCCTTTTTACCTCAAAATAAAGGGAATTTCTGCATTTTTGCCACAAAATATTAGGAATTTCTGACTTTTTGCTTTAAAAAATAGAAAATTTCTGCCTTTTATACCTGAAATAAGTAAAATTTCTGCAATTTTGCCCCAAAAGTAGTGAAATTTCTGCAATTTTGCCCCAAAATAAGGGAAATTTCTGGAATTTTGCCCCAAAATAAGTGGAATTTCTGAGTTTTGCGCCAAAATAAGGAGAAATTCTGTCTTTTTGCACCAACTAATAGGAAATTTCTGCCTTTTTGCCCCACACCTGGGGGAATTTCTGCAATTTTGCTCCAAAATACAAGGAATTTCTGCTTTATTGCCCGAAAATAAGGGGAATGTATACCTTTTGCTAAAAAAAGGGAAATTTCTTCATTTTTGCCCCAAAATAAGTGGAATTTCTGCCTTTTTACCTCAAAATAAGTGAAATTTCTGCCTTTTTACCCAAAAATAAAAGGAATTTCTGTCTTTTGCCCCAAAAATAAAAGTAATTTTTTAATTAGGCCCTGAAATAAGAGAAATTTCTGCAATTTTGCCCTAAAATAAAAAAAATTTCTGCCTTTTTGCCCCCAAATAGAAGGAATTTCAGCCTTTTCACCTCAAAATAATGGGAATTTCTGCATTTTTGCCACTAAATATTAGGAATTTCTGACTTTTTGCTTTAAAATAAGGAAAATTTCTGCCTTTTTTCCCTGAAATAAATGGAATTTCTGCAATTTTGCCCAAAAATAACTGAAATTTCTGCAATTTTGCCCCAAAATAAGGGAAATTTCTAAAATTTTGCCCCAAAATAAGTGGAATTTCTGAGTTTTGCCCCAAAATAAGGATAATTTCTGTCTTTTTGCCCCAACAAATAGGGAATTTCTGCCTTTTTGCCCCCACAACTAGGGGAATTTCTGCAATTTTGCTCCAAAATACAAGGAATTTCTGCTTTTTTCCCGAAAATAAAGGGAATGTATACCTTTTGCCAAAAAAATGGAAATTTCTTCATTTTTGCCCCAAAATAAGAGGAATTTCTGACTTTTTACCTCGAAATAAGTGAAATTTCTGCCTTTTTACCCAAAAATAAACAGAATTTCTGTCTTTTTGCCCCAAAATAAAAGGAATTTTTGAATTATGCCCTGACATATGTGAAATTTCTGCAATTTTGCCACAAAATTAGTGAAATTTCTGCAATTTTGCCCCAAAATAAAAGAAATTCCTGGAATTTTGCCCCAAAATAAGTGGAATTTCTGAGTTTTGCCCCAAAATAAGGAGAATTTCTGTCTTTTTGCCCTAACATATAGGGTATTTCTGCCTTTTTGCCCCACAATTAGGGGAATTTCTGCAATTTTGCTCCAAAATACGGGGAATTTCTGCTTTTTAGCCTGAAAATAAGGGCAATGTATACCTTTTGCCACAAAAAAGGGAAATTTCTTCATTTTTGCCCCAAAATAAGAGGAATTTCTGATTTTTACCTCAAAATAAGTGAAATTTCTGCCTTTTTACCCAAAAATAAACGGAATTTCTGTTTTTTGCCGTCAAAATAAAAGGAATTTTTGAATTATGCCCTGAAATAAGTGAAATTTCTGTAATTTTGCCCCAAAATAAAAGAAATTTCTGCCTTTTTGCCACAAAATAAGGGGAATTTCTGTCTTTTTGCCCCAAAATAAGGGACATTTTAGCCTTTTTGCCCCCAAATAAGGGGAATTTCAACCTTTTTACCTCAAAATAAGAGGAATTTCTGCATTTTTGTCACAAAATATTAAGAATTTCTGCCATTTTGCTCTAAAATACAAAAAAATTCTGCCTTTTTTCCCTGAAAAAGTGAAATTTCTGCAATTTTGCCGCAAAATAATTGAAATTTCTGCAATTTTGCCCGAAAATAAGGGAATTTTCTGGAATTTTTCCCCAAAATAAGTGGAATTTCTGAGTTTTGCCCCAAAATAAGGAGAATTTCTGTCTTTTTGCCCCAACATATAGGGAATTTCTGCATTTTTGCCCCACAATTAGGGGAATTTCTGCAATTTTGCTCAAAAATACAAGGAATTTCTGCCTTTTTGCCCGAAAATAAGAAGAATGCATAACTTTTTGCCATAAAAAAGGAAAATTTCTTCATTTTTGGTCCAAAATAAGACGAATTTTTTCTTTTTTTCCTCTAAATAAGTGGAATTTCTGTCTTTTTCCCCCAAAAAACAAAGGGAATTTCTTTCTCTTTTGCCCCAAAATAAGGAAAATTTCTGACTTATTAGCCTGAAGTAAGTGAAATTTCTGCAATTTTGCCAAAAATAAGAAAATTTTCTTCCTTTTTGCCACCAATTAAGGGGGATTTCAGCCTTTTTACCTCAAAACAAGAGGAATTTCTGCATTTTTGCCACAAAATATTAGGAATTTCTGCCTTTTTGCCCCAAAATAAGGAAAATTTCTGCCTTTTTTCCCTGAAATAAGTGAAATTTCTGCAATTTTGCTCCAAAATAAGTGAAATTTCTGTAATTTTACCCCAAAATAAGGGAAATTTCTGGAATTTTGCCCCAAAATAAGTGGAATTTCTGAATTTTGCCCCAAAATAAGGAGAATTTCTGTCTTTTTGCCCCAACATATAAAGAATTTCTGCCTTTTTGCCCCACAATTAGGGAAATTTAGGCAATTTTGCTCCAAAATACAGGGAATATCTGCCTTTTTGCCCGAAAATAAGAAGAATGCAAACCTTTTTGCTATAAAAATGCGAAAATTCTTCATTTTTGCTCCAAAATATAGGAATTTCTGCTTTTTTGCCTTTAAATAAGTGGAATTTCTGTCTTTTTTCCCCCAAACAAAAAGAATTTCTGTCTTTTTTGCCCCAAAATAAGGAAAATTTTTGACTTATTACCCTGAAATAAGTGAAGTTTCTGCAATTTTGCCCCAAAATAAGGGAAATTTCTGCCTTTTTGCCCCCAAATAAGGGGAATTTCAGCCTTTTTACCTCAAAATAAAGAGATTTCTGCATTTTTGCCACAAAATATTAGGAATTTCTGCCTTTTTCCCCAAATAAGGAAAATTTCTGCCTTTTTTCTCTGAAATAAGTGAAATTTCTGCAATTTGCCACAAAATAAGTGAAATTTCTGCCTTTTTGCTTCCAAATAAATGGAATTTCAGCCTTTTTACCTCAAAATAAGGGGAATTTCTGCATTTTTGCCACAAAATATTAGGAATTATTGACTTTTTTTTTTAAAATAAGGAAAATTTCTGTCTTTTTCCTCTGAAATAAGTGAAATTTAAGCAATTTTGCCCCAAATTAAGTGAAATTTCTGCAATTTTGCCCCAAAATAAAGGAAATTTCTGGAATTTTGCCCCAAAATAAGTGGAATTTCTGAGTTTTGCCGCAAAATAAGAAGAATTTCTGTCTTTTTGCCCCAACAAATAGGGAATTTCTGCCTTTTTGCCCCACAACTAGGGGGAATTTCTGCAATTTTGCTCCAAAATACGGGAAATTTCTGCTTTTTTTCCCGAAAATAAAGGGAATGTATACCTTTTGCCACAAATAAGGGAAATTTCTTCATTTTTGCCCCCAAATAAGAGGAATTTCTGCCTTTTTACCTCAAAATAAGTGAAATTTCTGCCTTTTTACCCAAAAATAAACGGAATTTCTGTCTTTTTGCCCCAAAATAAAAGGAATTTTTGAATTATACCCTGAAATAAGTAAAATTTCCGCAATTTTGCCCTAAAATAAAAGAAATTTCTGCCTTTTTGCCACAAAATAAGGGGAATTTCTCCCTTTTTGCCCCTAAATAAGAAGAATTTCAGCCGTTTTACCTAAAAATAAAGAGAATTTCTGCATTTTTGCCTCTAAATATTAGGAATTTCTGACTTTTTGCTTTAAAATTAGGAAAATTTCTGCCTGTTTTCACTGAAATAAGTGAAATTTCTGGAGTTTTGCCCCAAAATAAGTGAAATTTCTTCAATTTTACCCCAAAATAATGGAAATTTCTGGAATGTTGCCCCCAAATAAGTGGAATTTCTGACTTTTGCCCCAAAATAAGGAGAATTTCTGTCTTTTTAACCCAACAAATAGGAAATTTCTGTCTTTTTGCCACACAAGTCGGGAAATTTCTTCAATTTTGCTCCAAAATACATGGAATTTCTGCTTTTTTGCCCGAAAATAAGGGGAATGTATACTTTTGGCCAAAAAAAAAGGGAAATATCTTCATTCTTGCCCCAAAATAAGAGGAATTTCTGCCTTTTTACCTCAAAATAAGTGAAATTTCTGCCTTTTTACCAAAAATAAAAGGAATTTCTGTCTTTTTGCCCCCAAAATAAAAGTAATTTTTGAATTATGCCCTGAAATAAGAGAAATTTCTGCAATTTTGCCCTAAAATAAAAGAAATGTCTGCCTCTTTGCCCCCAAATAAGGGAAATTTCAGCCTTTTTACCTCAAAATAAGGGGAATTTCTGCAATTTTGCCTCAAAATAAGTGAAATTTCTAAAATTTTGCCCCAAAATAAGTGGAATTTCTGCAATTTTGCCCCAAAATAAGGGAAATTTCTGGAATGTTGCCCCAAAATAAGTGGAATTTCTGACTTTTGCCCCAAAATAAACAGAATTTCTGTCTTTTTGCCACAACAAATAGGGAATTTTTGCCTTTTTGCCCCTCACAACTAGGGGAATTTCTGCAATTTTGCTCCAAAATTCGGAGAATTTCTGCTTTTTTCCTGAATATAAAGGGAATGTATACCTTTTGCCACAAAAAAGAAAAATTTCTTCTTCTATTTTGCCCCAAAATAAGAGGAATTTCTGCCTTTTTACCTCAAAATAAGTGAAATTTCTGCCTTTTTTACCCAAAAATAAACGGAATTTCTGTCTTTTTGCCCCAAAATAAAAGGAATTTTTGAATTATGCCCTGAAATATGTAAAATTTCTGCAATTTTGCCCTAAAATAAAAGAAATATCTGCCTTTTTGCCACAAAATAAGGGGAATTTCTGGCTTTTTGCCCCCAAATAAAAAGAATTTCAGCCTTTTTACCTCAAAATAAGGGGAATTTCTGCATTTTTGCCACAAAATATTAGGAATTTCTGATTTTTGCTTTAAAATAAGGAAAATTTCTGCCTTTTTTCCCTGAAATATGTAAAATTTCTGCAACTTTGCTCCAAAATAAGTGAAATTTTTGCAATTATGCCCCAAAATAAGGGAAATTTCTGGAATTTTGCCCCAAAATAAGTGGAATTTCTGAGTTTTGCCCCAATATAAGGAGAATTTCTGTCTTTTTGCCCCAACAAATAGGGAATTTCTGCCTTTTGCCCCACAACTGGGGGAATTTCTGCAATTTTGCTCCAAAATACGGGGAATTTCTGCTATTTTTCCCGAAAATAAAGGGAATGTATACCTTTTGCCACAAAAACGGGAAATTTCTTCATTTTTGCCCCAAAATAAGAGGAATTTCTGCCTTTTTGCATCCAAATAAGTGGAATTTCTGTCTTTTTCCCCCAAAACAAAGGGAATTTCTGTCTTTTTTGCCCCAAAATAAGGGGAATTTCTGACTTATTACCCTGAAATAAGTGAAATTTCTCCAATTTTGCCCCAAAATAAGGGAAATTACTTCCTTTTTTGCCCCTAAATAAGAAAAATTTCAGCCTTTTTACCTTATAATAAGGGGAATTTCTGAATTTTTGCCACATAATATTAGGAATTTCTGCCTTTTTGCTCCAAAATAAGGAAAATTTCTGCCTTTTTTACCTGGAATAAGTTAAATTTCTGCAATTTTGCTCCAAAATAAGTGAAATTTTTGCAATTTTCCGCAAAATAAGGGAAATTTCTCGAATTTTGCCCCAAAATTAGTGGAATTTCTGAGTTTTGCCCTAAAATAAGGAAAATTTCTGTCTTTTTGCCCCAACAAATATGGAATTTCGGCCTTTTTGCCCCAAAATAAGGAAAATTTCTGCAATTTTACTGCAAAATAAGGGGAATTTCTCCCTTTTTGTCCCAAAATAAAAAAAATTTCAGCCTTTTTACCTGAAAATAAATGAAATTTCTGCAATTTTGCCCCAAATAAGGGATATTTTTCAATTTTGCCCCAAAATAATGTAAATTCCTGCAATTTTGCCCCAAAATAGGAAAAATTTCTGGAATTTCTCCCCAAAATAAGGGGAATTTCTGCCTTTTTCGCCAAATTTAGGAGAATTTCTGCAATTTTGCTCCAAAATACATGAAATTTCTGTTTTTTTTCGAAAATAAGGGGAATGCATAACTTTTTGCCATAAAAAAGGGAAATTTCTTCATTTTTGCTCCAAAATAAGGGGAATTTCTTCCTTTTCGCCTCTAAATAAGTGGAAATTCTATCTTTTTCCCTTAAAACAAAGGGAATTTCTGTCTTTTTTGCTTCAAAATAAGGAGAATTTCTGACTTATTACCCTGAAATAAGTGAAATTTCTGCAATTTTGCCTCAAATTAAGGGAAATTTCTTCCTTTTTGCCCCCAATAAGGGGAATTTCAGCCTTTTTACCTCAAAATAAGAGAAATTTCTGCATTTTTGCCACAAAATATTAAGAATTTCTGCCTTTTTGCACCAAAATAAAGAAAATTTCTGCCTTTTTTCCCTGAAATAAGTGAAATTCCTGCAATTTTGCTTCAAAATAAGGGAAATTTCTGCAATTTTGCCCCAAAATAAGGTAAATTCCTGCAATTTTGCCCCAAAATAATGGAAATTTCTGGAATTTTGCCCCAAAATAAGGGGAATTTTTGATTATTGCCCCAAAATAAAGGGAATTTCTGCCTTTTGCCCCGAAATTAGGGGAAATTCTCCAATTTTGCTCTAAAATACGGGGAATTTCTGCCTTTTTGCCCGAAAATAAGGGAAATGCATACTTTTTTGCCATAAAAAAAAGAAATTTCTTCATTTTTGCTTCAAAATAAGCGGAATTTCTGCCTTTTTGCCTCTAAATAAGTGGAATTTCTGTTTTTTCCCCCTAAACAAAGGGAATTTCTGTCTTTTTTGCCCCCAAATAAAAGGAATTTCTGACTTATTACCCTGAAATAAGTGAAATTTCTGCAATTTTGCCCCAAAATAAGTGAAATTTCTGCCTTTTTACCCAAAAATAAACGGAATTTCTGTCTTTTTCCCGAAAATAAAAGGAATTTTTGAATTATGCCCTGAAATAAGTGAAATTTCTGCAATTTTGCCCCAAAATAAAAGAAATTTCTGCTTTTTTTCCACAAAATAATGGGAACTTCTGTTTTTTGTCTCAAAGTAAGGGAAATTTCTGCCTTTTTGCCCCCAAATAAGAGGAATTTCAGCCTTTTTACCTCAAAATAAAGGGAATTTCTGCATTTTTCTACATAATATTAGGAATTTCTGCCTTTTAGCCCAAAAATACAGAAAATTTTTGCCTTTTTTCTCTGAAATAAGTGAAATTTCTGCAATTTTGCCCCAAAATAAGTGAAATTTCTGCAATTTTGCCCCAAAATAAAGGAAATTTCTGGAATTTTGCCCCAAAATAAGTGGAATTTCTGAGTTATACCCCAAAATAAGGAGAATTTCTGTCTTTGTGCCCCAACATATAGAAAATTTCTGCATTTTTGCCTCACAATTAGGGGAATTTCTGCAATTATCCTCCAAAATACGGGGAATATCTGCTTTTTAGCCCGAAAATAAGGGGAATGTATACCTATTGCCACAAAAAAGGGAAATTTCTTAATTTTCGCCCCAAAATAAGAGGAATTTCTACTTTTTTACCTCAAAATATGTGAAATTTCTGCCTTTTTACCCAAAAATAAATGAAATTTCTGTCTTTTTGCCCCAAAATAAAAGGAATTTTTGAATTATGCCCTGAAATAAGTGAAATTTCTGCAATTTTGCCCCAAAGTAAAAGAAATTTCTGCTCTTGCCACAAAATAAGGGGAATTTCTGCCTTTTTGCCCCCAAATAAGGGGAATTTCAGCCTTTTTACCTCAAAATAAGGGGAATTTCTGCATTTTTGCCACAAAATATTAGGTATTTTTGACTTTTTGCTTTAAAATAAAGAAAATTTCTGCCTTTTTTTCCTAAAATAAGTGAAATACCTGCAATTTTGCCCCAAAATAAGAAATTTCTGCAATTTTGCCCCAAAATAAGGGAAATTTCTGGAATTTTTCCCCAAAATAAGTGGAATTTCTGAGTTTTGCCCCAAAATAAGGAGAATTTCTGTTTTTTTGCCCCAACAAATAGAGAATTTCTGCCTTTTTGCCCCACAACTAGAAGAATTTCTGCAATATTGCTCCAAAATACAGGGAATTTCTGCTTTTTTCCCGAAAATAAAGGGAATGTATACCTTTTGCCAAAAAAAGGGAATTTTTTTCATTTTTGCCCAAAATAAGAGGAATTTCTGCCTTTTTACCTCAAAATAAGTGAAATTTCTGCATTTTTACCCAAAAATAAACGGAATTTTTGAATTATTCCCTGAAATAAGTGAAATTTCTGCAATTTTGCCCCCAAATAAGGTAAATTTCTGCTTTTGCCACAAAATAAGGGGAATTTCTGCATTTTGCCCCAAAATAAAGGGATTTTCTGCATTTTTGCACCAATATTAGAAGAATTTCTGAAATTTTGCTCCAAAATACAGGTCATTTCTGTCTTTATGCCCGAAATTAAGTGGAATTTCCGCCTTTTTTTCTCAAAATAAAAAATTTCTGCCTTTTTTCTGAAATAAGTGAAATTTCTGCAATTTTGCCACAAAATAAGGAAAATTTCTGCAAATTTGCCCCAAAATAAGGAAATTTCTGCAATTTTGCCCCAAAATAATGAGAATTTCTGCCTTTTTACCCGAAAATAAGAAGAATGCATACCTTTTTGCCATAAAAAAAAGAAATTTCTTCATTTTTGCTCCAAAATAAGGGGAATTTCTGCTTTTTTGCCTCTAAATAAGTGGAATTTCTGTTTTTTTCCCCCAAAACAAGGGGAATTTCTGTCTTTTTTGCCCCAAAATAAGGAAAATTTATGACTTATTACCCTGTAATAAGTGAAATTTCTGCAATTTTGCCACAAAATAAGGGAAATTTCTGGAATTTTGCCCCACAATAAGTGGAATTTCGGAGTTTTGCCCTAAAATAAAGAGAATGTCTGTCTTTTGCCCCAACAAATAGGGAATTTCTGCCTTTTTGCCCCACAACTGGGGGAATATCTGCAATTTTGCTCCAAAATATGGGGAATTTCTGCTTTTTTTCCCGAAAATAAAGGGAATGTATACCATTTGCCACAAAAAAGGGAAATTTCTTCATTTTTGCCCCAAAATAAGAGGAATTTCTGCTTTTTTGCCTCCAAATAAGTGGAATTTCTGTCTTTTTCCCCCAAAACAAAAAGAATTTCTGTTTTTTTGCCCCAAAATAAGGGAAATTTCTGAGTTATTACCTTGAAATAAGTGAAATTTCTGCAATTTTGCCACAAAATAAGGGTAATTTCTGCCTTTTTGCCCTGAAATATGTGAAATTTCTGCAATTTTACCCCAAAATAAGTGAATTTATGCCTTTTTGCCCCAAAATAATGGGACTTTCTGCATTTTTGCCCCAAAATAAGAAAAATTTTTGCTTTTTTTCTCTGAAATATGTGAAATTTCTGCAATTTTGCCCTAAAATAAGGGAAATTTCTGCAATTTTTCCCCATATTAAAGGAAATTTCTGCAATTTTGCCCCAAAATAAGGGGAATTTCTTTTTTTTGTTCCCAAATAAGTGAAATTTCTGCAATTTTGCCCTAAAATAAGTGAAATTTCTGCAATTTTGCCCGAAAATAAGGGAAATTTCTGCAATTTTGTTCCAAAATAAGGGGAATTTCTTTTTTTTGCCCCCGAATAAGGGAAATTTCTACAATTTTGCCCTAAAATAAGGGGAATTTCTGCCTTTTGCCCCAAAATAAAAAGAATTTCTGCCTTTTTGCCCCAAAATAAAGAAAATTACTGTATTTTTTACCCCAAAATTAGGTGAATTTCTGCAATTTTGCTCCAAAATACAGGGATTTTCTGCCTTTTTTTCCAAAAATAAGGGGAATTTCTGACACTTTGCCGCGAAATAAGTGAAATTTCTGCAGTTTTACACCAAAATAAAGGGAATTTCTGCCTTTTTGCCCCAAAATTAGGGGAATTTCTGCAATTTTGCTTCAAAATACGGAAAATTTCTGCCTTTTTGCCCCAAAATAAAGGGAATATATAGCTTTTTGCCATAAAAAAGGGAAATTTCTTCATTTTTGCCTGAACATAAGGGGATTTTCCGCCTTTTTGACTCAAAATAAGTGCAATTTCTGCCTTTTCCCCCAAAATAAATGAAATTATTGTCTTTTTGTTCCAAAATAAGGGGAATTTCTGACTTTTTGCCCAAAAATAAAAGGAATTTCAGCCTTTTTACCTCAAAATAAGGGAAATTTCTGCCTTTTTGCCCCAAAATAGGGGGAATTTCTGCATTTTTGCCCCAAAATAAGAAAAATTTCTGCAATTTTGTACCAAAATAAAAGAAATTTCTGCCTTTTTGCCTCAAAATAAAAAAATTTCTGCCTTTTTTTGAAATAAGTGAAATTTCTGCAATTTTGCCCCAAAATAAAGGAAATTTCTGCAATTTTGCCCCAAAATAAAGAAAATTTCTGCAATTTTGCCCCAATGTACAGGAAATTTCTACAATTTTGCCTGAAAATAAGTGGAATTTTTGACATTTTGCTCCCGAAAAAAGGAGATTTTCTGTCTTTTTGCCCCAAAATAAGGAGAATTTCTGACTTTTTGCCCGAAAATTATGAGAATTTCTGCAATTTTGCTTTAAAATACAGGGAATTTCTGCCTTTTAGCCCCAAAATAAAGGGAATTTCTGCATTTTCCCCCAATATTTGGGGAATTTCTGCATTTTACCTCTAAATAAGGGGAATTTTTGCATTTTACCTCAAAATAAGAAGAATTTCTGTCTTTTGCCCCGAAATATGAGGAATTTTTGCCTTTTTGTTCCAAAATAAGGAAAATTTCTTCAATTTTTTACCATAATAAAAGAAATTTCTGCTTTTTGCCCAAAAATAAGGGGAATTTCTGACTTATTACCCTAAAATAAGTGAAATTTCTGCCATTTTGCCCCAAAATAAGGGAAATTTCTGCCTTTTTGCCCCTAAATAAGGGAAATTTCAGCCTTTTTACCTCAAAATAAGGGGAATTTCTGCATTTTTGCCACAAAATATAAGTAATTTCTGCCTTTTTGCCCCAAAGAAAGAAAATTTCTGCTTTTTTTCCCTGAAATAAGTGAAATTTCTGCAATTTGTCCCCAAAATAAGTGAAATTTCTGCAATTTTGCCCCAAAATAAGGGAAATTCCTGGAATTTTGCCCCAAAATAAGTGGAATTTCTGAATTTTGCCCCAAAATAAGGAGAATTTCTGTCTTTTTGCCCTAACATAGAGGGAATTTCTGCCTTTTTGCCCCACAATTAGAGGATTTTCTGCAATTTTGCTTCAAAATACGGGGAATTTATGCTTTTTAGCCCGAAAATAAAAGAAATGTATACCTTTTGCCAAAAAATTGAAATTTCTTCATTTTTAGCCCAAAATAATAGGAATTTCTGATTTTTACCTCAAAATAAGTGAAATTTATGCCTTTTTACACAAAAATAAACGGAATTTCTGTCTTTTTGCCCCAAAATAAAAGGAATTTTTGAATTATGCCCTGAAATAAGTGAAATTTCTGTATTTGCCCCAAAATAAAAGAAATTTTTGCCTTTTTGCCACAAAATAAGGGAAATTTTTGCCTTTTGGCCCCCAAATAAGGGGAATTTCAACATTTTTACCTCAAAATAAGAGAAATTTCTGCATTTTTGTCACAAAATATTAAGAATTTCTGCCATTTTGCTCCAAAATACGGAAAATTTCGGCCTTTTTTCCCTGAAATAAGTGAAATTTCTGCAATTTTGCCCCAAAATAAGTGAAATTTCTGCAATTTTGCCCTAAAATAAGGGAATTTTCTGGAATTTTGCCTCAAAATAAGTGGAATTTCTGAGATTTGCCCCAAAAGAAGGAGAATTTCTGTTTTTTTTGCCCCAACATATAGGGAATTTCTGCATTTTTGCCCCACAATTAGAGGAATTTCTGCAATTTTGCTCCAAAATACGGGGAATTTCTGCCTTTTTGCCCGAAAATAAGAAGAATGCATACCTTTTTGCCATAAAAAAGGGAAATTTCTTCATTTTTGCTCCAAAATAAGAGGAATTTCTGCTTTTTTGCCTCTAAATAAGTCGAATTTCTGTCTTTTTCCTCCAAAACAAAGGGAATTTCTTTCTTTTTTGCCCCAAAATAGGAAAATTTCTGACTTATTACCCTGAAGAAAGTGAAATTTCTGCAATTTTGCCCAAAAATAAGGGAAATTTCTGCCTTTTTACCCCCAAATAAGGGGAATTTCAGCCTTTTTACCTCAAAACAAGAGGAATATCTGCATTTTTGCCACAAAATATTAGGAATTTCTGCCTTTTTGCCCCAAAATAAGGAAAATTTCTGTCTTTTTTCCCTGAAATAAGTGAAATTTCTGCAATTTTGCCCCAAAATAAGTGAAATTTCTGAAATTTTGCCCCAAAATAAAGGAAATTTCTAGAATTTTGCCCCAAAATAAGTGGAATTTCTGAGTTTTGCCCCAAAATAAGGAGAATTTCTGTTTTTTTGCCCCAACATATAGGGAATTTCTGCCTTTTTGCCCCACAATTAGGGGAATTTCTGCAATTTTGCTCCAAAATACGGGGAATTTCTGCCTTTTTGCCCGAAAATAAAAAGAATGCATACCTTATTGCCATATAAAAGGGAAATTTCTTCATTTTTGCTCCAAAATAAGGGGAATTTCTGCTTTATTGCCTCTAAATAAGTGGAATTTCTGTCTTTCTCCCCCAAAACAAAGGGAATTTCTGCCTTTTTGCCCCAAAATAAGGAAAATTTCTGCCTTTTTTCCTTGAAATAAGTGAAATTTCTTCAATTTTGCCCCAAAATATGTGAAATTTCTGCCTTTTTGCCCCCAAATACGGGGAATTTCAGCATTTTTAACTCAAAATAAATAAAATTTCTGCATTTTTGCCACAAAATATTAGAAATTTCTGACTTTTTGCTTCAAAATAAGGAAAATTTCTGCCTTTTTCCCCTGTAATAAGTGAAATTTATGCAATTTTGCCCCAAAATAAGTGTAATTTCTGCAATTTTGCCCCAAAATAAGGGAAATTTCTGGAATTTTGCCCCAAATAAGTGGAATTTCTGAGTTTTGCCACAAAATAAGGAGAATTTCTGTCTTTTTGCCCCAACAAATAGAGAATTTCTGCCTTTTTGACCCACAACTATGGGAATTTCTGCAATTTTACTCCAAAATACAGGGAATTTCTGCTTTTTTCCCGAAAATAAAGGGAATGTATACCTTTTGCCACAAAAAAAGGGAAATTTCTTCATTTTTGCCACAAAATAAGAGGAATTTCTGCCTTTTTACCTCAAAATAAGTGAAATTTCTGCCTTTTTACCCAAAAATAAACGGAATTTCTTTCTTTTTGCCCCACAATAAAAGGAATTTTTGAATTATGCCCTGAAATAAGTGAAATTTCTGCTATTTTGCCCTAAAATAAAAGAAATTTCTGCCTTTTTGCCACAAAATAAGGGGAATTTCTGCATTTTTGCCCCCAAATAAGGAGAATTTCAGCCTTTTTACCTCAAAATAAAGGGAATTTCTGCATTTTTGCCACAAAATATTAGGAATTTCTGACTTTAAAATAAGGAAAATTTCTGCCTTTTTTCCCTGAAATAAGTGAAATTTCTGCAATTTTGCCCCAAAATAAGTGAAATTTCTTCAATTTTCCTTCAAAATAAAGGAAATTTTTGGAATTTTGCCCCAAAATAAGTGGAATTTCTAAGTTTTTCTCCAAAATAATGAGAATTTCTGTATTTTTGCCCCAAACAAATAGGAAATTTCTGCCTTTTTGACCCACAACTGGGGGAATTTCTGCAATTTTGCTCCAAAATACTGGGAATTTCTGCTTTTTTGCCCGAAAATAAGGGGAATGTATACTTTTTGCCACAAAAAAGGGAAATCTTCATATTTGCCCCAAAATATAAGGAATTTCTGCCTTTTTACCTCAAAATAAGGGAAATTTCTGCCTTTTTAAACAAAAATATACGGAACTTCTGTCTTTTTGCCCCAAAATAAAAGGAATTTTTGAATTATGCCCTGAAATAAGTGAAATTTCTGCAATTTTGCCTTAAAATAAAAGAAATATCTGCCTTTTTGCCACAAAATAAAAGGAATTTCTGCCTTTTTGCCCCCAAATAAAAAGAATTTCAGCCTTTTTACCTCAAAATAAGGGGAATTTATGCATTTTTCCACAAAATATTAGTAATTTCTGACTTTTTGCTTTAAAATAAGGAAAATTTCTGCCTTTTTTTCCTGAAATAAGTGAAATGTCTGCAATTTTGCTCCAAAATATGTGAAATATCTGCAATTTTGCCCCAAAATAAGGGAAATTTCTGGAATTTTTCTCCAAAATAAATGGAATTTCTGAATTTTGCCCCAAAATAAAGAGGATTTCTGTCTTTTTGCCCCAACAAATAGGGAATGTCTGCCTTTTTGCCCTACAACTGGGTGAATTTCTGCAATTTTGCTCCAAAATGCGAGGAATTTCTGCTTTTTTTTCCGAAAATAAAGGGAATGTATACCTTTTGCCACAAAAAAGGGAAATTTCTTCATTTTTGCCCCAAAATAAGAGGAATTTCTTCCTTTTTGCCCCCATATAAGTGGAATTTCTGTCTTTTTCCCCAAAACAAAGGGAATTTCTGTCTTTTTGCCCCAAAATAAGAGGAATTTCTGACTTATTACCCTGAAATTAGTGAAATTTCTGCAATTTTGCCCCAAAATAAAGGAAATTTCTGCCTTTTTGCCCCTAAATAAGGGGAATTTCAGCCTTTTAACCTCAAAATAAAAGGAATTTCTGCATTTTTGCCACAAAATATTAGGAATTTCTGCCTTTTTGCTCCAAAATAAGGAAAATTTCTTCGTTTTTTCCCTGAAAAAAGTGAAATTTCTGCAATTTTGCCCCAAAATAATGGAAATTTCTGAAATTTTGCCCCAAAATAAGGGAAATTTCTGGAATTTTGCCCCAAAATAAGTGAAATTTCTGAGTTTTGCCCGAAAATAAGGAAAATTTTTGTCTTTTTGCCCCAACAAATAGGGAATTTCGGCCTTTTTGCCCACAACTAGAAGAATTTCTTCAATTTTAGCCCAAAATTAGGGATTTCATCTTTTTGCCCCAAAATAAGGGGAATTTGTGCCATTTTGCCCTGAAATAAGTGAAATTTCTGCAATTGTGCACCAATATAAGGGAAATTTCTGCCTTTTTGCCACCAAATAGGGGAATTTCAGCCTTTTTACCTCCAAATAAAGGGAATTTCTGCTATTTTGCCACAAAATATTAGGAATTTCTGCCTTTTTGCCCTAAAATAAGGAAGATTTCTGCCTTTTTTTCTTGAAATAAGTGAAATTTCTTCAATTTTGCCCCAAAATAAGTGAAATTTCTGCATTTTTGCCCCCAAATAAGAGGAATTTCAGCATTTTTAACTCAAAATAAAGGAAATTTCTGCATTTTTGCCACAAAATATTAGGAAATTCTGACTTTTTGCTTTAAATTACGGAAAATTTCTGCCTGTTTCCCCTGAAATAAGTGAAATTTATGCAATTTTGCCCCAAAATAAGTGTAATTTCTGCAATTTTGCCCCAAAATAAGAGAAATTTCTGGAATTTTGCCCCAAAATAAGTGGGATTTCTGAGTTTTGCCCCAAAATAAGGAGAATTTCTGCCTTTTTGCCCCACAATTAGGGGAATTTCTGCAATTTTGCTCCAAAATATGGGGAATTTCTGCTTTTTTGCCCGAAAATAAGGGGAATGCATACCTTTTTGCCATAAAAAAAGGAAATTTCCTCATTTTTGCCCCAAATTAAAGGAAATTTCTGCCTTTTTGCCCTGAAATATGTGAAATTTCTGCAATTTTAGCCCAAAATAAGGTGAATTTCTGCCTTTTGCCCCAAAATAATGGGAATTTCTGCATTTTTGCCCCAAAATAAGAAAACTTTTTGCTTTTTTTCTCTTAAATAAGTGAAATTTCTGCAATTTTGCCCTAAAATAAAAGAAATTTCTGCAATTTTTCTCCATGATAAAGGAAATTTCTGCAATTTTGCCCCAAAATAAGGGGAATTTCTGCAATTTTTCTCCATAATAAAGGAAATTTCTGCAATTTTGCCCTAAAATAAGGGGAATTTCTGCTTTTATGCCTCTAAATAAGTGGAATTTCTGTCTTTTTCCCTCAAAACAAAGGGAATTTCTGTAATTTTTGCCCCAAAATAAGGAAAATTTCTGACTTATTACCCTGAAATAAGTGAAATTTCTGCAATTTTGCCCCAATATAAGGGAAATTTCTGCCTTTTTGCCCCCAAATAAGGGGAATTTCAGCCTTTTTACCTCAAAATAAGGGGAATTTCTGAATTTTGGCCCAAATTATTAGAAATTTCTGCCTTTTTGCCACAAAATAAGAAAAATTTCTGCCTTTTTTTCCTGAAATAAGTGAAATTTCTGCAATTTTGCCTCAAAATAAGTAAAATTTCTGCAATTTTGCCCCAAAATAAGGAAAATTTTTGGAATTTTGCCCCAAAATAAGTGGAATTTCTGAGTTTTGCCCCAAAATAAGGAGAATTTCCGCCTTTTTGCCTCTAAATAAGTGGAATTTCTGTCTTTTTCCACAAAACAAAGGAAATTTCTGTTTTTTTTGTTCCAAAATAAGAGGAATTTCTTCCTTCTTACCTCAAAATAAGTGAAATTTCTGCCTTTTTACCCAAAAATAAATGGAATTTCTGTCTTTTTGCCCCAAAATAAAAGGAATTTTTGAATTTTGTCCTAAAATATGTGAAATTTCTGCAATTTTGCCCCAAAATTAGGGGAATTTCTGTTTTTTGCCCTCAAATAAGGGAAATTTCTGCAATTTTATCCCAAAATAAGCGGAATTTCTGCCTTTTTGCCACAAAATAAAAAAAATTTCCCAAAAATAAGGGGAACTTCTGCCTTTTGCCTCAAATAAAGGAAATTTCTGCATTTTTTCCCCAATATTAGGGGAATTTCTGCAATTTTGCTCCAAAATATTGGGAATTTCTGCCTTTTTAACCGAAATTAAGGAGATTTTCTGCCTTTTTGCTCCCAAATAAGGGAAATTTCTGCAATTTTATCCCAAAATAAGGGGAATTTGTGCCTTTTTGCCCCAAAATTAGAGGAATTTCTTCCTTTTTGCCCGAAATTAAGTGGAATTTTTGCCTTTTTGTCCCGAAGAAAGTGAAAATTCTTTAATTTTAGCCAAAAATTAGGGATTTCATCTTTTTGCCCCAAAATAAGGATAATTTCTGCAATTTTGCCCCAAAATAAGGGAAATTTCTGGTATTTTGCTCCAAAATAAGTGGAATTTCAGAGTTTTGCCCCAAAATAAGGAGA
This sequence comes from Micromys minutus, assembly GCF_963924665.1. Classification (NCBI taxonomy): domain Eukaryota; kingdom Metazoa; phylum Chordata; class Mammalia; order Rodentia; family Muridae; genus Micromys; species Micromys minutus. The sequence continues at coordinate 394,214 of NW_027667704.1, forward strand.
ATTTCTGTCTTTTTGCCCCAACATATAGGGAATTTCTGCCTTTTTGCCCCACAATTAGGGGAATTTCTGCAATTTTGCTCCAAAATACAGGAATTTCTGCATTTTTGCCCGAAAATAAGGGAAATTCATACCTTTATTGCAATAATAAGGGAAATTTCTTCATTTTTGCCCCGAATTAAGGGAAATTTCGGCCTTTTTGCCCTGAAATATGTGAAATTTCTGCAATTTTAGCCCAAAATAAGGTGAATTTCTGCTTTTTTGCCCCAAAATAATAGGAATTTCTGCCTTTTTGCCCCAAAATAAGAAAAATTTTTGCTTTTTTTCTCTCAAATAAGTGAAATTTCTGCAATTTTGCCCTAAAATATGGGAAATTTCTGCAATTTTCCCCATAATAAAGGAAATTTCTGCAATTTTGTCCCAAAATAAGGGGAATTTCTGGTTTGCCCAAAAATAAGAAAAATTTCTGCAATTTTGCCCTAAAGTAAGGGGAATTTCTGCCTTTTGCCCCAAAACAAGGAGAATTTCTACCTTTGTGCCCCAAAATAAAGAATATTACTGTATTTTTTACCCCAAAATTAGGTGAATTCCTGCAATTTTGCTCCAAAATACGGGGATTTTCTGCCTTTTTCGCCGAAAATAAGGGGAATTTCTGCCATTTTGCTGCGAAATAAGTGAAATTTCTGGAGTTTTACCCCAAAATAAAAGGAATTTCTGCTTTTTTGCCCCAAAATTAGGAGAATTTCTGCAATTTTGCTCCAAAATATGAGGAATTTCTGCCTTTTAGCCCGAAAATAAAGGGAATGTTTACCTTTTTGTTATAAAAAATAGAAATTTCTTCATTTTTGCTCCAAAATAAAGGGATTTTCCGCCTTTTTGACTCAAAATAAGTGCAATTTCTGCCTTTTCCCCCAAAATAAACGAAATTTCTGCTTTTTGCCCCCCAAAAAGTGGAATTTCTTACTTTTTGCCCTGAAATAAATGAAATTTCTGCAATTTTGCCCGAAAATAAGGGAAATTTGTGCCTTTTGGCCCCAAAATAAGAGGAATTTCTGCCTTTTTCCCCAATATATGGGGAATTTCAGCATTTTCCACAAATATTAGGGGAATTTCTTCATTTTACTTCAAAATAAGAAGAATTTCTGCCTTTTACCTCAAATTATGGGGAATTTCTGCGTTTTTGTTCCAAAATAAAGAATATTTCTTCAATTTTGTACCATAATAAAAGAAATTTCTACTTTTTGCCCCGAAATAAAAGGAATTTCTGACTTTTTACACTGAAATAAATGAAATTTGTGCAATTTTGCCCCAAAATAAGGGAAATTTGTGCCTTTTTGCCCCAAAATAATGGGAATTTCTGCCTTTAGCCCCAAAAAATGGGAAATTTCAGCATTTTAACTCCAAATAAGGGGAATTTCTGCCTTTTTGCCCGGAAATATATATAATTTCTGCAATTTTACCCCAAAATAATGTGAATTTCTGCCTTTTTGCCCCAAAATAATGGGAATTTCTGCTTTTTTGCCTCAAAATAAGAAAAATTTTTGCTTTTTTTTTCTGATATAAGTGAAATTTCTGCAATTTTGCCCTAAAATAAGGGAAATTTCTGCAATTTTTCCCCATAATAAAGAAAATTTCTGCAATTTTGCCGCAAAATAAGGGGAATTTCTGTTTTTTGCCTCCAAATAAAGCAAATTTCTGCAATTTTGCCCCAAAATAATGGGAATTTCTATTTTTTGCCCCCAAATAAAAGAAATTTCTGCAATTTTGCCCTAAAATAAGAGGAATTTCTGCTATTTGCCCCAAAATAAGGGGAATATCTGCCTTTTGGGCCAAAATATGGGGAATTTCTGCCTTTTTGTCCGAAAATAAGAAGAATGCACACCTTTTTGCCATAAAAAAGGGAAGTTTCTTCATTTTTGCTCCAAAAGAAGGGTAACTTTTGCCTTTTTGCCTCTAAATAAGTGGAATTTCTGTCTTTTTCCCCCAAAACAAAGGGAATTTCTGTTTTTTTGCCCCAAAATAAGGAAAATTTCTGACTTATTACCCTGAAATAAGTGAAATTTCTCCAAATTTGCCCCAAAAATAGGGACATTTCTGCCTTTTGCCCCAAAATAAGGGGAATTTCAGCATTTTACCTCAAAATAAGGGAAATTTCTGATTTTTGCCCCAAAATATGGAGAATTTCTGCCTTTTTGCCACAAAATAAGGAAAATTTCTGCCTTTTTTCCCTGAAATAAGTGAAATTTCTGCAATTTTGCCCCAAAATAAGGGGAATTTCTGAGTTTTGCCCCAAAATAAGGAGAATTTCTGCCTTTTTGCCTCTAAATAATTGGAATATCTGTCTTTTTCCACAAAACAAAGGAAATTTCTGTCTTTTTTGTTCCAAAATAAGAGGAATTTCTTCCTTCTTACCTCAAAATAAGTGAAATTTCTGCCTTTTTACCCAAAAATAAATGGAATTTCTGTCTTTTTGACCCAAAATTAAAGGAATTTTTGAATTTTGCCCTGAAATATGTGAAATTTCTGCAATTTTGCCGCGAAGTAAGTGAAATTTCTGCAGTTTTACCCCAAAAAAGGGGGAATTTCTGCCTTTTTGCCCAAAAATTAGGGGAATTTTTGCAATTTTGCTCCAAAATACAGGGAATTTCTGCCTTTTGGCACGAAAATATAGGGAATGTATACCTTTTTACCATAAAAAAAGGAAATTTCTTCATTTTTACCCGAAAATAAGGGGATTTTTCACCTTTTTGACTCAAAAAAAGTGCAATTTCTGCCTTTTCCCCAAAAATAAACGAAATTTCTGTCTTTTTGCCCAAAAATAAAGGGAATTTCTGAATTTTTGCCACAAAATAAGGGGGATTTCAGCATTTTTACCTAAAAATAAGGGGAATTTCTGCATTTTTGCCTCCAAAATAAAGGGAACTTCTGCATTTTTGCACCACTATTTGGGGAATTTCTGCAATTTTGCTCCAAAATATGGGTCATTTCTGCCTTTTTGCCCAAAATTAAGTGGAATTTCTGCTTTTTGTCCAAAATAAGTGAAATTTCTGCAATTTTAGCCAAAAATTAGGGATTTTATCTTTTTCCCTAAAATAAGGGAAATTTCGGCCATTTTGCCGTGAAATATTTGAAATTTCTGCAATTTTTCCCCAAAATAAGGGGAATTTCTGCCTTTTTGCCCCAAATAAGGGGAATTTCAGCCTTATTACCTCAAAATAAGGGGAATTTCTGCCTTTTTGCCCCAAAATATAAGGAATTTCTGCCTTTTTGCCCCAAAAAAAGAAAATTCTGCAATGTTGCCCTGACAAGAAGAATTTCTCCCTTTTTGCCCCAAAATAAAAGAAATTTCAGCCTTTTTACCTGAAAATAAGTGAAATTTCTGCAATTTTGCCCCAAATAAGGAAAATTTCTGATTTTTGCCCCAAAATAAGGAGAATATCTGTATTTATTCCCCAAAATAAAGGAAATTTCTGCCTTTTTGCCCCAAAATTAGGGGAGTTTCTGCAATTTTGCTTCAAAATACAGGGAATTTCTTCCTCTTTTCCCGAAAATAAGGGGAACTTCTGCCTTTTGCTTCAAATAAAGGGAATTTCTGCATTTTTGCTCCAATATTAGGGGAATTTCTGCAATTTTGCTCCAAAATATGGAGAATTTCTGCCTTTTTAACCGAAATTAAGGGGATTTTCTGCCTTTTTGCTCCCATATAAATGAAATTTCTGCAATTTTATCCCAAAATAAGGGGAATTTCTGCCTTTTTACCCCAAAATAAGAGGAATTTCTGCCTTTTTGCCTGAAATTAAGTGGAATTTTTGACTTTTTGTCCCGAAATAAGTGAAATTTCTTTAATTTAAGCCAAAAATTAGGGATTTCATCTTTTTGCCCCAAAATAAGAGGAATTTCTGAAATTTTGCCCCAAAATAAATGAAATTTCTGCAATTTTGCCTCAAATTAAGAGAAATTTCTGCAATTTTGCCCCAAAGTAAAGGAAATTTCTGCAATTTTGCCCCAAATAAGTGGAATTTCTGACATTTTGCACCCGAAAAAAGGAGATTTTCTGTCTTTTTGTCCCAAAATAAGGAGAATTTCAGCCTTTTTGCCCGAAAATTATGAGAATTTCTGCAATTTTTTTTCAAAATACGGAAAATTTTTGCCTTTTAGCCCCAAAATAAAGGGAATTTCTGCATTTTCCCCAAATATTAGGGGAATTTCTGCATTTTACCTCTAAATAATGGGAATTTCTGCATTTTACCTCAAAATAAGAAGAATTTCTGCCTTTTACCTCAAATTATGGGGAATTTCTGCTTTTTTGTTCCAAAATAAAGAAAATTTCTTCAATTTTGTACCATAATAAAAGAAATTTCTACTTTTTGCCCTGAAATAAGGGAAATTTCTGACTTTTTACCCTGAAATAAATGAAATTTGTGCAATTTTGCCCGAAAATAAGGAAAATTTGTGCATTTTTGCCCCAAAATAATGGGAATTTCTGCCTTTAGCCCCAAAAAATGGGAAATTTCAGCATTTTACCTCAAAATAAGGGGAATTTCTGCCTTTTTGCCCTGAAATATATGAAATTTCTGCAATTTTACCCCCAAAAAGGTGAATTTCTGCCTTTTTGCCCCAAAATAATGGAAATTTCTGCCTTTTTGCCTCAAAATAAGAAAAATTTTTGCTTTTTTTCTGAAATGAGTGAAATTTCTGCAATTTTGCCCTAAAATAAGGGAAATTTCTGCAATTTTTCCCCATAATAAAGAAAATTTCTGCAATTTTGCTGCAAAAGTAGGGGAATTTCTGTTTTTTGCCCCCAAATAAAGCAAATTTCTGTAATTTTGCCCCAGAATATAGGGAATTTCTGTTTTTTGCCCCCAAATAAGGGAAATTTCTGCAATTTTGCCCTAAAATAAAGGGAATTTCTGCCATTTGCCCCAAAATAAGAGGATTTTCTGCCTTTTTGCAACAAAATAAAGAAAATTACTGCATGTTTTACGCCAAAATTAGGTGAATGTCTGCAATTTTGCTCAAAAGTACGAGGATTTTCTGCCTTTTTTGCCGAAAATAAGGGGAATTTCTGCCATTTTGCCGTTAAATAAGTGAAATTTCTGCAGTTTTACCCCAAAATAAGGGAAATTTCTGCCTTTTATCCCCAAAATTAGGGGAATTTCTTCAATTTTCCTTCAAAATATGGAGAATTTCTGCCTTTTTGCCCGAAAATTAAGGGAATGTATTCCTTTTTGCCATAAAAAAGGGAAATTTCTCCACTTTTGCCCCAAAATAAAGGGATTTTCCGCCTTTTTGACTCAAAATAAGTGCAATTTCTGCCTTTTCCCCAAAAATAAACAAAATTTCTGTCTTTTTGTTCCAAAATAAGGGGAATTTCTGAATTTTGCCCTGAAATAAGTGAAATTTCTAAAATTTTACCCCAAAATAAGGGAAATGTCTGCTTTTTGCCCCAAAATAAGGGGAATTTCTGCCTTTTTGCCCCAAAATAAAGGGAATTTCAGCATTTTTTTCCTCAAAATATGGGGAATTTCTGCCTTTTGCCCCAAAATATGGGAAATTTCTTCCTTTTTGCCCCAAAATAAGAAACATTTCTGCAATTTTGTACCAAAATAAAAGAAATTTCTGCCGTTTTGCCCCAACAAAAGAGAAATTTGTGCCTATTTTCCATGAAATAAGTAAAATTTCTGCAATTTTGCCCCAAAATAAGGGAAATTTCTGCAATTTTGCCCCAAAGTAAAGGAAATTTCTGCAATTTTGCCCCAAATAAGGGGAATTTCTGCCTTTTTGCACCAAAAATAAAGGGAATGTATACCGTTTTGTGATAAAAAAGGGAAATTTCTTCACTTTTGCCCCAAAATAAGGGGATTTTCCGCCTTTTTGACTCAAAATAAGTGCAATTTCTCCCTTTTCCTCAAAAATAAATAGAATTTCTGTCTTTTTGCCCCAAAATAAGGGGAATTTCTGACTTTTTGCCCTGAAATAAGTGAAATTTCTAAAATTTTTCCCCAAAATAAGGGAAATGTCTGCTTTTTGCCCGAAAATAAGGGGAATTTCTGCCTTTTTGCCCCCAAATAAAAGGAATTTCAGCCTTTTTTTCTTAAAATAAGGGGAATTTCTGCATTTTGCCCCAAAATATGGGAAATTTCTCCCTTTTTTCCCAAAAATAAAAAAAAATTTCTGCAATTTTGTAACAAAATAAAAGAAATTTCTGCCTTTTTTGCTTCAAAATAAGAGAAATATCTGCCATTTTTCCCTGAAATAAGTGAAATTTTTGCAATTTTGCCCCAAATTAAGGGAAATTTTTGCAATTTTGCCCAAAAGTAAAAAAAATTTCTGCAATTTTGGGCAAATAAGGGGAATTTCTGACTTTTTGCACCCGAAAAAAGGAGATTTTCTGATTTTTTGCCCCAAAATAAGGAGAATTTCAGCTTTTTTGCCCGAAAATTATGAGAATTTCTGCAATTTTTCTTCAAAATACGAAAAATTTTTGCCTTTTAGCGCCAAAATAATGGGAATTTCTGCATTTTCCCCAAATATTAGGGGAATTTCTGCATTTTACCTCTAAATAATGGGAATTTCTTCATTTTACCTCAAAATAAGAAGAATTTCTGCCTTTTACCTCAAATTATGGGGAATTTCTGCCTTTTTGTTCCAAAATAAAGAAAATTTCTTCAATTTTGTACCATAATAAAAAAAAAATCCTACTTTTTGCCCCGAAATAAGGGGAATTTCTGACTTTTTACCCTGAAATAAATGAAATTTGTGCAATTTTGCCCGAAAATAAGTGAAATTTGTGCCTTTTTGCCCCAAAATAATGGGAATTTCTGCCTTTACCCCAAAAATTTGGGAAATTTTAACATTTTACCTCAAAATAAGGGGAATTTCTGCCTTTTTGCCCTGAAATATATGAAATTTCTGCAATTTTACCCCAAAATAAGGTGAATTTCTGCCATTTGCCCCAAAATAAGGGGAATTTCTGCCTTTTTGCAAAAAAATAAAAAAAAGTACTGCATGTTTTACGCCAAAATTAGGTGAATTTCTGCAATTTTGCTCCAAAATACAAGGATTTTCTGTTTTTTTCGCCGAAAATAAGGGGAATTACTGCCATTTTGTCGTGAAATAATTGAAATTTCTGCAGTTTTACCCCAAAATAAGGGAAATTTCTGCCTTTTAGCCCCAAAATTAGGGGAATTTCTGCAATTTTGCTCCAAAATACGGGGAATTTCTGCCTTTTTGCCCGAAAATAAAGGGAATGTATACCTTTTTGCCATAAAAAAGGGAAATTTCTTCACTTTTGCCCCAATATAAAGGAATTTTCCGCCTTTTTGACTCAAAATAAGTGCAATTTCTGCCTTTTCCCCAAAAATAAACAAAATTTCTGTCTTTTTGTTCCAAAATAAGGGGAATTTCTGACTTTTTGCCCTGAAATAAGTGAAATTTCTAAAATTTTTCCCCAAAATAAGGGAAATGTCTGCTTTTTGCCCCAAAATAAGGGGAATTTCTGCCTTTTTGCCCCAAAATAAGGGGAATTTCCGCATTTTTTCTTCAAAGTAAGGGGAATTTCTGACTTTTGCCCCAAAATATGGGAAATTTCTTTCTTTTTTCCCCAAAATAAGAAACATTTCTGCAATTTTGTACCAAAATAAAAGAAATTTCTGCCTTTTTGCCCCCAAAAAAGAAATTTCTGCCTTTTTTCCCTGAAATAAGTAAAACTTCTGCAATTTTGCCCCAAAATACGAGAAATTTCTGCAATTTTGCCCCAAAAATAGGAAATTTCTGCAATTTTGCCCCAAATAATGGGAATTTCTGCCTTTTTGCGCCAAAATTAGGGGAATTTCTGCAATTTTGCCCAAAAATAAAGGGAATGTATAACTTTTTGCCATAAAAATGGGAAATTTCTTCACTTTTGCCCCAAATATAGGGCATTTTCCGCCTTTTTGACTCAAAATAAGTGCAATTTCTGTCTTTTCCCCAAAAATAAACGGAATTTCTGTCTTTTTGCCCCAAAATAAGTGGAATTTCTGACTTTTTGCCCTGAAATAAGTGAAATTTCTAAAATTTTTCCCCAAAATAAGGGAAATGTCTGCTTTTTGCCAGAAATAAGGGGAATTTCTGCCTTTTTGCTCCAAAATAGGGGGAATTTCAGCCTTTTTTTCTCAAAATAAGGGGAATTTCTGCCTTTTGCCCCAAAATATGGGAAATTTCTTTCTTTTTCCCACAAAATAAGAAAAATTTCTGCAATTTTGTACCAAAAAAAGAAATTTCTGCCTTTTTGCCCCCCCAAAAAAAGAAATTCCTGCCTTTTTTCCCTGAAATAAGTGAAATTTCTGCAATTTTGTCCTAAAATAAGGGAAATTTCTGCAATTTTGCCCCAAAATAAGGGAAATTTCTGCAATTTTGCCCCAAAGTAAAGAAAATTTCTGCAATTTTGCCCTAAAATAAGGGGAATTTCAGCATTTTTTCCTTAAAATAAGGAGAATTTCTGCCTTTTGACCCAAAATATGGGGAATTTCTGCATTTTTGCACCCGAAAAAAAGAGATTTTCTGTCTTTTTGCCCCAAAATAAAGAGAATTTCTGCCTTTTTCCCGAAAATTATGAGAATTTCTGCAATTTTGCTTCAAAATACGGTTAATTTCTGCCTTTTAGCCCCAAAATATAGGTAATTTCTGCATTTTCCCCCAATATTTGGAAATTTCTGCATTTTACCTCTAAATAAAAGAAATTTCTGCATTTTACCTCAAAATAAGAAGAATTTCTGACTTTTACCCCAAAATATTGGGAATTTCTGCCTTTTTGTTCCAAAATAAAGCAAATTTCTTCAATTTTGTACCATAATAAAAGAAATTTCTACTTTTTGCCCCGAAATAGGGGGAATTTCTGCCTTTTTGCGCCAAAATAAAAATTTCTGCAATTTTGTACCAAAATAAAAGAAATTTCTACCTTTTTGCCCCAAAATAAGAAAATTTCTGCCTTTTTTCTGAAATAAGTGAAATTTCTGCAATTTTGCCCCAAAATAAGGGAAATTTCTGCAATTTTGCCCTAATGTGAAGGAAATTTCTGCAATTTTGCCACAAAATAAGAAGAATTTCTGACTTTATGCTCCCGAAAAAAGGAGATTTTCTGTCTTTTTGTCCCAAAATAAGAAGAATTTTAGCCATTTGCCCGAAAATTATGAGAATTTCTGCAATTTTTCTTCAAAATACGGAAAATTTATTCCTTTTAGCGCCAAAATAAAGGGAATTTCTGCATTTTCCCCCAATATTTGGAAATTTCTGCATTTTACCTCTAAATAAAAGAAATTTCTGCATTTTACCTCAAAATAAGAAGAATTTCTGACTTTTACCCCAAAATATTGGGAATTTCTGCCTTTTTGTTCCAAAATAAAGCAAATTTCTTCAATTTTGTACCATAATAAAAGAAATTTCTACTTTTTGCCCCGAAATAGGGGGAATTTCTGACTTTTTACCCTGAAATAAATGAAATTTGTGCAATTTTGCCCGAAAATAAATGAAATTTGTGCCTTTTTGCCCCAAAATAATGGGAATTTCTGCCTTTAGCCCCAAAAAATGGGAAATTTCAGGATTTTACCTCAAAATAAAGGGAATTTCTGCCTTTTTGCCCTGAAATATATGAAATTTCTGCAATTTTACCTTAAAATAAGGTGAATTTCTGCCTTTTTGCCCCAAAATAATGGGAATGTCTGCATTTTTGCCTCAAAATAAGAAAAATTTTTGCTTTTTTTTCTGAAATAAGTGAAATTTCTGCAATTTTGCCCTAAAATAAGGGAGATTTCTGCAATTTTTCCCCATAATAAAGAAAATTTCTGCAATTTTGCCGCAAAATAAGGGGAATTTCTTTTTTTTGCCCCCAAATAAAGCAAATTTCTGCAATTTTGCAACAAAATAAGAGGAATTTCTGTTTTTTGCCCCCAAATAAGGGAAATTTCTGCAATTTTGCCCTAAAATAACGGGAATTTCTGCCATTTGCCCCAAAATAAGTGGAATTTCTGCCTTTTTGCCACAAAATGAAGAAAATTACTGCATGTTTTATGCCAAAATTAGGTGAATTTCTGCAATTTTGCTCCAAATTACGAGGATTTTCTGCCTTTTTCGCCGAAAATAAGGGGAATTTCTGCCATTTTGCCGTGAAATAAGTGAAATTTCTGCAGTTTTACCCCAAAATAAGGGAAATTTCTGCCTTTTAGCCCCAAAATTAGGGGAATTTCTGCCCTTTTGCCGCAAAATAAGGGGAATTTCAGCATTTTTTTCCTCAAAATAAAAGGAATTTCTGCCTTTTGCCCCAAAATATGGGGAATTTCTGTCTTTTTTTCCAAAATAAGAAAAATTTCTGCCATTTTGTACCAAAATAAAAGAAATTTCTGCCTTTTTGCCCCTAAATAAGAGAAATTGCTGCCTTTTTTCCTTGAAATAAGTGAAATTTTGCAATTTTGCCCCAAAATAAAGGAAATTTCTGCAATTTTGCCCCAAAATAATGAAAATTTCTGCAATTTTGCCCCAAAGTAAAGGAAATTTCTGCAATTTTGCCCCAAAATAAGGGGAATTTCAGCCTTTTTTCCTTAAAATAAGGGGAATTTCTGCCTTTTGACCCAAAATATGGGGAATTTCTGCCTTTTTGCACCCGAAAATAGGAGATTTTCTGTCTTTTTGCACCAAAATAAGGAGAATTTCAGCCATTTGCCCGAAAATTATGAGAATTTCTGCAATTTTTCTTCAAAATACGGAAAATTTATTCCTTTTAGCCCCAAAATAAAGGGAATTTCTGCATTTTCCCACAATATTAGGGGAATTTCTGTATTTTACCTCTAAATAAAAAAATTTCTGCATTTTACCTCAAAATAAGAAGAATTTCTTACTTTTACCCCAAAATATGGGGAATTTCTGCCTTTTTGTTCCAAAATAAAGAAAATTTCTTCAATTTTGTACCATAATAAAAGAAATTTCTCCTTTTTGCCCCAAAATAAGCGGAATTTCTGACTTTTTACCCTGAAATAAATGAAATTTCTGCAATTTTGCCTGAAAATAAGGGAAATTTGTGCCTTTATGCCCCAAAATAAGAGGATTTTCTGCCTTTTGCCCCAAAATATGGGGAATTTCAGCATTTTACCTCAAAATAAGGGGAATTTCTGTCTTTTTGCTCTGAAATATGTGAAATTTCTGTAATTTTACCCCAAAATAAGGTAAATTTCTGCCTTTTTGCCCCAAAATAATGGGAATTTCTGCCTTTTTGCCCCAAAATAAAAAAAAAATTGTTTTTTTTTTCTGAAATAAGTGAAATTTCTGCAATTTTGCCCTAAAATAAGGGAAATATCTGCAATTTTTCCCCATAATAAAGCAAATTTCTGCAATTTTGCCCCAAAATAAAGAGAATTTCTGTTTTTGCCCCCAAATAAGGGAAATTTCTGCAATTTTGCCCTAAAATAAGAAGAATTTCTGACATTTGCCCCAAAATAAGGGGAATTTCTGCCTTTTTGCCACAAAATAAAGAAAATTACTTCATGTTTTACCCCAAAAGTAGGTGAATTTCTGCAATTTTGCTCCAAAATACGAGGATTTTCTGCATTTTTCGCCGAAAATAAGGGGAATTTCTTCCATTTTGCCGCGAAATAATTGAAATTTCTGCAGTTTTACCCCAAAAAAAGGGGAATTTCTTCCTTTTTGATCAAAAATTAGGGGAATTAGTGCAATTTTGCTGCAAAATACGGGTCATGTCTGCCTTTTTGCCCGAAATTAAGTGGTATTTCTGCCTTTTTGTCCGGAAATAAGTGAAATTTTTGCAATTTGAGCCAAAAATTAGGAATTCCATTTTTGCCCCAAAATAAGAGAAATTTCTGCCATTTTGCACTGAAATATTTGAAATTTCTGCAATTTTACCCTAAAATAAGGGGAATTTCTGCCTTTTTGCCCCAAAATATAAGGAATTTCTGCCTTTTTGCCCCAAAATAAGGAAAATTTCTGCAATTTTGCCCCAAAATAAGGGGAATTTCTTCCTTTTTACTTCAAAATAAAGGGAATTTCTGCCTTTTTACCTGAAAATAAGTGAATTTCCTGCAATTTTGCCTCAAATAAGGGAAATTTCTGCAATTTTGCCCCAAAATAAGGTAAATTCCTGCAATTTTGCCCCAAAATAAGTAGAATTTCTGAGTTTGGCCCCAAAATATAGAGAATTTTTGCCTTTTTGCCCCACAATTATGGGAATTTCTGCAATTTTGCTCCAAAATACGTGGAATTTCTGCCTTTTTACCCAAAAATAAGGGGAATGAATACCTTTTTGCCATAAAAAAGCTAAATTTCTTCATTTTTGCTCCAAAATAAGGGGAATTTCTGTTTTTATGCCTCTAAATAAGTGGAATTTCTGTCTTTTTCCCCCAAATCAAAAAGAATTCCTGTCTTTTTTGCCCCAAAATAAGGAAAATTTCTGACTTATTACCCTGAAATAAGTGAAATTTCTGCAATTTTGCCCCAAAATAAGCGAAATTTCTGCCTTTTTGCCCCCAAATAAAGGGAATTTCAGCCTTTTTACCTAAAAATAAGGGGAATTTCTGCATTTTGCCACAAAATATTAGGAATTTCTGCTTTTTGCCCCAAAATAAGGAAAGTTTCTGCTTTTTTTTCTCTGAAATAAGTGAAATTTCTTCAATTTTGCTCCAAAATATGTGAAATTTCTGAGTTTTGCCCCAAAATAAGGAGAATTTCTGTGTTTTTGCCTGAACATATAGGGATTTTCTGCCTTTTTGCCCCACAATTAGAAGATTTTCTGCAATTGTGCTCCAAAATATGAGGAATTTCTGCTTTTTTGCCCGAAAATAAGGGGAATGTATACCTTTGCCATAAAAAAGAGAAATTTCTTCATTTTTGCCCCAAAATAAGAGGAATTTCTTCCTTTTTACCTCAAAATAAGTGAAATTTCTGCCTTTTTACCCAAAAATAAATGGAATTTCTGTCTTTTTGCCCCAAAATAGAAGGAATTTTTGAATTTTGCCCAGAAATAAGTGAAATTTCTGCAATTTTGCCCCAAAATAAGGGAAATTTCTGCCTTTTGCCATAAAATAAAGGGAATTTCTGTCTTTTTGCCCCAACATAAGGGGAATTTCAGCATTTTACCTCATAATAAGGGGAATCTCTGCATTTTTGCCCCAAAATATGGGGAATTTCTGCATTTTTGCCCCAAAATAAAGAAAATTTCTACAATTTTGTACCAAAATAAAAGAAATTTCTGCCTTTTTGCCCCAAAATAAGAGAAATTTCTGAGTTTTTTTCTTTGAAATAAGTGAAATTTCTGCAATTTTGCCCCAAAATAAGGGAAATTTTTGCAATTATTTTCCATAATAAGGGAAATTTTTGCAATTTTGCCCTAAAATAAGGGGAATTTCTGTTTTTGCCCCCAAATAAGGGAAATTTCTGCAATTTTATCCTAAAATAAGGGGAATTTCTGCCTTTTTGCCACAAAATAAGAAATATTTCTGCAAGTCTGTAACAAGATAGAAGAAATTTCTAGAATTTTGCCCCAAAATAAGGGAAATTTCTGATTTTTGCCCCAAATTAAGGAGAATTTCTATATTTTTGCCCCAAAATAAAGGGAATTTCTGCCTTTTTGCCCCAAAATTAGGAGAGTTTCTTCAATTTTGCTTCAAAATACAGGAAATTTCTTCCTCTTTTCCCGAAAATAAGGGGAACTTCTGCCTTTTTGCCCAAATAAAGGGAATTTCTGCATTTTTGCCCCAATATTAGGGGAATTTCTGCAATTTTGCTCCAAAATACGGAGAAATTCTGCCTTTTTACTCAAAATTAAAAGGATTTTCTTCCTTTTTGCTCCCAAATAAGGGAAATTTCTGCAATTTTATCCCAAAATAAAGGAAATTTCTGCCTTTTTTGCCCCAAAATAAGGGGAATTTCTGCCTTTTTGCCCTGAAATATGTGAAATTTCTGCAATTTTACCCCAAAATAATGTGAATTTCTGTTTTTTGCCCATAAAATAATAGAAATTTCTGCCTTTTTGCCCCAAAATAAGAAAATTTATTGCTTTTTTTCTGAAATAAGTGAAATTTCTGCAATTTTGCCCTAAAATAAGGGAAATTTCTGCAATTTATTTCCATAATAAGGAAAATTCCTGCAATTTTGCCCCAAAAGAAGGGGAATTTCTGTTTTTTGCCCCCAAATAAGGGAAATTTCTTCAATTTTGCCCTAAAATAAGGAGAATTTCTGCCTTTTGCCCCAAAACAAGGAGAATTTCTGCCTTTTTGCCCCAAAATAAGAAAATTACTGTATTTTTTACCCCAAAATTAGGTGAATTTCTGCAATTTTGCTCCAAAATACAGGGATTTTCTTCCTTTTTCACCGAAAATAAGGGGAATTTCTGCCATTTTGCTGTGAAATAAGTGAAATTTCTGCAGTTTTACCCCAAAATAAGGGGAATTTCTGCATTTTTGCCCCAAAATAGGGGGAATTTCTGACTTTTTGCCCTGAAATAAATGAAATTTCTGCAATTTTGCCCTATAATAAGGGAAATTTGTGTTTTTTTGCACCAAAATAAGGGGAATTTCTGCCTTTTGCCCCAAAATATGAGGAATTTCAGCAGTTTACCTCAAAATGAGGGGAATTTCAGAATTTTTGCACCAAAATAAGAAGAATGCATACCTTTTTGCAATAAAAAGGGGAAATTTCTTCATTTTTGCTCCAAAATAAGGGGAATTTCTGCCTTTTGCCCCAAAATATGGAGAATTTCTGCCTTTTTGCCCGAAAATAATAGAATGCATACCTTTTTGCCATAAAAAAAATTTCTTCATTTTTGCTCCAAAATAAGGAGAATTTCTGCTTTTTTGCCTCTAAATAAGTGGAATTTCTGTCTTTTTCCCCCAAAACAAAGAGAATTTCTGTCATTTTTGCCCCAAAATAAGGAAAATTTCTGACTTATTACCCTGAAATAAGTGAAATTTCTGAAATTTTGCCCGAATATAAGGGAAATTTCTGCCTTTTTGCCCCCAAATAAGGGGAATTTCAGCCTTTTTATCTCAAAATAAGGGGAATTTCAGAATTTTGGCATAAAATATTAGGAATTTCAGCCTTTTTGCCCCAAAATAAGGAAAATTTCTGCCTTTTTCCCTGAAATAAGTGAAATGTCTGCAATTTTGGCCCAAAATAAGTAAAATTTCTGCAATTTTGCCCCAAAATAAGGGAAATTTCTGGAATTTTGCCCCAAAACAAGTGGAATTTCTGAGTTTTCCCCCATAATAAAAAGAATTTCTGCCTTTTTGCGCCACAATTAGTGAAATTTCTGCAATTTTGCCCTTATATAAGGGAAATTTCTGCAATTTTTCCCCATAATAAGGGAAATTTCTGCAATTTTGCCCCAAAATAAGGGGAATTTCTGCCTTTTGCCACAAAATATGGGGAATTTCTGCCTTTTCGTCAGAAAATAAGAAGAATGCATACCTTTTTGCCATAAAAAAGGGAAATTTCTTCATTTTTGCTCAAAATAAGGGGAACTTTTGCCTTTTTGCCTCTAAATAAGTGGAATTTCTGTCTTTTTCCGCCAAAACAAAGGGAATTTCTGTCTTTCTTGCCCCAAAATAAGGAAAATTTTTGACTTATTACTCTGAAATAAGTGAAATTTCTGCAAATTTGCCCCAAAATAAGGGAAATTTCTGCCTTTTTGCCCCCAAATAAGGGGAATTTCAGCCTTTTTACCTCAAAATAAGGGAAATTTCTGCATTTTTGCAACAAAATATTAGGAATTTCTGCATTTTTGCCACAAAATATTAGCAATTTCTGCCTTTTTGCCCCAAAATAAGGAAAATTTCGGCATTTTTTCTCTGAAATAAGTTAAATTTCTGCAATTTTGCCCCAAAATAAGTGAAATTTCTGCAATTTTGCTCCAAAATAAGGGAAATTTCTGGAATTTTGCCCCAAAACAAGTGGAATTTCTGAGTTTAGCCTCAAAATAAGGAGAATTTCTGCCTTTTTGCCCCCCAATTAGGGGAATTTCTGCAATTATGCTCCAAAATACGGGAAATTTCTGCCTTTTTGCCCGATAATAAGGGGAATGCATACATTTTTGCCATAAAAAAGGGAAATATCTTCATTTTTGCCACAAATTAAGGAAAATTTCTTCCTTTTTGCCCTGAAATATGTGAAATTTCTGCAATTTTAGCCCAAAATAAGGTGAATTTCTGCATTTTTGCCCCAAAATAATGGGAATTTCTGCCTTTTTGCCCCAAAATAAGAAAAATTTTTGCTTTTTTTTCTGAAATAAGTGAAATTTCTGCAATTTTGCCCTAAAATAAGGGAAATTTTTGTAATTTTTCCCCATAATGAGGGAAATTTCTGGAATTTTGCCTCAAAATAAGGGGAATTTCTGTTTTTTTGCTACCAATTAATGGAAATTTCTGCAAATTTGCCCTAAAATAAGTGGAGTTTCTGCTTTTTTGCCTCTAAATAAGTGTAATTTCTGTCTTTTTCCCCCAAAACAAAGGGAATTTCTGTCATTTTTGCCCCAAAATAAGGACAATTTCTGCCTTTTTTCTCTGAAATAAGTGAAATTTCTGCAATTTTGCCCCAAAAAAGGGAAATTTCTGCCTTTTGCCCCAAAATAAGGGGAATTTCAGCATTTTTCCTCAAAATAAGGGAAATTTCTGATTTTTGCACCAAAATATGGAGAATTTCTGCCTTTTTGCCCCAAAATCAGAAAAATTTCTGCCTTTTTGCTCTGAAATAAGTGAAATTTCTGCAATTTTGCCCCAAAATAAGTAAAATTTCTGCAATTTTGCCCCCAAAAAAAGGAAATTTCTGGAATTTTGCCCCAAAATAAGTGGAATTTCTGAGTTTTGCCCCAAATAATAAGAATTTCTGCCTTTTTGCCTTACAATTACTGAAATTTCTGCAATTTTGCCCCAAAATAAAGGGAATTTCTGCCTTTTGCCCCAAAATATGAGAAATTTCTGCCTTTTTGTCAGAAAATAAGAAGAACGCATACCTTTTTGCCATAAAAAAGGTAAATTTCCTCATTTTGCTCCTAAATAAGGGGAAATTTTGCGTTTTTACCTCTAAATAAGTGGAATTTCTGTCTTTTTCCCCCAAAACAAAGTAAATTTCTGAATTTTTTGCCCCAAAATAAGTAAAATTTCTGACTTATTACCCTGAAATAAGTTAAATTTCTGCAAATTTGCCCCCAAAATGGGAAATTTCTGCCTTTTGCTTCAAAATAAAGGGAATTTCAGAATTTTACCTCTAAATAAGGGAAATTTCTGATTTTTGCACCAAAATATGGAGAATTTCTGCCTTATTGCCCAAAAATAAGGAAAATTTCTGCCTTTTTTCCCTGAAATAAGTGAAATTTCTGCAATTTTGCCCGAAAATAAGTGAAATTTCTGCAATTTTTTCCCAAAATATGGGAAATTTCTGGAATTTTGCCCCAAAATAAGTGGAATTTCTGAGTTTTGCCCCAAAATAAGGAGAATTTCTGCCTTTTTGCCCCACAATTAGGGGAATTTCTGCAATTTTGCTCCAAAATACGAGGAATTTCTGCCTTTTTGCCCGAAAATAAGGGGAATGCATACCTTTTTGCCATAAAAAAGCGAAATTTCTTCATTTTGCCCCAAATTAAGGGAAATTTCTGCCTTTTTGCCCTGAAATATGTGAAATATCTTCAATTTTAGCCCAAAATAAAATGAATTTCTGCCTTTTTGCCCCAAAATAATGGGAATTTCTGCATTTTTGCCCCAAAATAAGAAAAATTTTTGCATTTTTTCTCTGAAATAAGTGAAATTTCTGCAATTTTGCCCTAAAATAAAGGAAATTTCTGTAATTTTTCCTCATAATAAGGGAAATTTCTGGAATTTTGCCCTAAAATAAGTGGAATTTCTGCTTTTTTGCCTCTAACTAAGTGGAATTTCTGTCTTTTTCCCCCAAAACAAAGGGAATTTCTGTCATTTTTGCCATAAATAAGGAAAATTTCTGACTTATTACCCTAAAATAAGTGAAATTTCTGCAATTTTGCCCCAATATAAGGGAAATTTCTGCCTTTTTGGCCCCAAATAAGGGGAATTTCAGCCTTTTTACCTCAAAATAAGGGAATTTCTGAAATTTGGCCCAAAATATTAGGAATTTCTGCCTTTTTGCCCCAAAATAAAAAAATTTCTGCCTTTTTTCCATGAAATAATTGAAATTTCTGCAATTTTTCACCAAAATAAGTAAAATTTCTGCAATTTTGCCTCAAAATAAGGAAAATTTCTGGAATTTTGCCCCAAAATAAGTGGAATTTCTGAGTTTTGCCCCAAAATAAGGAGATTTTCTGACGTTTTGCCACACAATTAGTGAAATTTCTGCAATTTTGCCTTAAAATAACAGAAATTTCTACAATTTTTCCCCATAATAAGGGAAATTTCTGCAATTTTGCTTCAAAATAAGGGGAATTTCTTTTTTTTGCCCCACAATTAGTGAAATTTCTGCAATTTTGCCCCAAAATAAGGGAAATTTCTGGAATTTTGCCCCAAAACAAGTGGAATTTCTGAGTTTTGCCCGAAAATAAGGATAATTTCTGCCTTTTGCCCCACAATTAGGGGAATTTCTGCAATTTTGCTCCGAAATACGGGGAATTTCTGCCTTTTTGCCCGAAAATAAGGGGAATGCATACCTTTTTTCCATAAAAAAAAGAAATTTCTTTACTTTTGCCCCAAATTAAGGGAAATTTCTGCCTTTTTGCCCTGAAATATGTGAAATTTCTGCAATTTTAGCCCAAAATAAGGTGAATTTCTGCCTTTTTGCCCCAAAATAATGGGAATTTCTGCCTTTTTGCCCCAAAATACGTGGAATTTCTGAATTTTGCTCCAAAATAATGAGAATTGATGCCTTTTGCCCCACAATTAGGGGAATTTCTGCAATTTTGCTCCAAAATACGGGGAATTTCTGCCTTTGTGCCCGAAAATAAGGGGAATGCATACCTTTTTTCCATAAAAAACAGAAATTTCTTCATATTTGCCCCAAATTATGGGAAATTTCTGTCTTTTTGCCCTGAAATATATGAAATTTCTGCATTTTTAGCCCAAAATAAGGTGAATTTCTGCCTTATTGTTCCAAAATAATGGGAATTTCTGCCTTTTTGCCCCAAAATGGGAAAAATTTTTGCCTTTTTTCTCTGAAATAAGTGAAATTTCTTCAATTTTGCCCTAACATAAAGGAAATTTCTGCAATTTTTCCCTATAATAAGGGAAATTTCTGGAATTTTGCCCCAAAATAAGGGGAATTTCTGAATTTTTGTCCCCAAATAAGGAAAGTTTCTGCAATTTTGCCCTAAAATAAAAGGAATTTTTGCTTTCTTGCGTCTAAATAAGTGGAATTTCTGTCTCTTTCCCCTAAACAAAGGGAATTTCTGTCATTTTTGCCCCAAAATAAGGAAAATTTCTGACTTATTACCCTAAAATAAGTGAAATTTCTGCAAATTTGCCCCAAAAATAGGGAAATTTCTGCCTTTTGCCCCAAAATAAAGGGAAATTCAGCATTTTATTTCAAAATAAGAGAACTTTCTGATTTTTGCACCAAAATATGGAGAATTTCTGCCTTTTTGCTCCAAAATAAGGAAAATTTCTGCCTTTTTTCCCTGAAATAAGTGAAATTTCTGCAATTTTCCCCAAAATAAGTAAAATTTCTGCAATTTTGCCCCAAAATATGGGGAATTTCAACATTTTACCTCAAAATAAGGGAAATTTCTGATTTTTGCCCGAAAATATTGAGAATTTCTGCCTTTTTGCTCCAAAATTAGTGAAATTTCTGCAATTTTGCCCTAAAATAAGAGAAATTTCTGCCTTTTGCCCCCAAAAATGGGAAATTTCTGCCTTTTGTCCGAAAATAAGAAGAATGCATAACTTTTTGCCTTAAAAAAGGGAAATTTCTTCATTTTCCTCCAAAATAAGGGGAACTTTTGCCTTTTTACCTCTAAATAAGTGGAATTTCTGTATTTTTCCCAAAAAACAAAGGAAATTTCTGTCTTTTTTGCCCCAATATAAGAAAAATTTCTGACTTATTACCCTGAAATAAGTGAAATTTCTGCAAATTTGCTCCAAAAATAGGGAAATTTCTGCCTTTTGCCCCAAAATAAGGGGAATTTCAGCATTTTACCTCAAAATATAAGAAATTTCTGATTTTTGCACCAAAATATGGAGAATTTCTGCCTTTTTGCCCCAAAATAAGAAAATTTCTGCCTTTTTTCCCTGAAATAAGTGAAATTTCTGCAATTTTGCCCGAGAATAAGTGAAATTTCCGCAATTTTGCCCCAAAATAAGGGAAATTTCTGGAATTTTGCCCCAAAATAAGTGGAATTTCTGAGTTTTGCCCTAAAATAAGGAGAATTTCTTCCTTTTTGCCCCTCAATTAGGGGAATTTCTGCAATTTTGCTCTAAAATACAGGGAATTTCTGCATTTTTGCCCGAAAATAAGGGGAATGCATACCTTTTTGCCATAAAAAAACAAAAATTTCTTCATTTTTGCCCCAAATTAAGGGAAATTTCTGCCTTTTTGCTCTGAAATAAGTGAAATTTCTGCAATTTTGCCCTAAAATAAAAGAAATTTTTGCAATTTTTCCCCATAATAAAGGAAATTTCTGGAATTTTGGCCTAAAATGAGGGGAATTTCTGGTTTTTTGCCCCCAAATAATGGAAATATCTGCAATTTTGCCCTAAAATATGGGGAATTTCTGCTTTTTTGCCTCTAAATAAGTGGAATTTCAGTCTATTTCCCCAAAAACAAAGGGAATTTCTGTCATTTTGCCCCAAAATAAAGAAAATTTCTGACTTATTACCCTGAAATAAGTGAAATTTCTGCAATTTCCCCAATATAAGGGAAATTTCTGCATTTTTGCCCCCAAATATGGGGAATTTCAGCCTTTTTACCTCAAAATAAGGGGAATTTCTGAATTTTGGCCCAAAATATTAGGAAATTCTGCCTTTTTTCCAAAATAAGGAAAATTTCTGCTTTTTTTCCTTGAAATAAGTGAAATTTCTGCAATTTTGCCCCAAAATAAGTAAAATTTCTGCAATTTTGCCCCAAAATAAGGAAAATTTCTGGAATTTTGCCCTAACATAAGTGGAATTTCTGAGTTTTGCCCCAAAATAAGGAGAATTTCTGCCTTTTTGCCCCACAATTAGTGAAATTTCTGCAATTTTGCCCTAAAATAAGAGAAATTTCTGCAATTTTTCCCCATAATAAGGGAAATTTCTCCAATTTTGCTTCAAAATAAGAGGAATTTCTGTTTTTTGCCCCACAATTAGGGAAATTTCTGCAATTTTGCCTTAAAATAAGGGGAATTTCTGCATTTTGCCCCAAAATATGGGGAATTTATGCCTATTTGTCCAAAAATAATAAGAATGCATAGCTTTTTGCCATAAAAATGGGAAATTTCTTCATTTTTGCTCCAAAATTAGTGGAAATTTTGCCTTTTTGCCTCTAAATAAGTGGAATTTCTGTCTTTTTTCCCTAAAACAAAGGGAATTTCTGTCTTTTTTGCCCCAATATAAGGAAAATTTCTGAATTATTACCCTGAAATAAGTGAAATTTCGGCAAATTATCACCAAAATAAGGGAAATTTCTGCCTTTTTTCCCCCTAAATAATGGGAATTTCAGCCTTTTTACCTCAAAATAAGGGAAATTTCTGCATTTTTGCAACAAAATATTAGGAATTTCTGCATTTTTGCCACAAAATATTAGAAATTTCTGCCTTTTTGCCCCAAAATAAAAAAAATTTCTGCCTTTTTTTTCCTGAAATAAGTGAAATTTCTGCAATTTTGCCCCAAAATAAGTGAAATTTCTGCAATTTTGCCTTAAAATAAGGGAAATTTCTGGAATTTTGCCCCAAAATTAGTGGAATTTCTGAGTTTTGCCCCAAAATAAGGATAATTTCTGCCTTTTTGCCCCACAATTAGGGAAATTTCTGCAATTTTGCTCCAAAATACGGGGAATTTCTGCCTTTTTGCCCGAAAATAATGGGAATGCATAACTTTTTGCCATAAAAAAAGGAAATTTCTTCATTTTTGCCCCAAATTAAAGGAAATTTCTGCCTTTTTGCCTTGAAATATGTGAAATTTCTGCAATTTTAGCCCAAAATAAGGTGAATTTCTGCCTTTTTGCCCCAAAATAATGGGAATTTCTGCCTTTTTGCCCCAAAATAAGAAAAATTTTTTCCTTTTTTCTCTGAAATAAGTGAAATTTCTGCAATTTTGCACTAAAATAAAAGAAATTTCAGCAATGTTTCCCTATAATAAGGTAAATTTTGGGAATTTTGCGTGAAAATAAGGGGAATTTCTAGTTTTTTTTGCCCCCAAATAAGGGAAATTTCTGCAATTTTGCCTTAAAATAATGGGAATTTCTGCGTTTTTTGCCTCTAAATAAGTGGAATTTCTGTCTTTTTCTCCCAAAACAAAGGGAATTTCTGTCATTTTTGCCCCAAAATAAGGAAAATTTCTGACTTATTACCCTGAAATAAGTAAAATTTCTGCAATTTTGCCCCAATATAAGAGAAATTTCTGCCTTTTTGCCACCAAATAAGTGGAATTTCAGCCTTTTTACCTCAAAATAAAGGAGAATTTCTGAATTTTGGCCCAAAATTAGGAAAATTTCTGATTTTTTCCCTGAAATAAGTGAAATTTCTGCTATTTTGAACAAAAATATGTAAAATTTCTGCAATTTTGCCCCAATATAAGGGAAATTTTTAAAATTTTGCCCCAAAATAAGTGGAATTTCTGAGTTTTGCCCCAAAATAAGGAAAATTTCTGCCTTTTTGCGCCACAATTAGTGCAATTTCTGCAATTTTGCCCTAAAATAAGGGAAATTTCTGCAATTTTTCCTCATAATAAGAAAAATTTCTGCAATTTTGCCCCAAAATAAGGGGAATTTCTTTTTTTTGCCCCACAATTAGGGAAATTTCTGCAATTTTGCCCAAAAATAATGGGAATTTCTGCCTTTTGCCCCAAAATATGGGGAATTTCTGCCTTTTGTCTGAAAATGAGAAGAATGCATACCTTTTTGCCATAAAAAAAGGGAAATTTCTTCATTTTTGTTCCAAAAAAGGGAACTTTTGCCTCTTTGCCTCTAAATAAGTGGAATTTCTGTCTTTTTCTCCCAAAACAAAGGGAATTTCTGTCTTTTTTGCCCCAAAATAAGGAAAATTTCTGACTTATAACCCTGAAATAAGTAAAATGTCTGCAAATTTGCCCCAAAATAAGAAAAATTTCTGCCTTTTTGCCCCCAAATAAGGGGAATTTCAGCCTTTTTACCTCAAAATAAGGGAAATTTCTGCAATTTTGCCCCAAAATAAGTGAAATTTCTGCAATTTTGCCCCAATATAATAGAAATTTCTGCAATTTTGCCCCAAAATAAGTGGAATTTCTGAGTTTTGCCCCAAAATAAGGAGAATTTATGCCTTTTTTCCCCACAATTAAGAAAATTTCTGCAATTTTGCTCTAAAATACGGGGAATTTCTGCCTTTTTGCCCGAAAATAAGTGGAATGCATACCTTTTTGCCATAAAAAAGAGAAATTTCTTCATTTTTGCCCAAAATTAAGGGAAATTTCTGCCGTTTTGCCCTGAAATATGTGAAATTTCTGCAATTTTAGCCCAAAATAAGGTGAATTTCTGCCTTTTTGCCCCAAAATAATGGGAATTTCTGCCTTTTTGCCCCAAAATAAGAAATTTTTTTCCTTTTTTCTCTGAAATAAGTAAAATTTCTGCAATTTTGCCCTAAAATAAAGGATATTTCTGCAATTTTTCCCGATAATAAGGGAAATTTCTGGAATTTTGCCCCAAAATAAGGGGAATTTCTGTTTTTTTGCCCACAAATAAGGGAAATTTCTGCAATTTTGCCCTAAAATAAGCGGAATTTCTGCTTTTTTGCCTGTAAATAAGTGGAATTTCTGTGTTTTACCCCCAAAACAAAGGGAATTTCTGTCATTTTTGCCCCTAAATAAGGAAAATTTCTGACTTATTACCCTGAAATAAGTAAAATTTCTCCAATTTTGCCTTAATATAAGGGAAATTTCTGCCTTTTTGCCACCAAATAAGTGGAATTTCAGCCTTTTTACCTCAAAATAAAGGAGAATTTCTGAATTTTGGCCCAAAATATTAGGAATTTCTGCCTTTTTGCCCCAAAATTAGGAAAATTTCTGCTTTTTTCCCTGAAATAAGTGAAATTTCTGCTATTTTGAACAAAAATATGTAAAATTTCTGCAATTTTGCCCCAATATGAGGGAAATTTCTTAAATTTTGCCCCAAAATAAGTGGAATTTCTGAGTTTTGTCCCAAAATAAGGAGAATTTCTGCCTTTTTGCGCCACAATTAGTGCAATTTCTGCAATTTTGCCCTAAAATAAGGGAAATTTCTGCAATTTTTCCTCATAATAAGGGAAATTTCTGCAATTTTGCCCCAAAATAAGGGGAATTTCTGTTTTTTGCCCCACAATTATGGAAATTTCTGCAATTTTGCTCAAAAATAAGGGGAATTTCTGCCTTTTGTCTGAAAATGAGAAGAATGCATAACTTTTTGCCATAAAAAAGGGAAATTTCTTCATTTTTGCTCCAAAAAAAGGACACTTTTTCCTCTTTGCCTCTAAATAAGTGGAATTTCTGTATTTTTCTCCCAAAACAAAGGGAATTTCTGTCTTTTTTGCCCAAAAATAAGGAAAATTTCTGACTTATAACCCTGAAATAAGTAAAATTTCTGCAAATTTGCCCCAAAATAAGAAAAATTTTTGCCTTTTTTTCCCCAAATAAGGGGAATTTCAGGCTTTTTACCTCAAAATAAGGGAAATTTCTGCAATTTTGCCCCAAAATAAGTGAAATTTCTGACATTTTGCCCCAAAATAAGTGAAATTTCTGCAATTTTGCCCCAAAATAAGTGGAATTTCTGAGTTTTGCCCCAAAATAAGGAGAATTTCTGCCTTTTTGCCCCACAATTAGGAGAATTTCTACAATTTTGCTCTAAAATACTAGGAATTTCTGTCTTTTTACCCGAAAATAAGGGGAATGCATAACTTTTTGCCATCAAAAAGAGAAATTTCTTCATTTTTGCCCAAAATTATGGGATATTTCTGCCTTTTTGGCCTGAAATATGTGAAATTTCTGCAATTTTAGCTTAAATAAGATGAATTTCTGTATTTTTGCCCCAAAATAATGGGAATTTCTGCCTTTTTGCCCCAAAATAAGAAAAATTTTTGCCTTTTTTCTCTGAAATAAGTGAAATTTCTGCAATTTTGCCCTAAAATAAAGAAAATTTCTGCAATTTTTCCCGATAATAAGGGAAATTTCTGGAATTTTGCCCCAAAATAAAAGGAATTTCTGGTTTTTTGCCCACAAATAAGGGAAATTTCTGCAATTTTGCCCTAAAATAAGGGGAATTTCTGCTTTTTTGCCTCTAAATAAGTGGAATTTCTGTGTTTTACCCCCAGAACAAAGGGAATTTCTTTCATTTTTGCCCCTAAATAAGGAAAATTTCTGACTTATTACCCTGAAATAAGTGAAATTTCTGCAATTTTGCCCCAATATAAGAAAAATTTCTGCCTTTTTGCCCCCAAAAAAGGGGAATTTAAACCTTTTTACCTCAAAATAAAAGGAATTTCTGAATTTTGGCACAAAATATTAGGAATTTCTGCCTTTTTGCCCCAAAATAAGGAAAATTTCTGCTTTTTCCCTGAAATAAGTGAAATTTCTGCAAATTTGCCCCAAAAAAGGGAAATTTCTGCCTTTTGCCCCAAAATAAGGGGAATTTCTGCATTTTACATCAAAATAAAAGAAATTTCTGATTTTTGCACCAAAATATGGAGAATTTCTTCCTTTTTGCCCCAAAATAACAAAAATTTCTGCCTTTTTTCCCTAAAATAAGTGAAATTTCTGCAATTTTGCCCCAAAATAAGTGAAATTTCTGCAATTTAGCCCCAAAATAAGGAAAATTTCTGGAATTTTGCCCCAAAATAAGTGGAATTTCTGAGTTTTGCCCCAAAATAAGGAGAATTTCTGCCTTTTTGCCCCACAGTGAAATTTCTGCAATTTTGCCCTAAAATAAGGAAATTTATGCAATTTTTCCCCATAATAAAGGAAATTTCTGCAATTTTGCTTCAAAATAAGGGGAATTTCTGTTTTTTGCCCCACAATTAGGGAAATTTCTGCAATTTTGCCCAAAATTAAGGGGAATTTCTGACTTTTGCTCCAAAATATGGGGAATTTCTGCCTTTTTGTCCGAAAATAAGAAAAATGCATACCTTTTTGCCATAAAGAAGGGAAATTTGTTCATTTTTGCTCCAAAATAAGGGGAACTTTTGCCTTTTTGCCTCTAAATAAGTGGAATTTCTGTTTTTTTCCTCCAAAACAAAGAGAATTTCTGTCTTTTTTGCCCCAAAATAAGGAAAATTTCTGACTTATTACCATGAAATAAGTGAAATTTCTGCAAATTTACCCCAAAAATAGGGAAATTTCTGCCTTTTGCCCCAAAATAAGGGATATTTCCGCATTTTACCTCAAAATAAGGGGAATTTCTGCATTTTTGCTACAAAATATTAGAAATTTCTGCCTTTTTGCCCCAAAATAAGGAACATTTCTGCTTTTTTCCCTGAAATAAGTGAAATTTCTGCAGTTTTGCCCCAAAATATGTGAAATTTCTGCAATTTTGCCCCAAAATAAGGGAAACTTATGCAATTTTGCCACAAAATAAGTTGAATTTCTGAGTTTTGCCCCAAAATAAGGAGAATTTCTGCCTTTGTGCCCCACATTAGGGGAATTTCTGCAATTTTGCTCCAAAATACGGGGAATTTCTGCCTTTTTGCCCCAAAATAAGAAAAATTTTTGCCTTTTTTCTCTGAAATAAGTGAAATTTCTGCAATTTTGCCCTAAAATAAAGGAAATTTCTGCAATTTTTCCTGATAATAAGGGAAATTTCTGGAATTTTGCCCCAAAATAAGGGGAATTTCTGTTTTTTTACACCCAAATAAGGGGAATTTCTGCATTTTGCCTCTAAATAAGTGGAATTTCTGTTTTTTTCCCCCAAAACAAAGGGAATTTCTGTCATTTTTGCCACAAAATAAAGAATATTTCTGACTTATTTCCCTGAAATAAGGGAAATTTCTGCAATTTTGCCCCAATATAAGGGAAATTTCTGCCTTTTTGCCCCCAAATAAGGGGAATTTCAGCCTTTTTACCTCAAAATAAGGGGAATTTCTGAATTTTGGCACAAAATATTAGGAATTTCTGCCTTTTTGCCCCAAAATAAGGAAAATTTCTGCTTTTTCCCTGAAATAAGTGAAATTTCTGCAAATTTGCCCCCAAAAAGGGAAATTTCTGCCTTTTGCCCCAAAATAAGGGGAATTTCTGCATTTTACCTTAAAATAAGAGAAATTTCTGATTTTTGCACCAAAATATGGAGAATTTCTGCCTTTTTGCCCCAAAATAAGAAAAATTTCTGCCTTTTTTCCCTGAAATAAGTGAAATTTCTGCAATTTTGTCCCAAAATAAGTGAAATTTCTGCAATTTTGCCCCAAAATAAGGAAAATTTCTGGAATTTTGCCCCAAAATAAGTGGAATTTCTGAGTTTTGCCCCCAAATAAGGAGAATTTCTGCCTTTTTGCCCCACAATTAGTGAAATTTCTGCAATTTTGCTCTAAAATAAGGGAAATTTCTGCAATTTTTCCTCATAATAAGGGAAATTTCTGCAATTTTGCTTCAAAATAAGGGGAATTTCTGTTTTTTGCCCCACAATTAGGGAAATTTCTGCAATTTAGCCCAAAAATAATGGGAATTTCTGTTTTTTGCCCCAAAATATGGGGAATTTCTGCCTTTTTGTTTGATAATAAGAAAAATGCATATCTTTTTGCCATAAAAAAGGGAAATTTCTCCATTTTTACTCCAAAATAAGGGGAACTTTTGCCTTTTTGCCTCTAAATAAGTGGAATTTCTGTTTTTTTCCCCCAAAACAAAGAGAATTTCTGTCTTTTTTGCCCCAAAATAAGGGAAATTTCTGACTTATTACCATGAAATAAGTGAAATTTCTGCAAATTTGCCCCCAAAATAAGAAAATTTCTGCCTTTTGCCTCAAAATAAGGGGAATTTCAGCATTTTACCTCAAAATAAGGGGAATTTCTGCATTTTTGCCACAAAATATTAGGAATTTCTTCCTTTTTGCCTCAAAATAAGGAAAATTTCTGCTTTTTTCCCAGAAATAAGTGAAATTTCTGCAATTTTTCCCCAAAATAAGTGAAATTTCTGCAATTTTGCCCCAAAATAAGAGAAATTTCTGCAATTTTGCCCCAAAATAAGTGGAATTTCTGAGTTTTGCCCCAAAATAAGGAGAATTTCTGTCTTTTTGCCCCATATTAGGGGAATTTCTGCAATTTTGCTCCAAAATACGGGGAATTTCTGCCTTTTTGCCCCAAAATAAGAAAAATTTTTGCTTTTTTTCTCTGAAATAAGTGAAATTTCTGCAATTTTACCCTAAAATAAAAGAAATCTGAAATTTTTCCCCATAATTAAAGAAATTTCTGGAATTTTGCCACCAAAAAAGGGGATTTTCTGTTTTTTTCCCCCAAATAAGAGAAATTTCTGCAATTTTGCCCTAAAATAAGGGGAAATTCTGCTTTTTTGCCTCTAAATGAGTGGAATTTCTGTCTTTTCCCCCCAAAACAAAGAGAATTTCTGTTCTTTTTGCCCCAAAATAAGGAAAATTTCTGACTTATTACCCTAAAATAAGTAAATTTCTGAAATTTTGCCCCAATATAAGAAAAATTTCTGCCTTTTAGCCCCCAAATAAGGGGAATTTCAGCCTTTTTACCTCAAAATAAGGGGAATTTTTGAATTTTGGCACAACATATTAGGAATTTCAGCCTTTTTGCTCCAAAATAAGAAAAATTTCTGCCTTTTTTCTCTGAAATAATTGAAATTTCTGCAATTTTGCACCAAAATAAGTGAAATTTCTGCAATTTTTGGCCCAAAATAAGGGAAATTTCTGGAATTTTGCCCCAAAATAAGTGGAATTTCTGAGTTTTGCCCCAAAATAAGGAGAATTTCTATCTTTTTGCCCCACAATTTGTGAAATTTCTGCAAATTTGCCCTAAAATAAAAAAAATTTTTGCAATTTTTCCCCATAATAAGGGAAATTTCTGCAACTTTGTCCCAAAATAAGGGGAATTTCTGATTTTTGCCCCAAATTAGGGAAATTTCTGCAATTTTGCCCCAAAATAAGGGGAATTTCTGCCTTTTGCCCCAAATAATGGGGAATTTCAGCATTTTACATCAAAATAAGGGAAATTTCTGATTTTTGCACGAAAATATTAGGAATTTCTGCACTTTTGCCCCAAAATAAAGGGAATTTCTTCATTTTTGCACCAATATTAGAAGAATTTCTGCAATTTTGCTCCAAAATACGGGTCATTTCTGCCTTTTTCCCGAAATTAAGGGGAATTTCTGCCTTTTTGTCCCGAAATAAGTGAAATTTCTTCAATTTTAGCCAAAAATTAGGGATTTCATGTTTTTGCCCCAAAATAAGGGGAATTTCTGCCATTTTGTCCAGAAATATTTGAAATTTCTGAAATTTTACCCCAAAATAAGGGGAATTTCTGCCTTTTTGCTCCAAAATAAGGGCAATTTCAACCTTATTACGTCAAAATAAGGGAAATTTCTGCCTTTTTGCCACAAAATATACAGAATTTCTGCCTTTTTGCCCCAAAATAAAGAAAATTTCTGCAATTTTTCCCCAATATAAGGGGAATTTCTCCCTTTTTGCCCCAAAATAAAGGAAATTTCAGCCTTTTTACCTGAAAATAAGTGAAATTTCTGCAATTTTGCCCCAAATAAGGGAAATTTCTGCAATTTTGCCCCAAATAAGAGAAATTTCTGCAATTTTGCCCCAAAATAAGGTAATTTCCTGCAATTTTGCCCCAAAATAAAAAAAAATTTCTGGAATTTTGCCCCAAAATAAAAGGAATTTCTGATTTTTGCCCCAAAATAAAGGAAATTTCTGCCTTTTGCCCTAAAATTAGGGGAATTTCTGAAATTTTGCTCTAAAATACGGGAAATTTCTGCCTTTTTGCCCGAAAATAAAGGGGAATGCATACCTTTTTGCCATAAAAAAGTGAAATTTCTTCATTTTTGCTCCAAAATAAGGGGAATTTCTGCCTTTTTGCCTCTAAATAAGTGGAATTTCTGTCTTTTTCCCCCAAAACAAAGGGAATTTCTGTCTTTTTTGCCCCAAAATAAGGTGAATTTCTGACTTATTACCCTGAAATAAATGAAATTTCTGCAATTTTGCCCCAAAATAAGGGAAATTTCTGCATTTTTGCTTCCAAATAAGGGGAATTTCAGCATTTTTACCTCAAAATAAGAAGAATTTCTACATTTTTGCCACAAAATATTAGGAATTTCTGCCTTTTTGCCCCAATATAAGGAAAATTTCTGCCTTTTTTCCCTGAAATAAGAGATATTTCTGCAATTTTGCTCGATAATAAGTGGAATTTCTGAGTTTTGCATCAAAATAAGCCGAATTTCTGTCTTTTTCCCCAACATATATGGATTTTCTGCCTTTTTGCCCCACAATTAGGGAAATTTCTGCAATTTTGCTCCAAAATACGGGGAATTTCTGCCTTTTTGCCCGAAAATAAGGGGAATGCATACCTTTTTGCCATATAAAAGAGAAATTTCTTCATTTTTGCTCCAAAATAAGGAAAATTTCTGCCTTTTTGCCTATAAATAAGTGAAATTTCTGTCTTTTCCCCCAAAAACAAAGGGAATTTCTGTCTTTTTTGCCCCAAAGTAAAAGGAATTTCTGACTTATTACCCTGAAATAAGTAAAATTTCTGCAATTTTGCCCCAAAATAAGGGAAATTTCTGCCTTTTTTCCCACAAAAAGGGGAATTTCAGCCTTTTTACCTCATAATAAGGGGAATTTCTGAATTTTTGCCTCTAAATAAGTGGAATTTCTGTCTTTTTCCCGCAAAACAAAGGGAATTTCTGTTTTTTTTTGCCCCAAAATTAGGAAAATTTCTTACTTATTACCCTGAAATAAGTGAAATTTCTGCAATTTTGCCCCAATATAAGGGAAATTTCTGCCTTTTTGCCCCCAAATAAGGGGAATTTCAGCCTTTTTACCCCAAAATAAGGGGAATTTCTGAATTTTGGCACAAAATATTAGGAATATCTGCCTTTTTCCCCCAAAATAAAGAAAATTTCTGCCTTTTTTCTCTGAAATAAGTGAATTTCTGCAATTTTGCACCAAAATAAGTGAAATTTCTGCAATTTTGCCCCAAAATAAGGGAAATTTCTGGAATTTTGCCCCAAAATAAATGGAATTTCTGAGTTTTGCCCCAAAATAAGGAGAATTTCTGCCTTTTTGCCCCACAATTAGTGAAATTTCTGCAATTTTGCCCTAAAATAAAAGAAAATTTTTGCTATTTTTCCCCATAATAAGGGAAATTTCTGCAATTTTGCCCCAAAATTAGGGAAATTTCTGATTTTTGCCCCACAATTAGGGAAATTTCTGCAATTTTGCCCCAAAATAAGGGGAATTTCTGTATTTTGCCCCAAAATATGGGGAATTTCTGCTTATTTGTCCGAAAATAAGAAGAATGCATACCTTTTTGCCATAAAAAAGAGAAATTTCTTCATTTTTGCTCCAAAATAAGGGGAATTTTTGCGTTTTTGCCCCCAAATATGTGGAATTTCTGTCTTTTTCCCCCAAAACAACGGAAATTTCTGTCTTTTTTGCCCCAAAATAAGAAAAATTTTTGACTTATTACCCTGAAATAAGTGAAATTTCTGCAAATTTGCCCCAAAATAAGGGAAATTTCTGCCTTTTGCCCCAAAATATGGGGAATTTCAGCATTTTACATCAAAATAAGGGAAATTTCTGATTTTTGCACCAAAATATTAGGAATTTCTGCCTTTTTGCCCCAAAATAAAGGGAATATCTTCATTTTTGCACCAATATTAGGAGAATTTCTGCAATTTTGCTCTAAAATACGGGTAATTTCTCCCTTTTTCCCGAAATTAAGTGGAATTTCTGCCTTTTTGTTCCAAAAAAAGTGAAATTTCTTCAATTTTAGCCAAAAATTAGGGATTTCATTTTTTGCCCCAAAATAAGGGGAATTTCTGCCATTTTGCCATGAAATATTTGAAATTTCTGAAATTTTATTCCAAAATAAGGGGAATTTCTGCCTATTTGTCCCAAAATAAGGGAAATTTCGACCTTATTACCTCAAAATAAGGGAAATTTCTACCTTTTTGTCACAAAATATATGGAATTTCTACCTTTTTGCCCCAAAATAAGGGAAATTTCTGCAATTTTGCCCCAAATAAGAGAAATTTCTGCAATTTTGCCCCAAAATAAGGTAATTTCCTGCAATTTTGCCCCAAAATAAAAAAAATTTCTGGAATTTTGCCCCAAAATGAGGGGAATTTCTGATTTTTGCCCCATAATAAAGGGAATTTCTGCCTTTTGCCCCAAAATTAGGGGAATTTCTGAAATTTTGCTCTAAAATACGGGGAATTTCTGCCTTTTTGCCCGAAAATAAAGGGGAATGCATACCTTTTTGCCATAAAAAAGTGAAATTTCTTAATTTTTGCTCTAAAATAAGGGAAATTTCTGCATTTTTGCCTCTAAATAAGTGGAATTTCTGTCTTTTTCCCTCAAAACAAAGGGAATTTCTGTCTTTTTTGCCCCAAAATAAGGTGAATTTCTGACTTATTACCCTGAAATAAATGAAATTTCTGCAATATTGCCCCAAAATAAGGGAAATTTCTGCATTTTTGCTTCCAAATAAGGGGAATTTCAGCTTTTTTACCTCAAAATAAAAAGAATTTCTACATTTTTGCCACAAAATATTAGGAATTTCTGCCTTTTTGCCCCAATATAAGGAAAATTTCTGCCTTTTTTTCCTGAAATAAGAGATATTTCTGCAATTTTGCTCGAAAATAAGTGGAATTTCTGAGTTTTGCATCAAAATAAGCCGAATTTCTGTTTTTTCCCCAACATATACGGATTTTCTGCCTTTTTGCCCCACAATTAGGAGAATTTCTGCAATTATGCTCCAAAATACGGGGAATTTCTGCCTTTTTGCCCGAAAATAAGGGGAATGCATACCTTTTTGCCATATAAAAGAGAAATTTCTTCATTTTTGCTCCAAAATAAGGAAAATTTCTGCCTTTTTGCCTATAAATAAGTGGAATTTCTGTCTTTTCCCCCAAAAACAAAGGGAATTTCTGTCTTTTTTGCCCCAAAGTAAAAGGAATTTCTGACTTATAACCCTGAAATAAGTAAAATTTCTGCAATTTTGCCCCAAAATAAGGGAAATTTCTGCCTTTTTCCTCCCAAATAAGGGGAATTTCAGCCTTTTTACCTCATAATAAGGGGAATTTCTGCATTTTTGCCTCTAAATAAGTGGAATTTCTGTCTTTTTCCCCCTAAATAAAAAGAATTTCTATCTTTTTTGCCCCAAAATAAGGAAAATTTCTGACTTATTACCCTGAAATAAGCGAAATTTCTGCAATTTTGCCTCAATATAAGGGAAATTTCTGCCTTTTTGCCCCCAAATAATGGGAATATCAGCCTTTTTACCTCAAAATAACGGGAATTTCTGAATTTTGGCACAAAATATTAGGAATTTCTGCCTTTTGCCCCAAAATAAGGAAAATTTCTGCTTTTTCTCTGAAATAAGTAAAATTTCTGCAATTTTGCACCAAAATAAGTGAAATTTCTGCAATTTTGCCCCAAAATAAGGGAAATTTCTGGAATTTTGCCCCAAAATAATTGAAATTTCTGAGTTTTGCCCCAAAATAAGGAGAATTTCTGCCTTTTTGCCCCACAATTAGTGAAATTTCTGCAATTTTGCCCTAAAATAAAAGAAATTTTTGCAATTTTTCCCCATAATAAGGGAAATTTCTGCAATTTTGCCCCAAAATAAGCGGAATTTCTGATTTTTGCCCCACAATTAGGGAAATTTCTGCAATTTTGCCCCAAAATAAGGGGAATTTCTGCCTTTTGCCCCAAAATATGGAGAATTTCTGCCTTTTTGTCCGAAAATAAGAAGAATGCATACATTTTGCCATAAAAAAGGGAAATTTCTTCATTTTTGCTCCAAAATAAGGGGAACTTTTGCATTTTTGCCTCCAAATAAGTGAAATTTCTGTCTTTTTCCCCCCAAACAAAGGAAATTTCTGTGTTTTTTTGCCCCAAAATAAGAAAAATTTCTGACTTATTACCCTGAAATAAGTGAAATTTCTGCAAATTTGCCTAAAAATAAGGAAAATTTCTGCCTTTTGCCCCATAATATGGGGAATTTCAGCATTTTAAATCAAAATAAGGGAAATTTCTGATTTTTGCACCAAAATATTAGGAATTTTTGCCTTTTTGTCCTAAAATAAAGGGAATTTCTGCTTTTTGCCCCAAAATTAGGAGAATTTCTGCAATTTTGCTCCAAAATACGGGTCATTTCTGCCTTTTTGCCAGAAATTACGTGGAATTTCTGCCTTTTTGTCCCGAAATAAGTGAAATTTTTTCAATTTTAGCCAAAAATTAGGGATTTCATCTTTTTGCCCCAAAATAAGGGGAATTTCTGCCATTTTGCCCAGAAATATTTGAAATTTCTGAAATTTTACCCCAAAATAATGGGAATTTCTGCCTTTTTGCCCCAAATTAAGGGGATTTCCAACTTTATTACCTCAAAATAAAGGAAATTTCTGCCTTTTTGCCACAAAATATACGAAATTTCTGCCTTTTTGCCCCAAAATAAGGAAAATTTCTGCAATTTTTCCCCAAAAATAAGGGGAATTTCGCTCTTTTTGCCCGAAAATAAAGGATATTTCAGCCTTTTTACCTGAATATAAGTGATATTTCTGAAATTTTGTCCCAAAAAATGTAAATTTTTGCAATTTTGCCCCAAAATAAAGAAAATTTCTGGAATTTTGCCCCAAAATAAGGGGAATTTCTGATTTTTGCCCCAAAATAAAGGGAATTTCTGCCTTTTGCCCCAAAATTAGGGGAATTTCTGCAATTTTGCTCCAAAATACGGGGAATTTCTGCATTTTTGTCCGAAAATAAAAGGAATGCATACCTTTTTGCCATAAAAAAAGTGAAATTTCTTCATTTTTGCTCTAAAATAAGGGGAATTTCTGCCTTTTTGCCTCTAAATAAGTGGAATTTCTGTCTTTTTCCCCAAAAACAAAGGGAATTTCTGTCTTTTTTGCCCCAAAATAAGGGAAATTTCTGACTTATTACCCTGAAATAAGTGAAATTTCTGCAATTTTGCCCCAAAATAAGGGGAATTTCTGCATTTTTGCTTCCAAATAAGGGAAATTTCTGACATTTAACCTAAAAATAAGGAAAATTTCTGCATTTTTGCCACAAAATATTAGGAATTACTGCTTTTTTGCCCCAATATAAAGAAAATTTCTGCCTTTTTTCCCTGAAATAAGAGATATTTCTGCAATTTTGCTCCAAAATAAGCGGAATTTCTGAGTTTGGCTCCAAAATAAGGAGAATTTCTGTCTTTTTGCCCCAACATATAGGGAATTTCTGCCTTTTTGCCCCACAATTAGGGGAATTTCTGCAATTTTGCTCCAAAATACGGAGAATTTCTGCCTGTTTGCCCGAAAATAAGGGGAATGCATAACTTTTTGCCATATAAAAGGGAAATTTCTTCATTTTTGCTCCAAAATAAGGAAAATTTCTGCATTTTTGCCTCTAAATAAGTGGAATTTCTGTCTTTTTCTCCCAAAACTAAGGGAATTTCTGTCATTTTTGCCCCAAAATAAGAGAAATTTA